>NC_069502.1:1084480445-1084850445 GCF_027579735.1 Bombina bombina
ATTAGGCAACTTAACAAAAAACAAATATATACCCATTTCAATTATTTATTTTTACCAGTGAAACCAATATAACATCTCAACATTCACAAATATACATTTCTGACATTCAAAAACAAAACAAAAACAAATCAGTGACCAATATAGGCACCTTTCTTTGCAAGGACACTCAAAAGCCTGCCATCCATGGATTCTGTCAGTGTTTTGATCTGTTCACCATCAACATTGCGTGCAGCAGCAACCACAGCCTCCCAGACACTGTTCAGAGAGGTGTACTGTTTTCCCTCCTTGTAAATCTCACATTTGATGATGGACCACAGGTTCTCAATGGGGTTCAGATCAGGTGAACAAGGAGGCCATGTCATTAGATTTTCTTCTTTTATACCCTTTCTTGCCAGCCACGCTGTGGAGTACTTGGACGCGTGTGATGGAGCATTGTCCTGCATGAAAATTATGTTTTTCTTGAAGGATGCAGACTTCTTCCTGTACCACTGCTTGAAGAAGGTGTCTTCCAGAAACTGGCAGTAGGACTGGGAGTTGAGCCCGAAACCCGAAAAGGCCCCACAAGCTCATCTTTGATGATACCAGCCCAAACCAGTACTCCACCTCCACCTTGCTGGCGTCTGAGTCGGACTGGAGCTCTCTGCCCTTTACCAATCCAGCCACGGGCCCATCCATCTGGCCCATCAAGACTCACTCTCATTTCATCAGTCCATAAAACCTTAGAAAAATCAGTCTTGAGATATTTCTTGGCCCAGTCTTGACGTTTCAGCTTGTGTGTCTTGTTCAGTGGTGGTCGTCTTTCAGCCTTTCTTACCTTGGCCATGTCTCTGAGTATTGCACACCTTGTGCTTTTGGGCACTCCAGTGATGTTGCAGCTCTGAAATATGGCCAAACTGGTGGCAAGTGGCATCTTGGCAGCTGCACGCTTGACTTTTCTCAGTTCATGGGCAGTTATTTTGCGCCTTGGTTTTTCCACGCGCTTCTTGCGCCCCTGTTGACTATTTTGAATGAAACGCTTGATTGTTCGATGATCACGCTTCAGAAGCTTTGCAATTTTAAGAGTGCTGCATCCCTCTGCAAGATATCTCACTATTTTTGACTTTTCTGAGCCTGTCAAGTCCTTCTTTTGACCCATTTTGCCAAAGGAAAGGAAGTTGCCTAATAATTATGGACATTGATGCTTTAAAGTATAAGAAATTTGATAGAGACTTGTTAGATTATAAAAACAATATGGTGTACCTCTGGTCTAATTTTAAAAGAAAACCCAGGAGATACAATAAGAAAAATCAAAAATCACGTACTAAACAAGTCTCTTTTTCAGACACGGATGCCTCTTCAACAGAGGAGGAGAGCGTCAAATCTACCATACTCCAGGAGACTCGAGAGGAGGTACAAGACAGGTATGACAGCCATAATAGTCATAATTTGGGTATTGAAAACATGACAATCAATGAGGTTCCACTATCACACATTGTAGATAACGCAAGTAGTCAAAATCAAGAATCTAACCGTACCATCACACCCACATTTGAGATAGTACTTGATGATAGGGAGGCAACAGCTAATGTACAGGCCTCTGATAATGCGAATCAAGCAGGTATAGTACAGGTTTTTCCCAAGGAACGAAGAACAAAAGGCATAGGTTTAGGAAGAGGAAAAGAAGGGGCAAGAGGGTCACTTCAAACAGAAAAGAGATATGGCCTGAGAGTGAATCGACAGAAAAACAGATACAAAGTCACACAGTAATCAATGTCTCTTCACATGATCTGACACATGAACAAGAGCAATTACTACAGCTGGGACTAGGTTTTGTACCAGCTGAAGACTTTAATGTTTTTGACACTATTATTGATGTCAATAAGTTTGTACGTAAATTGACATTAAAAAAGTTTTTCACACAGCAAAATATGTCCCAGCCTTTTGTCTCAGATAGCAATTGTGATCCATACACCTTAGAAGTTACTCCTATTGATCTAACATTTGACGAAGTACATGACTATATGTCTCTTTTGGAATTAGAAGTTGAATCCAATAAGACAAACTTTGGGGTCAAAAGCACACATGTAGGCTTTAGGCCACCGTCCATTTTTTACCCCACAAGAAGTAGGGGTAATGTATTGGAATTCTTCCATAAACAAGTAGAGATGGACTTGCAGAGTCTACACGATAGTTTGAGTACTACTATCAAGGTCCAAAACTTATCTCTATCACAGAAAGTTGCCCTTAAATCCCTGCAAGAGAATTATAACATCATAATCAAGCAGGCGGATAAGGGGGGTAATGTAGTGGTACTCAATAGAGGGGACTACATTGAAGAAGCTAATCGTCAACTTAATGATACCCAAGTCTATGCAAAGTTGGGAAAAAATCCAACACTTGACTACCAGAGACTTGTGTATGATCTATTGGATGATGGGAGAGAAGCTGGATTTTTTGATAGTGACCCTTTTGACTTTCTTTATGTCAAGGATCCTATCATTCCCATCTTTCACCATCTTCCAAAGATCCACAAGTCTCTGGAGTCTATTAAGGGAAGGCCCATTGTTTCGGGCATTGGCTCCCTTTTGGAGAGATTATCAGCTTGGATCGACAGTATCCTCCAACCATTAGTATTACTTGTTCCTAGCTTCTTAAGAGACACTAAGGCCTAGATTTAGAGTTCGGCGGTAAAAGGGCTGTTAACGCTCCGTGGGCTTTTTTCTGGCCGCACCATAAATTTAACTCTGGTATCGAGAGTTAAAACAAATGCTGCGTTAGGCTCCAAAAAAGGAGCGTAGGGCATTTTTACCGCAAATGCAACTCTCGATACCAGAGTTGCTTACGGACGCGGCCGGCCTCAAAAACGTGCTCGTGCACGATTCCCCCATAGGAAACAATGGGGCTGTTTGAGCTGAAAAAAAACCTAACACCTGCAAAAAAGCAGCGTTCAGCTCCTAACGCAGCCCCATTGTTTCCTATGGGGAAACACTTCCTACGTCTGCACCTAACACTCTAACATGTACCCCGAGTCTAAACACCCCTAACCTTACACTTATTAACCCCTATTCTGCCGCCCCCGCTATCGCTGACCCCTGCATTACACTTTTAACCCCTAATCTGCCGCTCCGTAAACCGCCGCAACCTACGTTATCCCTATGTACCCCTAATCTGCTGCCCTAACATCGCCGACCCCTATATTATATTTATTAACCCCTAATCTGCCCCCCACAACGTCGCCGACACCTACCTACACTTATTAACCCCTAATCTGCCGAGCGGACCTGAGCGCTACTATAATAAAGTTATTAACCCCTAATCCGCCTCACTAACCCTATCATAAATAGTATTAACCCCTAATCTGCCCTCCCTAACATCGCCGACACCTAACTTCAATTATTAACCCCTAATCTTCCGATCGGAGCTCACCGCTATTCTAATAAATGTATTAACCCCTAAAGCTAAGTCTAACCCTAACAGTAACACCCCCCTAAATTAAATATAATTTACATCTAACGAAATAAATTAACTCTTATTAAATAAATTATTCCTATTTAAAGATAAATACTTACCTGTAAAATAAACCCTAATATAGCTACAATATAAATTATAATTATATTATAGCTATTTTAGGATTAATATTTATTTTACAGGCAACTTTGTATTTATTTTAACCAGGTACAATAGCTATTAAATAGTTAAGAACTATTTAATAGTTACCTAGTTAAAATAATAACAAATTTACCTGTAAAATAAATCCTAACCTAAGTTATAATTAAACCTAACACTACCCTATCAATAAAATAATTAAATAAACTACCTACAATTACCTACAATTAACCTAACACTACACTATCAATAAATTAATTAAACACAATTCCTACCAATAAATACAATTAAATAAACTAGCTAAAGTACAAAAAATAAAAAAGAACTAAGTTACAGAAAATAAAAAAATATTTACAAACATAAGAAATATATTACAACAATTTTAAACTAATTACACCTACTCTAAGCCCCCTAATAAAATAACAAAGCCCCCCAAAATAAAAAATTCCCTACCCTATTCTAAATTAAAAAATTTACAAGCTCTTTTACCTTACCAGCCCTGAACAGGGCCCTTTGCGGGGCATGCCCCAAGAAGTTCAGCTCTTTTGCCTGTAAAAAAAACCATACAATACCCCCCCCCAACATTACAACCCACCACCCACATACCCCTAATCTAACCCAAACCCCCCTTAAATAAACCTAACACTAAGCCCCTGAAGATCTTCCTACCTTGTCTTCACCATCCAGGTATCACCGATCCGTCCTGGCTCCAAGATCTTCATCCAACCCAAGCGGGGGTTGGCGATCCATAATCCGGTGCTGAAGAGGTCCAGAAGAGGCTCCAAAGTCTTCCTCCTATCCGGCAAGAAGAGGACATCCGGACCGGCAAACATCTTCATCCAAGCGGCATCTTCGATCTTCTTCCATCCGGTGCGGAGCGGGTCCATGTTGAAGCAGGCGACGCGGATCCATCCTCTTCTTCCGATGTCTCCCGACGAATGACGGTTCCTTTAAGGGACGTCATCCAAGATGGCGTCCCTCGAATTCCGATTGGCTGATAGGATTCTATCAGCCAATCGGAATTAAGGTAGGAATTTTCTGATTGGCTGATGGAATCAGCCAATCAGAATCAAGTTCAATCCGATTGGCTGATCCAATCAGCCAATCAGATTGAGCTCGCATTCTATTGGCTGTTCCGATCAGCCAATAGAATGCGAGCTCAATCTGATTGGCTGATTGGATCGGCCAATCGGATTGAACTAGATTCTGATTGGCTGATTCCATCAGCCAATCAGAAAATTCCTACCTTAATTCCGATTGGCTGATAGAATCCTATCAGCCAATCGGAATTCGAGGGACGCCATCTTGGATGACGTCCCTTAAAGGAACCGTCATTCGTCGGGAGACATCGGAAGAAGAGGATGGATCCGCGTCGCCTGCTTCAACATGGACCCGCTCCGCACCGGATGGAAGAAGATCGAAGATGCCGCTTGGATGAAGATGTTTGCCGGTCCGGATGTCCTCTTCTTGCCGGATAGGAGGAAGACTTTGGAGCCTCTTCTGGACCTCTTCAGCACCGGATTATGGATCGCCAACCCCCGCTTGGGTTGGATGAAGATCTTGGAGCCAGGACGGATCGGTGATACCTGGATGGTGAAGACAAGGTAGGAAGATCTTCAGGGGCTTAGTGTTAGGTTTATTTAAGGGGGGTTTGGGTTAGATTAGGGGTATGTGGGTGGTGGGTTGTAATGTTGGGGGGGGGGTATTGTATGTTTTTTTTTACAGGCAAAAGAGCTGAACTTCTTGGGGCATGCCCCGCAAAGGGCCCTGTTCAGGGCTGGTAAGGTAAAAGAGCTTGTAAATTTTTTAATTTAGAATAGGGTAGGGAATTTTTTATTTTGGGGGGCTTTGTTATTTTATTAGGGGGCTTAGAGTAGGTGTAATTAGTTTAAAATTGTTGTAATATATTTCTTATGTTTGTAAATATTTTTTTAATTTTCTGTAACTTAGTTCTTTTTTATTTTTTGTACTTTAGCTAGTTTATTTAATTGTATTTATTGGTAGGAATTGTGTTTAATTAATTTATTGATAGTGTAGTGTTAGGTTAATTGTAGGTAATTGTAGGTAGTTTATTTAATTATTTTATTGATAGGGTAGTGTTAGGTTTAATTATAACTTAGGTTAGGATTTATTTTACAGGTAAATTTGTTATTATTTTAACTAGGTAACTATTAAATAGTTCTTAACTATTTAATAGCTATTGTACCTGGTTAAAATAAATACAAAGTTGCCTGTAAAATAAATATTAATCCTAAAATAGCTATAATATAATTGTAATTTATATTGTAGCTATATTAGGGTTTATTTTACAGGTAAGTATTTATCTTTAAATAGGAATAATTTATTTAATAAGAGTTAATTTATTTCGTTAGATGTAAATTATATTTAACTTAGGGGGGTGTTACTGTTAGGGTTAGACTTAGCTTTAGGGGTTAATACATTTATTAGAATAGCGGTGAGCTCCGATCGGAAGATTAGGGGTTAATAATTGAAGTTAGGTGTCGGCGATGTTAGGGAGGGCAGATTAGGGGTTAATACTATTTATGATAGGGTTAGTGAGGCGGATTAGGGGTTAATAACTTTATTATAGTAGCGCTCAGGTCCGCTCGGCAGATTAGGGGTTAATAAGTGTAGGTAGGTGTCGGCGACGTTGTGGGGGGCAGATTAGGGGTTAATAAATATAATATAGGGGTCGGCGATGTTAGGGGCAGCAGATTAGGGGTACATAGGGATAACGTAGGTGGCGGCGCTTTGCGATCGGAAGATTAGGGGTTAATTATTTTAAGTAGCTGGCGGCGATGTTGTGGGGGGCAGATTAGGGGTTAATAAATGTAATATAGGGGTCGGCGGGGTTAGGGGCAGCAGATTAGGGGTACATAAGTATAACGTAGGTGGCGGTCGGCAGATTAGGGGTTAAAATTTTTAATCGAGTGTCGGCGATGTGGGGGGAGCTCGGTTTAGGGGTACATAGGTAGTTTATGGGTGTTAGTGTACTTTAGGGTACAGTAGTTAAGAGCTTTATAAACCGGCGTTAGCCAGAAAGCTCTTAACTCCTGCTTTTTTCAGGCGGCTGGAATCTTGTCGTTAGAGCTCTAACGCTCACTGCAGAAACGACTCTAAATACCAGCGTTAGAAAGATCCCATTGAAAAGATAGGCTACGCAAATGGCGTAGGGGGATCTGCGGTATGGAAAAGTCGCGGCTGCAAAGTGAGCGTTAGACCCTTTAATCACTGACTCCAAATACCAGCGGGCGGCCAAAACCAGCATTAGGAGCCTCTAACGCTGGTTTTGACGGCTACCGCCGAACTCTAAATCTAGGCCTTAGCATCTTCTGAATCTTTTGGATAATGAGATCTGGTCCTCGAATCAAGTTTGGCTTACTGTGGATGTTGTTGGTCTGTATTCGGCCATACCGCATGATTTAGGCCTGCGGGCCGTTAAATTTTTCTTGGACCGGTATAGCAATTATTCAACGGATTTCAGAAATTATGTTATTGATATAATAGAGTTCTTGCTTAACCATAATTATTTTCTTTTTGAAAATGAGTTTTTCCTCCAGAGACGTGGAACAGCTATGGGGGCAAAATTTGCCCCCTCCTATGCCAACCTATACATGGGTTGGTGGGAGCTGTTCCACGTTTATGGACAGGAAAACTCTTTTCAACATTGTATCAAATTCTATAGACGTTATATCGATGATTTGCTTTTTATATGGGGGGGTACAGTGCAAGAGGCTGATGAATTCGTTGCAAGCCTCAACAATAACAGATATGGATTAAGTTTCACATATACTTGTGACTCCATCAAGGTTCCATATTTGGACTTAACACTTATAGGTGATGTTTGCAATGGGGTCGTCATCTCTGAGCTGTACTCTAAGCCAATCAAGTCCAACTCTCTGTTGCATGCAAAGAGTTTGCATCCTAGGTGCACAGGCTTTGGTATGATAAAAGGCGAATACATAAGATTAAAACGCAGCGAACAGACCTTCTTATTAGAGGGTGTTGCATTAAGACAAAAATTTATTGAACGAGGATACGAGGTCTCTACAATAGAGAAAGCAGCAGCTCAAGTGGAAGCTATGGACAGGTCATCTCTCCTAAAGGACAAACCTAGGTATAGGTAAAAAAAAAATTGTTGCACAAGATGATAAAATAATTTTTATCACACGATACAGTAGACAATATGATGCCATTATTAAAATTGTAAAGAAGAATTTACCCATATTAATGGGTGATGCATCTTTGAACCCTATTGTCAAAAAAGGCTTTCGTTTCGTCTCAAGACGAAATCAAACCTTAGGCAACCACTTGTCTCCCAGTATGATTCGTGGTTATGCTAAAAAAGACAGTTGGTTAACCACTAAAGGTCACTTCAAGTGTGGCAAATCAAGCTGCAAAGCATGTGGCCAAGCGATGGTTACGAAGCAATTTCAATCGTGCGTTACTCAACGGATATATAATGTGGATCATTTCTCCAATTGTAGAAATAAGTATGTTGTCTACATGATCAAGTGCACATCTTGTAACCTACAATATGTAGGTATGACCACCAGGGAAGTCCGAGAAAGGATTAGGGAACATCTCAATGATATCTCCAATGTCAATCCATGTTCAGCATTGGCAGAGCATTTTATTGTCGAACATGATTGTAAGGTGGACTCATTCAGATGGCTGGTGATTGAGTTAATTCGCCGTCCTGTAAGAGGGGGTAATGTGGATGAGATACTTTCCAAAAGAGAAGCCTTTTGGATTTTCACCCTGAGAACAAGGGTACCTTTGGGTTTCAATATCGATTCAGACATAATTAATGTCTGGAAATAGGTAACCCACTCAATATTAATTGATTTAGAAACAACATACAGTTAGGTTTGATGAAACACATAGGCAAATTTTTATATACACCCCTTGGGGTTATTAGAAATTAGGTTTATTCTTCAGTACAATGGTTATAACAACAAGAGGGAATATTCACTACAAACTTAGTTTTATTTATGTGACATCTCTCTGATAAGTTATTAACCCAGATAATTTCATTCCCCCTCCTTTCTGGGCTTTATGCGATGCTCTTATATGTTTCATCAAGTTTTATTAGATTGTCCCATATGATTTGTAGAATAGACACAATCTTTCTCATACCATCTTAATATTAGGCGAGCAAATTTGTGTTCAGCTATTCTCAGTGATTGAGCAATTATGTTTGTTATAGTTTTCTGGGTGGATGTTTTGCCAGTGTTGCAAGCTTCGACCTATACCATACGTTAACCTGTTAGGCTTAAATATAATATCAAAATCTGGTATGGATGGAGACTGCGATAAAAATGGCAAATATATTATTCATTAGTAACTGATAAGGGCCTCCCCCAGATTTCTATTTGCACTCTCACTCAGTGAAGTTGAATATAAATAAACATAAAATGTAAAACCTGGTATGGGGAAAAAGGTGTGTAACATTGATATGCATAGGGGCAAACTTTTATATTTTGAACAATGTGTGGTTTTTCTTTTTCTTTTCTCCTTTTTTCCTTTAGAGTGAAGGGTTAAAGTATTTACAGGGGCGGTCACTATGATCTCCTCAATCAATTATTCATTAGGTAAATTGTCCAATCAGCTTTTCACTGAGGGTATTTATATGTCCAGCATTGTATAATTCACAGGTCACGGATGAAGGCGTGAGCCGAAACGCGTCTGACCATTCCCTGCTACATGTAGCTTGTTTTTATGTATTGTAATCTCTCCTAAGTGATGCCAGCAATAAATGTGCTTTTTTTCACAAACTACTTCTATGCCTGAGACCCGCTTTTTTTGTTACTGATCTAATAATTATGCACACCTGATATAGGGTGTTGATGTCATTAGACCACATCCCTTCTCATTACAGAGATGCACATCACCTAATATGCTTAATTGGTAGTAGGCTTTCGAGCCTATACAGCTTGGAGTAAGACAACATGCATAAAGAGGATGATGTGGTCAAAATACTCATTTGCCTAATAATTCTGCACTCCCTGTATATTAAAGTTATTATCCCCTAAACCTAAATCTAACCCTAAACCTAAGACCCCCTAACTTAAATATAATTTAAATAAATCTAAATAAATATTCCTATCATTAAATACATTATTCCTATTTAAAACTAAATACTTACCTATACAATAAACCCTAAGGTAGCTACAATATAACTAATAGTTACATTGTAGCTAGCTTAGGTTTTATTTTTATTTTACAGGCAAGTTTGTGTTTATTTTAACTAGGTAGAATAGTTATTAAATAGTTATTATTTATTTAATAACTACCTAGCTAAAATAAATACAAATTTACCTGTAAAATAAAACCTAATCTAAGTTACACTAATACCTAACACTACACTATAATTAAATAAATTACATAAATTAAAAACAATTAAATACATTAATTAAATAAGCTAAAGTACAAAAACAAACAAACACTATATTACAGAAAATAATAAACAAATTACAGATATTTAAACTAATTACACCTAATCTAATAGCCCTATTAAAATAAAAAAGCCCCCCCAAAATAAAAAAAACCCTAGCTTAAACTAAACTACCAATAGCCCTTAAAAGGGCCTTTTGTGGGGCATTGCCCCAAAGTAATCAGCTCTTTTACCTGCAAAAAAAAATACAAACAACCACCCCAACAGTAAAACCCACCACCCACACAACAAACCCCCCAAATTAAATACTAGCTAAAAAAACCTAAGCTCCCCATTGCCCTGAAAAGGGCATTTGGATGGGCATTGCCCTTAAAAGGGCAGTTAGCTCTTTTACCGCCCAAACCCTAATCTAAAAAATAAAACCCACCCAATACACCCTTAAAAAACCTAACACTAACCCCTGAAGATCGACTTACCGGGAGACCTCTTCATCCAAGCCAGGCGAAGTGGTCCTCCAGACGGGCAGAAGTCTTCATCCAAGCCAGGCATAAGTGGTCCTCCAGACGGGCAGAAGTCTTCATCCAGACGGCATCTTCTATATTCATCCATCCGGCGCGGAGCGGGTCCATCTTCAAGGCATCCTCTTCATCCGATGACTAACACAGAATGAAGGTACCTTTAAGTGACGTCATCTAAGATTCCTATTGGCTGATAGAATTCTATCAGCCAATCGGAATTAAGGTAGAAAAAATCCTATTGGCTGATGCAATCAGCCAATAGGATTGAAGTTTATTCCTATTGGCTGATCCAATCAGCCAATAGGATTGAGCTCGCATTCTATTGGCTTTTCAGGGCAATGGGGAGCTTAGGTTTTTTGAGATAGTATTTTATTTGGGGGGTTGGTTGTGTGGGTGGTGGGTTTTACTGTTGGGGGGTTGTTTGTATTTTTTTTACAGGTAAAAGAGCTGATTACTTTGGGGCAATGCCTCGCAAAAGGCCCTTTTAAGGGCTATTGGTAGTTTAGTTTAGGTTAAGGTTTTTTTATTTTGGGGGGGCTTTTTTATTTTAATAGGGCTATTAGGTGTATTTAGTTTAAATATCTGTAATTTGTTTATTATTTTCTGTAATTTAGTGTTTGGTTCTTTTTGTACTTTAGATAATTTAATTTAATTTAGCTAATTGTATGGAATTTGTTTAATTGTATTTAATTTAGTTAATTTATTTAATTACAGTGTAGTTTTAGGTGTAATTGTAACTTAGGTTAGGTTTTATTTTACAGGTACTTTTGTATTTATTTTAGCTAGGTAGTAATAAAGTAGTTAATAACTATTTAATAACTATTCTACCTAGTTAAAATAAATACAAACTTGCGTGTAAACTAAAAATAAATTCTAAGATAGCTACAATGTAACTATTACTAACACACCAAATGAACAGTGGCACTACTCGGGCTTTTCCTCTGGTAATATATATGTGTATGTATAGAAAATTCTCTATATACAACCTTAGATTATTGGGAGGAAATGGTGCTTGTGCATAAATATTAATCTAGCCACAGCAGAAACTGGATATATAGGATACCACAGTTCCCAAAGTATGCACTTCTAGCACTCTGGGCCCTGAACTAAAGGGCGGAATACCCCAAACAGGATTGTTAAAATATAACCTTTATTATGAAAATTAAAAAACCTAGATAGGTTATTTCACAAACAATTTAAAATACACTCCAGTACCCTGATCAGTGTAATAAATGTTAGGTCTGATCACTGTAATTAATGATTAGGCCTGTATAGTATCACAGTGATAAGTGATCTAAAATATGACCAATAATACTCGCTAGTTTATATTTGTTCACTCGCTTGCTGCAAGCAAGCTGGGACTAAATTAGTAGTCAGGGTAAATAATGATCTGAGAGTTGATATCGATATATTGCCAATATTATTATATCATGATATTTATTTGTCATTCATTCAAGGATTGTGTCCATTCATTGATTAGTATCTAACAGCTTATTAATACAGCTTATATTTAAAATGTTAGTAATATTAACTGGTTTACTGAATTCTGGTACTCAGTTTGATAAAGAAGTTGTGGTTGTACTGTAGACTAAATCAGGCGTTGCCCAGATTAGCAATAGGGTTACTGGTATTAAGTGAGTTCTCTTCTACTTCCAATAATATGAGGGTAAAATACTTATATATAAGGTAGCTAATTACTTCTATCACAGTTATAGCTACTCAGTTTATACTATCTAATTTCACCCAAGTGGTGTATAAGTAGGTATTGCTGGCTATACGGCGCTATGAGCCGTCTGATAATCAGTATCAGTAATTAATAAATTCTATCTGGCTAGGCACCGATTCAAAAGTTAGTTTAGTAACAGTATGTTCTAAGGCACTTCGTGTGTGGTTGGTACAATTTAAACCAAGTCATGCACACCCCGGAATGGATTTCCACTTAATCGTTCACACAGAATCAGTATTCCAAGTGTTGTTGCTCTCCCGCAGTTAAGCACTCATTCAGTCATTCTTACATTCATTAAACATATTTATGGATGTGTGTAAGAACTATGTTAACGGTTAAGCTAAGTCTGGCACAACCCAGGCTGAGTATTGATTGATATTGCCAGTTAAATACTTTAGTTAGTGGTCCAAACATACGTTCATACAGCAAGTGCTGTGCTTCACAGGCTATTGAATGTTCATACAACAGTTCTGCAGTTGGATAGACTATATTATTGAATGAGTTTTGTTAATATTTCAAATAATTAGATACAGGCTGGACTATATAAAAGTTAGATGCTCCAATATCATCAGGTAAGTTCTTCCCTGCTTTCATTAATATGAGGGTATAATACTCCTGTGGTCAATATCTGGTTAACTCTGTTACCATTATAGCTTCACAGTTTGTACTGTCTAACATAGCCCAAGTACTGTGTAAACAGGTATCGCTCACTTTATGGCACTCTGCGCCGTCTGTTTTTCAATATCTATAATCGTTACAGTAAATCTGGCACAACCCAGACTATAGATTAATTTTAGTAATAATCTTATCGATAGCACTGTTTATATTATTGGTAGAAATTAATTGAACTATGTCTGGCACAACCCAGATCGAATTTCTAATTCCACATACACCGAGAATAAGTGTGACAAGTGCTGCAGATCTCCCACAATTTAACGCTCATTCAATCATTCTTACATTAGTCAGACATATTTATTAATATGTATATAAACTATATTAATGGTTAGGCTAAGTCTGGCACAACCCAGGCTGTGTGATTTTTAATATTATCAATTAAACACTATAGTAAGTGATCTGGTACATCTGGTGCTGTGCTTCACAGACTATTCAACATTCATACATAAGTTCTACCGTAGGTCAAACGATATTTTTGAACTGTGCTGAACGAGTTCACACTCTATTTTTTGTGTTTATCTTAACTGCCCAGTACCCTGTATCTATGTACCGCTAGTTGTGATCTCGATACTAACGCTATTATTAGACTGTCAGGGTCCTCTCAGATGAGTGAATAGGGTTCACATTGTAATTACGGTATAGCTATATCGAGTTGCCACTACAGCATTTAATTCTAACTTAGCTTATCTTGTGCCTAATTAAAGGAACTACTAACAGAAACTCATTCAAAAATATCGTTTGACCTACGGTAGAACTTATGTATGAATGTTGAATAGTCTGTGAAGCACAGCACCAGCTGTACCAGATCACTTACTATAGTGTTTAATTGATAATATTAAAAATCACACAGCCTGGGTTGTGCCAGACTTAGCCTAACCGTTAATATAGTTTATATACATATTAATAAATATGTCTGACTAATGTAAGAATGATTGAATGAGCGTTAAATTGTGGGAGATCTGCAGCACTTGTCACACTTATTCTCGGTGTATGTGGAATTAGAAATTCGATCTGGGTTGTGCCAGACATAGTTCAATTAATTTCTACCAATAATATAAACAGTGCTATCGATAAGATTATTACTAAAATTAATCTATAGTCTGGGTTGTGCCAGATTTACTGTAACGATTATAGATATTGAAAAACAGACGGCGCAGAGTGCCATAAAGTGAGCGATACCTGTTTACACAGTACTTGGGCTATGTTAGACAGTACAAACTGTGAAGCTATAATGGTAACAGAGTTAACCAGCTATTGACCACAGGAGTATTATACCCTCATATTAATGAAAGCAGGGAAGAACTTACCTGATGATATTGGAGCATCTAACTTTTATATAGTCCAGCCTGTATCTAATTATTTGAACTATTAACAAAACTCATTCAATAATATAGTCTATCCAACTGCAGAACTGTTGTATGAACATTCAATAGCCTGTGAAGCACAGCACTTGCTGTATGAACGTATGTTTGGACCACTAACTAAAGTATTTAACTGGCAATATCAATCAATACTCAGCCTGGGTTGTGCCAGACTTAGCTTAACCGTTAACATAGTTCTTACACACATCCATAAATATGTTTAATGAATGTAAGAATGACTGAATGAGTGCTTAACTGCGGGAGAGCAACAACACTTGGAATACTGATTCTGTGTGAACGATTAAGTGGAAATCCATTCCGGGGTGTGCATGACTTGGTTTAAATTGTACCAACCACACACGAAGTGCCTTAGAACATACTGTTACTAAACTAACTTTTGAATCGGTGCCTAGCCAGATAGAATTTATTAATTACTGATACTGATTATCAGACGGCTCATAGCGCCGTATAGCCAGCAATACCTACTTATACACCACTTGGGTGAAATTAGATAGTATAAACTGAGTAGCTATAACTGTGATAGAAGTAATTAGCTACCTTATATATAAGTATTTTACCCTCATATTATTGGAAGTAGAAGAGAACTCACTTAATACCAGTAACCCTATTGCTAATCTGGGCAACGCCTGATTTAGTCTACAGTACAACCACAACTTCTTTATCAAACTGAGTACCAGAATTCAGTAAACCAGTTAATATTACTAACATTTTAAATATAAGCTGTATTAATAAGCTGTTAGATACTAATCAATGAATGGACACAATCCTTGAATGAATGACAAATAAATATCATGATATAATAATATTGGCAATATATCGATATCAACTCTCAGATCATTATTTACCCTGACTACTAATTTAGTCCCAGCTTGCTTGCAGCAAGCGAGTGAACAAATATAATAAACTAGCGAGTATTATTGGTCATATTTTAGATCACTTATCACTGTGATACTATACAGGCCTAATCATTAATTACAGTGATCAGACCTAACATTTATTACACTGATCAGGGTACTGGAGTGTATTTTAAATTGTTTGTGAAATAACCTATCTAGGTTTTTTAATTTTCATAATAAAGGTTATATTTTAACAATCCTGTTTGGGGTATTCCGCCCTTTAGTTCAGGGCCCAGAGTGCTAGAAGTGCATACTTTGGGAACTGTGGTATCCTATATATCCAGTTTCTGCTGTGGCACAATGTAACTATTAGTTATATTGTAGCTAGCTTAGGGTTTATTTTACAGGTAAGTATTTAGTTTTAAATAGGAATAATTTAGTTAAAGGGACACTGTACCCAAATTTTTTCTTTCGTGATTCAGATAGAACATACAATTTTAAGCAACTTTCTAATTTACTTCTATTATCAAATGTTCTTTATTCTCTTGGTATCTTTATTTGAAATGCAAAAATGTAAGTTTAGATGCCGGCCCATTTTTGGTGAATAACCTGGGTTGTCTTTGCTGATTGGTGGATAAATTCATCCTTTTTATTGTGCAATCTTGGATACAAACAAAACAAAGCAACATTTCAGGAGTTGCTTTGTTTTGTTTGTATCCAAGATTGCACAATAAAAAGGTTTTTGCACCAGCTGGAACATTTCTGCTCTTTCATATTTATGCTGGATTTGGTAAGCCTGTTCCGTGCTGTGCAGTTGGTGCTGTGTTTCATGCTACATTGTTGCAGGATAAATTCATCCACCAATTAAAAAGTGCTGTCCAGAGTTCTGAACCAAGAAAAAAGCTTAGATGCCTTCTTTTTCAAATAAAGATAGCAAGAGAAAGAAGAAAAATTGTAAATTAGAACGTTGCTTAAAATTGCATGCTCTATCTGAATCACGAAAGAAAAATTTTGGGTTCAGTGTCCCTTTAATGATAGGAATTTTTAGTTAGATTTCTTTTAATTATATTTAAGCTAGGGGATGTTAGGGTTAGACTTAGATTTAGGGGTTAATAACTTTAATATAGTGACTGCGACGTTGGGCACAGCAGATTAGGGGTTAATAAATGTAGGTAGGTGGCGGCGATGTTAGGGACGGCAGATTTGGGGTTAATAATATTTAACTAGTGTTTTTCGAGGCGGGAGTTCGGCGGTTTAGGGGTTAATATATTTATTATAGTGGCGGCGATGTCCGGTTCGGCAGATTAGGGGTTAAAAATTTTCTTTTAGTGTTTGCGATGTGGGAGAGCCTCGGTTTAGGGATTAATATGTAGTTTATGGGTGTTAAGTGTACTTTTTAGCACTTTAGTGAAGAGTTTTATGCTACGGCTTTGTAGTGTAAAACTCTTAACTACTGAGTTTAAAATGCGGTACCAGTCTTGACAGGAGAGGGTCTACCGCTCACTTTTTGGCAGACTCGTAATACAGGCGCTATGCAAGTCCCATTGAAAAAAGAGGATACGCAATTTACGTAAATTGATTTGCGGTATTGCCAAGTCTGGCCAAAAAAGTGAGCGGTACACCTGTACCTGCAAGACTCGGGAGTGACATATTTGTGTGAAATAAAGATTACATTTGTATATGGTCAGAAGCATTATTGGAATGTAAAAATTGGTGGATTTTATTACTTTATATCAGTGTTGACAATCGATATGTTTTGCTAGTGGTCACAATCTTATTGTTTTGTAATCCTTTAATTCAAATTTATTATATAGTAGTCTATTTGACTGCCTCCAATCTCCCAAAGAGATATTTCTGAATATTGCATTACTTGGATCTGAGTGATTGGGGGTATATTAAAACAGGTACATTATCTTATTTGTGGATGTGTAATATAGCGTGACATGTAATTAAATAATATGTGTTAATTATATATATATATATATATATATATATATATATATATATATATATATATATATATAGGTCTCCTTTGCACCTAATACAAACTGCAAGGCATTGAGTACATAAATATATATTTATATGTAAAGCTATATTTTGTCTTTCTATGATAGAGAGGTACCACAAAGAGGTATAACAGCTAAGCTTGCCACTAAATACAATGCAATAAACACTTCTAGAACCAAATGACTGCATTAAACACCTACATGCTTTCAGACCACCTTATTTTATGACATGTCTATTAAAATCTGTGTGCATTTTCTTTGTACAACAAAAGGTTTAGTGGCAAGGACAGAACATTTGCTGCTAGGTCTGTGTATGCTGTAAAATCATTAACAAGTGTTTAATTCCATGCTAGTCAAATGTTCTAACATTCATGTCTGAAGCATGACTCTCAACAGCAGCTGTTTCTAATCTGTGGGCTCCACAGACTGTCTAATGTACTTTGCCTAGCAGGTGAGAAATTTTTGCTGAGACAGGTTTACTTTTAAAGCACATTGCCCTTATCTTTCTTTGATGTGCATGGAGGTGAGATCCTTTGGATAATTTTATGGCTGATGTTTAATGGCTCAATCTTTTTTTCTTTTCTTTTCTTAAAGGGACAGTACAGTCAAAATGAATCTTTCATGACCTAGATAGAGCATGTAGTTTTAAACAACTTAACAGCATTCTTTTATTCTTAAACTTGCTATGTTCTTTTGAAATCCTTTGTTGAAGTTTAAACAAAGCAAATGACATAATAGAAGTAACCTAGAAAGTTGATTAAAATGACATGCTCTATCTGGATCATGTGAGTTTAATGTTGACTTTACTGCCCCATTAATTTATTTAAAAAGTACAGTGCTGTGAAAGTAATTTCAATAAATCATAACCTTGTTCACGTATTGGCCTAGATTCAAGAAATACTGTTCATGAAATGAACGTGGCATTTAATAAAGTTTTGTACACGCCCCTTGTCACAACCATAAGTTGCAAGTTGAGCTCTATGATAATCAACATCTATCTGGTAACCATTTGCTTCTCTGTGCATAGAACTGTGAAGGATACCAAATTTACAAAAATGTCTTCAAAACATTGGAGAGCAAACTAATTAAAACTAAATGAGAAAACTCCCACTATAAAACAATTCACGCTATTATATGCACTAAAGAAAACTTGAAAACAGATAAAGAGAAATAAAATAAAAATGATTGGATATAGCGAAAACAGAGCACAGCCTCCGACTCCGAATATATTTATTATTAAAAGACATAAATGCTAATACATATGTACTTACTGAAGAAGCAAATAATATGCAAATCCAATAAACAGTGACAACTGTGAATGGTCCAGATATCAACCCTCCATTTGATCGAATATCAATACAGAAACCTCCAGCGTCCTGGTGTCAAGGCCCGGACAGGGTCACGTCATAAGAGCTACGGTAGCAGAGTCAGGACACCCCCGGGCCTCAACTGGGCTTTTTCAAGAGGACAGTGTATCGGATCTGATACACCAGGACACTAGAGGTTTCAATAATGATATTCGATCACACGGAGGATTGGAATTTGGATTATTTACGGTTTTCAGTGTTTGCTGGATATGCATATAATTTGTTTCTTCAGTAAGTGCATATGTATTATGGCGCTCATGACTTTTAATAATAAATATATTATAGTCAGAGGCTGCACTCTGTTTTCTCTATATCAAATTTCAGATTTTATTACTAACTGGAGAAGGAAGCTCCAGTTTTAAGAGAGCAGCACCTGGCTTTGAGATTTCTCAGCCACTCCCATCCTGGATTTACCTTTATGGTGAGCATCTATAATGTACAGATCTAATTATTAAAAAGTAGGACTCTTGCATCTTTCTAAGAACTGGTAACATTTTCTGACGCTGGATTTTTATGTTGCTATCTATTAGAAAATAGCAATATTGTAATCATTACTATTACAAGGATTAGTGGATCCAGAATCTTGCTTGTCTAATCCTTCAGTGTTACCGTTTGTATATATTCCATTTACTTGTAAGATAAAAACGGAGACAACCTCATCAGCTTTGAAATAGCGAGACACTGCAGTGAGACAAGATACACCCTAGAGTCATTATAGTCAATCACTTAGATTACAAGTTTTGCGGTATGGTGCGGTACGGCTATACCGCTGAAAAATTGGCCATTGCGCGTGGAAAGGTCTCCTGTATTACAAGTTACAGCAGTATAGCTATACCGCAAGCATTTTAGCCTGTAACGTAACGATCCATTCCGTATTTAAAAAATTACGTTTGAGTGCAGGATTTCCATAGCGCCGTATTACAGGTTGTGCAGTTCGGCTAAAATGCTTGCGTTATAGCCTATGCCGCCCTGATCCATACCCCGATCTGAGACCAGTATTTATGGATTTTGCAAAACAAAAATGTTTCACAAAACTCATAACTAAAATCTTACAAAGTACACTAACACCCGTTAACTCCTAAACCGCCACCCTCCAACATCGCAAATAATTATTAACCCCTAATCTGCCCACCCACATAGCCAACACTAAATACAGCTATTAACCCCTAACCTGCCAGCCCCCTCATCACAACTACTATAATAAACCTATTAACTCCTAAAACGCCAGCCCCCCACATCGCAGCACATAAAAACTTACCTGCGAAATAAAAAAAACCTAAGTTTAAACTATAAATTAACCTAACATTACTATTTTAAAACAATAAAATTAAAGAAAAAAAATAAAAAATAATTACAAATTAAAAAAAATCCTAACACTACGAAAAAAAAAAATGACATTACAAAAAATAAAAGTCTAAGATTACAAAAATAATAAAAATTACACCTAATCTAATACCCCTATAAAAACAACAAAGCCCCCCAAAATAACAACACCCCCTAACCTAACAATAAACTACCAATAGCCCTTAAAAGGGCATTTTTAGGGCATTGCCCTAAGTTTAACAGCTCTTTTACCTAAAAATTACAAAGTCCCCCTAACAGTAAACCCCCCACCTAACCAACCCCCCAAAATAAAAAAACCTAAGTCTAAGAAAAAACTAAGCTATCCATTGCCCCTAAAGGGGCATTTATATTGACATTGCCCTTAAAAGGGCATTCAGCTGTTTTATAATCAGCTCTTTAACTGCCCATCCCTAATCTTAAAAAAAAACACCCCAAAAAATAAATAAATAAAACCTAACACTAACCCCAGAAAATCTACTCACAGTTCCTGAAGTCCGGACATTCATCTTCATCCTGGCAGCGACATCTTCATCCATTGCGGGGGCATCTCCTATCTTCATCCCGACGGAGCATTGTCGCCAGTGGCACAGACATCCAGAGTGGAGGATCCTCTTCATACGATCACTGCCGTACACTAAAGCTTGAAAGCATTTTTTAAATTTGTAATTTAGTTTTTTTTATTTTTCGTTAATTTTACTGTTTTGAAATAGTAATGTTAGGTTACTTTCTAGTTTAAACTAAGGTTTTTTTATTCAACAGGTAAGTTTTTATGTATTTAAAGATAGTTATATTGTAAATTTAATTTATTTTATTAGTTTATTTTATTAGTAGAGATGTGGGGGGGGGGGGCGGGTTAAGGGGTTAATAGGTTTATATAGTGTTGGCGATGTGGGCGGCCGGCGGTTCAGGGATTAATAGGTTTATTTAGTGTCGGCGATGTCGGGCGGCGGATTAGGGGTTAATCTTTTTATTTAGTGACGACGATGCTGGGGAGCGGTGGATTAGTTGTGTTTAGGCTAGGGGTTTATGTTATAGTGTTAGGTTTTAACATAACTTTATTTTCTCTATAGACATCAATGGGGTTGGGTTATGGCGACCGCCATTCCGCAATTGCTGGTGTTAGTTTTTTTCGGACACTTTTTCCCCATTGATGTTTATGGGGGAAAGCGTGCACGACCACGTAAAGTCAGGCTTTGGGTTTTGTGCGGTATGGAGCTTAACGCACCATAACGCACAACAAAAGAAGGTTTTGGCTTACCTTGTTATGTCAGCGCTTTGGAAAGCACGTTACTAACGCTAATTTTTTTGCATTATTTACTCACCCGGTAAAGCGGGAAACTTGTAATCTTGGTGTTTATACGCTCCACATGCTGAGCTTAAGTATAGGAAAAACATTCCAATCACACCTCTAGAATATTCAGAACACCTACAGCCACCTCAGCCATGTTTTCCTGGACCCTTATAAGTTACACATGCTGCAGGGTGTGCAGGGAGGAACATGTATTGTGTTTCTGGACAGCACTATTCATATTCCTCCCTGCACACCCTGCAGTATGTGCAACTTATAAGTGCTCAATATTTTAAGGGACGGGTGGCAACCCTACCCACAGCCAGCCCCTGTATCTTTCGTTCTATCCATCAAGAATATTTTACCCCAACAAAACAATGATAACAAATATTTTAAAATGATATATATTTATATAACATATGCTTAATTAAAGGACCATACAATGCAGTAGAATTGCATAATTAATAACTACATAATAAAAAGACAATGATTTAACACCTACTCTGAATTTCAAATAAGCAGTAGATTTTTTACTGACAAATGTATTTTTCCCCCCTTTTTCCTGGCCCTTGTATCATGTGACAGACATTAGCCAATCACAGACTAGTATAAGTATACCCTGTGAGCTTGTGCACATGCTCAGTAGGATCTTGATCCTCATATAACAAGATTGTGTGAAATATGATAATGGAAGTTTATTTGAAAGTGTCTTAAAACTGCACGTTCTTTCTAAATCAGTGTCCCTTTAAGTGTTTAAATTGTAATTGGGTACCTAATACAACTCTAGATGTTAAATGGGTAGTAAAATCAGAAGTGAATTTTCATGATTCAGATAGCGCATGCAATTTTAAAGAACTTTTTAATTTACTCATCCAATTTAAGTTGTTCTCTTGATATAATTTGTATTGTTGAAAAGCATATCTGAGTAGGCTCAGTAGCAGCAGTGCACTACTGGGAGATAGCTGCTGATTGGTGACGGCACATATATGCCTCTTGTCATTGGATCATCTGATCTGTTCAACTAGGTCCCAGCTGTGCTGTGCATTGCTGCCCAGTTAACAAAGGATACCAAGAGAATGAAGCACATTTGATAATAGATGTAAATTGAGAAGTTGATTAAAACTGCACACGCTTTCTGAATCATAAAAGAAAACTGTTGGGTTTCATATCCCTTTAATGGCGGAAACGCACATTAATAAATTGCTGGAAAAGATAGATGAAGTGATTGTCAATATATTTTAAACATTATCTATCTCCTTTGCAACCTCACAAGCATCTATACATTTAGGCCATTGACAAATTGCAAAACTAACAAGAGGATAATTCTGGTATTAACCTTCATATTTTTATTTGAGAGATTTTATAATTATTTCACTGGGAAGAATTGTAATGTTTAAACAAATTATGATTCATATTTAAAGGGACACTAAACCCACATTTTTTATTTCGTGATTCAGATAGAACATGCAATTTTAAGCAACTTTCTAATTTACTCCTATTATCAATTTTTCTTCGTTCTCTTGCTATCTTTATTTGAAAAAGAAGGCATCTAAGCTAAGGAGCCAGCCAATTTTTGGTTTAGAACAATGGACAGCACTTGTTTTTGGTGGGTGAATTTATCCACCAATCAGCAAGAACAACCCAGTTTGTTCACCAAAAATGGGCCGGCATCTAAACTTACAGTACATTCTTGCTTTTCAAATAAAGATACCAAGAGAATGAAGAAAATTTGATAATAGGAGTAAATTAGAAAATTGCTTAAAATTGCATGCTCTATCTGAATCACGAAAGAAAAAAAATTGGGTTCAGTGTCCCTTTAATCAATTATAGCCTTTTATTTGCTTTCATTTATGTAAATATTTTTTTTATTTTTTTTATAATAGTACTTTATTAAATTTTTATAATAAAACATAACAGAAAAATAAAAAATAAATATACATCATAATAAGTATCATGACAGTTATGCGAATGTGATACAGTACATAAAGTAATAAAGTGCATTTGTTCACTCATATTTTGTTACACAGGCTAACAATGTTATCAGTCTTTTACAAGTATTAATTATAATCATACCTTTGATATATGATATATTGTTTTTGCATTCAGCTCCTATTAGCAGCCCTCTGTTTAGCTTCAATGTACATAATCCATGGTTCCCAAACATCTAGAAATTGATCTTTTAATGATAATATGTCAGCTGCTAAACTGCTCATTTGATATATATAATTTATCTTTTGTTCTACCACCTTGAAACTCGGAGGTTCTGTTTCCAATATTTTGCAATAGTGGACCTGGTTGCTGTGTATATCAATGTTATAAATTTAGGAAAACCTTGTAGTGGGAAATGTAACAGTGCATGTTCTGGTCTTATAATAACATCTCTCTGGAGTATTGTGCCAAGTAGTCTGGCTGTCTGTTGCCAAATAGTACTAATTTTACTGCAATACCACCAAGTATGCAAATAGGTTCCCTCATCGCCACAGTTCCTAAAACATAGACTGTTGGATGTGCCCCCAGTTTTGTGCGTACGAGTAGGATGTAAATACCATCTATATGCTGTTTTTAGGTAGTTTTCTTGAAGGCCAGCATTACAGATGACCTTGTTTTAAGGTCTTGTTCCAAGTGTTTAAAGGCCATTCTTGCCCTAATTCTGCTTCCCACTTTCTCATATCTATTTTTTTTAATCTAAATCAATGATATTGAAGGAGGAATATAATTTACCTATTGAGCCCTGAACTCTAGTTTTTGTAAGGCATATAGCTTTTAAAGGAGTTCTGATTGTCGTTGATATTAGTGAGGGACCTAATATTTCACTTACCCTAGATCTTAGCTGGAAATAGTGAAACCAGGTGTGTGTGTCCATAGGGTCTATTTCGCTATATTGCTGATTCGTCATTAATTTTCCATTAATGAGGGTGTCTGCAATTCTATAGAGGCCTTTGTTTGCCCATTTATCTTGTACCGTTTTTTCTATTGTGGAAGTGTAAGTTACTAGTGCAGTAAGTTTCGATGTGGAATTAGTAAGTGGAAATTTAGATATTGGCTTTTCCCATATGAACAGTGTATGTGCAATGGCCACGTAACTTTCCTATCAGAGCTCTATTTGATTTGGGTGTACAGAGGAGTTGGAAGATCTTATTTGTCTTTGTAATATCAGTTTCTAGCTGTACCCACTGAATGTCACTGGATATGTTTTACCATAAAGCTGACTATGCCATCCTGGCTGCATAATAATAAGAAACTAAATTTGGGAGGCCTAATCCTCCTCCTTGTATATGTCTCATTAGTATATGTTTATTGATTATTGCTTTTCTATTATTCCACACAAAGCGTAGAATGTCTCTTTGAAGCTTGTCTAGGTCTGTTATGAGCACCGATATTGGCAGTGATCTGAAAAAAAAATCTTGGGAAGGATCGTCATTTTAGTTATCACTAATCTGCCAAATAAAGTTATTTTAAGTCTATTCCATTTGGACAGTAATTGTCTGAGTTGCGCGAATAAGGGTTTATATTTGTGCTGGTAGAGGGTGTGGATATCGCTAGCTATGTTAATGCCTAAAACTTTAATAGTTTTCTTTGCCCATTTGAAAGTAAAGTTTAGTTCTATTAGTTTTTTGGTTAATGCAGGTATATTTAGGCTGATTGCTTTAC
This sequence comes from Bombina bombina, assembly GCF_027579735.1. Lineage (NCBI taxonomy): Eukaryota > Metazoa > Chordata > Amphibia > Anura > Bombinatoridae > Bombina > Bombina bombina. The sequence goes on from NC_069502.1 coordinate 1,084,505,221, forward strand.
ATTTATCTTGTAACCGGAGAGGAGGCTAAAGTGATGGAGGGTTTAATATAAGGGTGGAAGTGACTTAAGGGGTTTGGTCAGTGTTAAAATGATGTCATCTGCAAATAAGGCCAATTTATACTGTTTGTCTGCTACCAAAAATTCAGAATATATCTGGGTTGTCTTTAATTTTGATTGCCAGGGGTTCTCTACAAAGGGCAAACAACAAAGGGGACAAAGGACATCCCTGTCTTGTTCCATTCCTGATTGTAATGCTTCTCGATCGGTACCCTGGTCATTTAACATGTGCAGATGGGTTTTGAATATAAAGAGTATATGGCTTTATGAAATGCTCCTGTAATCCCCACCTCGCTTAGTACTGCATGTAGGTATTCCCAATTAACCCTATCGAACGCCTTCTCTGCATCCAGCAATAGGAAGAGAGAAGGCACTCCATTTACTGAGGCATAATTTATGAGGTCTACTGTTTTGCAGACATTATCTGGGGCTTCACAGGTCTTAACAAATCCCACCTGGTCTGAGTGGATAAGATTTAGTAGGGGTAAATTGAGTCTATTGGCCAAAATCTTAGTAAACCATTTGATGTCCTGGTTTATGAGATAAATGGGCCGGTAGTTTTGGCATAATTGTTTATTTTTCCCTGGCTTCGAGATGACTGATATTCTTGGCAGCAACATTTCATGGGGAATGTCGCCCCCTTGCATAATAGTGTTAAAAATCAGCACAAGTTGTGGGGCCAAGGCCTCAGCAAACATTTTATAAAAGGAACCTGAATATCCATTGGGACCAGGCGCTTTATTGACTTTAATATCTTTTATGGCCAGTAGGACTTCTTGTATTGATATGGGTTCATTCAATTAATCTATTTCTGCTGTGGGCAGTCTGGGTAAGGAACTATCCGTCAAAAAATTCTGTAGCTCTATCGATTTACTTATCTCTAATCGGTAATTAGGTAGGTTGTATAGATTCTGGTAAAAGTTAGCAAAGATATTGGCTATTTCTAGAGGGTAATTTGTCGGTTTACCTGTGAGCTGTTGTAATTGGGGGACAGTTGATGCTCTGGTAATATCTTTTAGTTTGTTTGCTAACATCCTGTCTGGCTTATTAGTGTATATAAAGTAGTGTGTGTCAAGAAATTTAATAAATCTGGCAGCGTCCTCAGTCAAGAGTTTGTCTAATTCCTCGTTTTTCCCTTTAAGGTTTCTGGCTATTATACGGCTAGGATTAGTTATTAATTGTTGTTTTAGGTTCATTATTTCCCCTCTCAGAAACTCTACCCCTGTTTTTCTTATTTTATTCCTTTTGTTTGATTCAGTAATGAGGAGACCTCTAATGAAGGCTTTTAAAGCCCCCACGTGTGTAGAGGGTTGGATGTTGAACCCTCGTTAGTTTCAATAAATTAGTTGATTTAATTTGTTAATGTTTGTGAGAATATTGCATCTTTGAGTAATCTGGGATTCAGTACCCAGGATTGAGTTCTATTGGGGTTAAATATTTATTTGATAAAAACTACAACCAATGCATGATCAGACCAAGTAAAATTTTAAATCTGGGCCTTACATAGGAGAGGTACTATGACCTGGCTTAGTAGAACATAGTCAATTTGCGAGAATGACTTGTGCACTGAGAAGTAAAAGGTATAATCTCTCTCATTCTGATGTAGAGTTTTTCAACCATCTATTAGATTATGGTCGAGTAAGAAATCTTTAAGTATTTTTTTAGATATATGATGGTGCTGTCCTGTCAGCCCTGTCCATTTAGACCTATCAATGTTGTCATCTAGAGTCAAATTAAAGTCACCTCCTACTATCATACTGTATTTTTTTGACTGTGTCAGTTGTTGACTTAACCTAGATATAAAAGGGGATTGGTTCTCGTTTGGTGCATAGACATTTGCTATTATTACTGGGGTGTTATGCATAAGACCTCTGACTGTAATATATCTGCCCTCTTTATCCAAGAAAATTTCTTCTTTCCTAAAGTTTAGCGAGTTGTGTAACAGTATGGATACTCCGCAATTTTTTTTTTTGCTTGTAGCATGGAATTATTGTGGGAACACTCTGTCCCAATATCTGGGTGTGCAGGATTTAGTGAAATGAGTCTCCTGTAATAGTACGATGTGGGCATTATGAGAATTGTATTCTGTCAGTGTTTTTTTTTGCTTAATGTTGGAGTGCAACCCTCTTATGTTATGTGAAACTATATTAATAGTGGCCATGTTTTGTGGGAATCAATATCAAGTGTAATATAATACTTAAGCACAGGGGAGCCACTGATTTTATGGAAGGTATTGGTGAAATTATACGTGTCCATCTCATGGCTGAATTTAGGGACCTATAGGGGAAGCGTTTGATATTTGTACATATTTTCAAATTAGCTGTCATTATTCAATCACTTGTATTTCTAGTGTTAATATAAAGTAGGTGTGTGAGTAGCCATACTGTATAGATACATTGGTTATGAGTGAAACATGCAATAACATATAACAGTTTAAACAGAATAAACAATTCACTGAAACATGAGAACATAAGTTAAAGGGACAGTATACACTCATTTTCATATAACTGCATGTAATAGACACTACTATAAAGAATGATGCACTGATACTGATATAAAATCCAGTATAAAACTGTTTAAAAACGTACTTAGAAGCTGTCAGTTTGGCTCTGTTGAAAAGGTAGTTGGAAAGCCCACTGCAAGTGGCAAATAAGACCCCCCCCCTTCTTTTGCATATGAAAAGACCCTTTACACAAACAGGAGCAAGCTGGAGTAGGTAGCTGAGCGTATTCACATAAAACTTTGGGGCTTGGTTAGGAGTCTGAAAATCAGAGCAATGTTATTTAAAAATAAGCAAAACTATACATTAATTTAAAAAAAAAAAACTGTATGGGCTATATAAATAGATCATCTACAAAACATTTATGCAAAGAAAAAATGAGTGTATAATGTCCCTTTAAGTAACTGACTTGCAGCAATTGTGCTAAGACAATTAAAGGGACAGTCTAGTATAAATTAAACTTTCATTATTTAGATAGGACTTTTATTTTGAATCAACTTTCCAATTTACTTTTATCATCAAATTTGCTTTTTTCTCTTGATATTCTTAGTTTAAACTAAACATAGGTAGGCTCATATGCTAATTTCTAAGCCTTTGAAGGCTGCCTCTTATCACAGGCTTTTTAAATCTATTTTTAACATAAAGAGACAGAAAGTACACGTGGCCCATATAGATAACACTTTGTTCAGGCACAGGGGGTTATTTAAGATTTAGCACAAAACAATGCTAAATTTAAGACAATAGATAATAAACAGTCACAGTCATGTGATGAGGGGGCTGGAAGAAGGTTCCTAGATACAAGGTAATCACAGAGGTAAAAAGTATATTAATATAATTGTGTTGGTTATGCAAAACTGGGGAATGGGTAATAAAGGGATTATCTATCTTTTAAAACAATAACAATTCTATGGTAGACTGTCCCTTTAACTGTGAACCATGGTTAGGAATTGAGGGAGGGGGATTAGGGGTGGGGAAGGGGAAAGGACTGGGGATATAGAATCCTTGAAGACAATACAGTAACTATGTTGTGGGTTGAACCCATCTTCAACTTAAAGGGATACTAACCCCAAATGTTTTCTTTCATGATTCAGATAGAGCATGCAATTTTAAGCAATTTTCTAATTTACTCCTATTATCATTTTTTCTTTATTCTCATGTTATCTTGATTTGAAAAAGCAGTAATAAAAGGTTAGGAGCCGGCCCATTTTTAGTTCAGCACCTCGGTAGCGCTTGCTGATTGGTTTGCTACATTTAGCTACAAATCAGCAAGTGCTACCCAGGTGCTGAACAATAAATGGTCAGGCTCTAAAGCTTACAGTACCGCTTTTTCAAATCAAGATAACATGAGAGCAAAGAAAAAGTGATAATAGGAGTAAATTAGAAAAGTGCTTAAAATCTCATGCTCTATCTGAATCATGAAAAAAATGGGTTTAGTATCCCTTTAAGATTTTATAGTTGTCCCAAAAAGATTAAGTATATTAAACGTTAACTGAACTGTAGCAACCTGGAAAATAAGTTATTTAGCTAGTGCTTTAATCCAGCACTACTAACAAGTAGTACAATTATTAGAGATAATGAAGCTGATACTTATATTAAGTTATCCGGGTTCCATCTTCTAATGATTGGTCAGACCAGTTTCGACCTTTGGGTCCTTGATCTTCTTGTCTGGGCTTTTTGGATTTCCCCACTGATGTCCATTCCTTCTGAAACACTCTCCTCTGTGGTTTAGGTGCTGATGAGTAAGGATGTGCATCTTGTATGAGCTGTAGTCTTCTTAGCAAATCTTGACCTTCATCTAATGAGGAGCATGAGTAGGTGTTGTTCTGGTAGTTGAAGGAGAGCTTAAATGTAAAGTTCCATCTATATTTTATTTGAGCAGATGACAGTGTCATCTGGATGGGTTTCAGCTCTCTCCTCTTGCATAATGTGATGGGTGCTAGATCTGAGTAGATTTGGATCTGATGGTCGAATTGAAGCAGCTTTTTTCACTGCTTTTAGTAGTTATTTCTTTATATGGTAATAGTGGACTTTTACTATTATGTCGCTGTGTTGAGATGCTTGAGGAGGCCTTGTCAGCGCTCTATGGACTCTGTCCATTAGGAAAAGTGACTTGTCTGTATGTAGTAATAACTGTTGGAAGAGGTGGGTTACTGCATTTGGGAGGCTGGTGTAGGATTCTGGCAAATTGCGTATGTGGCGATTTGACCTCCTGGAGCAATTTTCGAGATCTTCTAGTTGGTATTCGAGTCTTTTAATTTGGCTTGCTTGTTCTTGGATGGCATTTTGGACATTTGGTAGCTCTTCCACTACTTCATCTAATCTTTCTTCGATTTCAGTTGTTCGGTCTCCAATTTCTAGAATGTCTTGTCGAATTTCTGTTAATGCGATTTTAAATTCTTCCTGGAAGAGAGATTTTATTTGCAGGAGAAGTTCCTGATTAGGTGGGGTTGTAGGCTGTGTGTCCACTGTGCTCTCTGAAGCTGCAGCAACACTAGCCCCTGGTGAAGATGGTGCTTCTTGCATTTTATTTTTTAATTGCGAGCAAGACAAGCAATCTTTTATAGTTTGCATTTGTTTTTCATTTCGTTTTCGGATTGTGATTCAATGAGAGGTATCTGCTTGTATGGAATCCTCCTACCTTGCTTTCAGTACTGTATTAATATTCAGGTCTTAGGAGTGATATGGGGAAGGGTTAGTTATCCATGGACCAGATCACTGTAGGCCTTTGCTGCAATCTCATTTTTAAACTAATAATGCGGTGACTTCTGTGGAAGCTTTTGGGCTGCTTCTGTTCTTTCCTCCTGAATCCCCAGTTGTCTTTTTATTAGCTCTGTTTGTGCAGTCAGGGGTTTGGCTGTTTTTTCAGTCTTTAATCTGTGGTATTGTGTTTGTTATATGAGTGTCTTGATGCGGTGTAAAAAAATAAGATTTACCGACCTTCTCTCTTATGTGGTAGCTCACTCTGGAATGAGAGTCCGATTGTATTTTGGTTAATTACATTGTGGTCCTGTACTTTTCTTATACTTTGGCGGTGCTTCTACCGCTATGCAGGCTTGCTGCATGCTTTATTTGTGCTAGGCCGCACAACCAGCAGACTGTATTTTATAATGCGGTTGATTCCGGGACTTATTTCTGTCCTACTTTCACCCGGGTGTTCCTCACGACTTGTGAGATAGTATTAGGGTCCAGTTCTTAGGCTATTTTTTGCCTATTAACCCCTCAATTTATTAGTTTTTCTACGGAGCTCCTTGAAAGTGTGTCTGCTCTGTACTGCGGCTAGCTCCCCCCCCCCCCGCAAAACATTTTTTTTATAGTAAATACATTTTTTTAAATAACATCGCACATTTATTTGCTTTGTGTTCACAGTATTTTAAAGAGGCAAAAAAAAAAAAAATCAAATGCAAATGATTCAGATAGAATGATTCAGAAGAGAATGAAGCAAATTTGATAATAGAAGTAAATGAGAAAATTGTTTAAAATGTCATCTTCTATCTAAATCATGGACATTTAATTTAAAGGGATGAGAACCCAAAAAAATTCTTTTGTGATTCAGATAGAGAGAAAAATAATAATTAAAAAAAAGATTCAAATTCACTTCTATTATCAAATTTGCTTCGCTACCATGGCATTTTTTTGTTGAAGAGATAATTAAATAGGTGTCAGGAGCACTATATGGCAGGAAATAGTTCTGCTTTCTAGTGCTCTTGCAAATGGATAACATTCTTGAAAAACTGCTGCCATATAGTGTTCCAGACACATGCACACTCCTATGCTTACATCTCTGCTTTTTAACAAAAAATACAAAGAGAACAAAGAAAATGTCATAATAGAAGTAAATTAGAAAGTTGTTTAAAATTAAATGATCTATCTGAATAATGAATGAAAAAAAATTGGGTTTTATGTCCCTTTAATTGCTTTGCATTTTTGTTTAAGCTTTTAAAATGAAAAGGTTATTCCAAACCAATAAAATCCCTTTAAAACCAATAATTGAATAGCTTTCCAACTGGTCTGTGCTACATCAATCGCACCAATACTGTTGCATTGAGAGAATTTAACAGCGATATTCTAATCTATTAGAAAACACTTCTGAGCTTTTCACGTGAATTTTAGTCTTTTCTATTTCAATAGCTTTGACCTCTATAAAAACTGTTTTTGGTGACATAGCTTTTTATATTAACAAGTTTGCACATGCTTAATTCCTATATTAATAAACATGATCATGTCCTAGTTTAAAAAAAAAGTTAAGAATATTGTTCAAATAATGCATTTAAACAATTAAACTTTCATAATCAGAATATTATCATCAGAGTGTCTATAGATAATTACAATAAGGTGTTTGGACATTTTAAAAATGTTAATTACAATGTTATGCTATAATAGAAAATGTAAATGTATTTATTGCCATTGGGAATTGATAGTATTAAATTAATTAACCCTTTCACTGCTAAGCCTTTTTTTTCCCCCCAGGCAGTGCTGAGCCAATTTTGAACTTTTTTTGCTACTTACATTTAAACCCTATAGTAGTCAAATTTCAGTGAGTGACCTACACAAATTATATATTGTTTTTTTTTTTTAGCAGACCCAACAGATTTACAATATGTCATTATTATATGTATAATTCATGGCATGTAAGATAGATGCAGCCAAAACAATATTAATAAATAATATTGAAAATTGCCCAGTGTCCCCTGCAGTTACTGTGATCACCTTATTAAATTGTCATCAAGAGTAGCCACATGTGAAATAGGTGCCCATACAGACTTTTGGGGTTATAATGTAGATTAGAGAGGCCCTAATGTGCAGTACAGAAATAAAAACACTTTTTTCTTGCACGGTGTTCACTGTTACCACAGTGCTCACCTGACTATACAAACAAAATTAACATATTTTTTTAAGAGAGGGACTTGTCTACTGGGAAATACATTTTATTAGGGGTCTCTAGAGATACAATTTTTTTCATTGTGCATATAATGTACTATTACAATCAAATCCCTGTGTGTTTCTTTTACTTTTTTTAAAAAGATCTAATTTGTAGTACTGCTCTAAACTTTTGAAAGAGCAGGCGATTCTCTTTCAAATGAGGGGTCTTAGAGCTTTGTAGCTACAATGGGAGCTGAGATCCAGGGGTTAGAAAAACCTCCCCCATCCAGCTCCCTTGCATCTACCGGTGAATCCTGATTCAGCCCCTTTGTACGCACGTGGTGATGTCTGCCAGCGCTCCCAGGCTTCATGGGCCAACAACAATTCTGGCCTATAGTGAGGGGGATCTCTGAAAACAGCATTTGATTGATGATCCCCCTGCAAAAGGAGAAAACGAAAAGGACTCCTCATGCACTTACAGGCTGTGATGCGCATGATGAACTACCGAGAGGTTTAAAGGGACATGAAAGCCAAACATTTTCTTTCATGATTCAGATAGATCATATAATTTTAAATAACTTTCCAGATGACTTCTATTATCAGATTTTCTTCATTCTGTTGGTATTCTTCCTTGAAAAGTGGGAATATAAGCTGAGGGGCGTGCACGTGTCTACACTACTATGAGGCAGTTTTGTAAGAATGTTATACATTTGCAAGAGCACTAGATGGGATGTATTGATCCAGACATGTGCACACTACCTATTTAGATATCTCTTCAACAAAGAATGCCGTGAGAAATTGACAACAAAAGTGCCATATGTGGAGAGCGCTGATTGGACAACAGTTCAAACTATTAGCTCAAAGAAAAATTTATATTGAAGTAGGTGGCGGAGCACAGGGTATTTAAATTTTATATCTTTATTAAAAAGTAAGTTATAGCTCCTCTTTATGACATCTGATTAATTAAAGGGACATTAAACCCAAATTTTTTCTTTCATGATTCAGATAGAGAATACCATTATAAACAACTTTCTAATTTTATTTCTATTATCTAAATTGCTTCATTCTCTTGATATTCTTTCCTGAAAGGCATATCTAGATAGGCTCAGTAGCTTCTGATTGGTGGCTGCACATAGATGCCTCATGTGATTGGCTCACCAATGTGCATTGCTATTTCTTTAACAAAGAATATCTAAAGATTGCACCAAATTAGATAATAGAAGTAAATTGGAATGTTGTTTAAAATTGTATTCTCTATCTGAATCGTGAAATACATTTTTTGGGTTTAATGGCCCTTTAAACTCCATCTAAAATAACACTAACATTCCGGATCTGTTTTTAAAAAGGGGAGAGTTCACCTTCACTTTAACTACATGGAATGCTAAAGAAATCTAACGGCTAGATTTAGAGTTTAGCGTTAGCCGTCAAAACCAGCGTTAGAGGCTCCTAACGCTGGTTTTGGGCTACCGCTGGTATTTAGAGTCAGTCAGGAAAGGGTCTAACGCTCACTTTCCAGCCGCGACTTTTCCATACTGCAGATCCCCCTACATCATTTGCGTATCCTATCTTTTCAATGGGATCTTTCTAACGCCGGTATTTAGAGTCGTGGCTGAAGTGAGCGTTAGAAATCTAACGACAAAACTCCAGCCGCAGAAAATAGCCAGGAGTTAATAGCTTTCTGGGCTAACGCCGGTTCATAAAGCTCTTAACTACTGTGCTCTAAAGTACACTAACACCCATAAACTACCTATGTACCCCTAAACCGAGGTCCCCCCACATCGCCGCCACTCTATTAAATTTTTTTAACCCCTAATCTGCCGACCGCACACCGCCGCCACCTACGTTATCCCTATGAACCCCTAATCTACTGCCCCTAACACCGCTGACCCCTATATTATATTTATTAACCCCTAATCTGCCGCCCCCAACGTCGCCGACACCTACCTACAATTATTAACCCCTAATCTGCCGACCGGACCTAACCCCTACTATAATAAATGTATTAACCCCTAATCCGCCTCACTCCCGCCTCAATAAGCCTATAATAAATAGTATTAACCCCTAATCTGCCCTCCCTAACATCCCCAACACCTAACATCGAGTATTAACCCCTAATCTGCCAACCCCTAAAGCTAAGTGTAACCTTAACCCTAACACCCCCCTAAGTTAAATATAATTTTTATCTAACAAAATAAATTAATTCTTATTAAATAAATTATTCCTATTTAAAGCTAAATACTTACCTGTAAAATAAATCCTAATATAGCTACAATATAAATTATAATTATATTGTAGCTATTTTAGGATTAATATTTATTTTACAGACAACTTTGTATTTATTTTAGCCAGGTACAATAGCTACCTAGTTAAAATAATTACAAAATTACCTGTAAAATAAATCCTAACCTAAGTTACAATTAAACCTAACATTACACTATCAATAAATAAATTAAATAAAATACCTACAATTATCTACAATTAAATCTAACACTACACTATCAATAAATTAATTAAATACAATGCCTACAAATAAATACAATTAAATAAACTAACTAAAGTACAAAAAATAAAAAAGAACTAAGTTACAAAAAATAAAAAAATATTTACAAACATTTGAAAAATATTACAACAATTTTAAACTAATTACACCTACTCTAAGCCCCCTAATAAAATAACAAAGCCCCCCAAAATAAAAAAATGCCCTACCCTATTCTAAAATTAAAATAGAAAAGCTCTTTTACCTTACCAGCCCTTAAAAGGGCCCTTTGCGGGGCATGCCCCAAAGAATTCAGCTCTTTTGCCTGTAAAAAAAACCCATACAATACCCCCCCCAACATTACAACCCACCACCCACATACCCCTAATCTAACCCAAACCCCCCTTAAATAAACCTAACACTAAGCCCCTGAAGATCTCCCTACCTTGTCTTCACCACACCGGGTTCACCGATTCGTCCTGGCTCCGACGTCTTCATCCAAGCCCAAGCAGGGGGCTGAAGAGGTCCATGATCCGGCTGAAGTCTTCATCCAAGCGGGAGCTGAAGAGGTCCATGATCCGGCTGAAGTCTTCATCCAAGCGGCATCTTCAATCTTCTTTCTTCCGGAGCAATCTTCTTCCAGCTGACGCAGATCCATCCTCTTCTACCGACGCCTACTCGCCGAATGACGGTTCCTTTAAATGACGTCATCCAAGATGGCGTCCCTCGAATTCCGATTGGCTGATAGGATTCTATCAGCCAATCGGAATTAAGGTAGGAAAATTCTGATTGGCTGGTGGAATCAGCCAATCAGATTCAAGTTCAATCTGATTGGCTGATCCAATCAGCCAATCAGATTGAGCTCGCATTCTATTGGCTGATCGGAACAGCCAATAGAATGCGAGCTCAATCTGATTGGCTGATTCCATCAGCCAATCAGAATTTTCCTACCTTAATTCCGATTGGCTGATAGAATCCTATCAGCCAATCGGAATTTGAGGGACGCCATCTTGGATGACATCATTTAAAGGAACCGTCATTCGGCGAGTAGGCGTCGGTAGAAGAGGATGGATCCGTGTCGGTTGGAAGAAGATTGCTCCGGAAGAAAGAAGATTGAAGATGCCGCTTGGATGAAGACTTGAGCCGGATCATGGACCTCTTCAGCTCCCGCTTGGATGAAGACTTGAGCCGGATCATGGACCTCTTCAGCTCCCGCTTGGATGAAGACTTGAGCTGGATCATGGACCTCTTCAGCTCCCGCTTGGATGAAGACTTCAGCCGGATCATGGACCTCTTCAGCCCCCTGCTTGGGCTAGGATGAAGACGTCGGAGCCAGGACGAATCGGTGAACCCGGTGTGGTGAAGACAAGGTAGGGAGATCTTCAGGGGCTTAGTGTTAGGTTTATTTAAGGGGGGTTTGGGTTAGATTAGGGGTATGTGGGTGGTGGGTTGTAATGTTGGGGGGGGTATTGTATGTTTTTATTTTACAGGCAAAAGAGCTGAATTCTTTGGGGCATGCCCCACAAAGGGCCCTTTTAAGGGCTGGTAAGGTAAAAGAGCTTTTCTATTTTGATTTTAGAATAGGGTAGGGCATTTTTTTATTTTGGGGGGCTTTGTTATTTTATTAGGGGGCTTAGAGTAGGTGTAATTAGATTAAAATTGTTGTAATATTTTTCAAATGTTTGTAAATATTTTTTTATTTTTTGTAACTTAGTTCTTTTTTATTTTTTGTACTTTAGTTAGTTTATTTAATTGTATTTATTTGTAGGTTTTGTATTTAATTAATTTATTGATAGTGTAGTGTTAGATTTAATTGTAGATAATTGTAGGTATTTTATTTAATTTATTTATTGTAATTATTTTAACTAGGTAACTATTAAATAGTTATTAACTATTTAATAGCTATTGTACCTGGCTAAAATTAAAAAAAAGTTACCTGTAAAATAAATATTAATCCTAAAATAGCTACAATATAATTATAATTTATATTGTAGCTATATTAGGGTTTATTTTACAGGTAAGTATTTAGCTTTAAATAGGATTCATTTATTTAATAAGAGTTAATTTATTTCGTTATATAAAAATTATATTTAATTTAGGGGGGTGTTAGTGTTAAGGTTAGACTTAGCTTTAGGGGTTAATACATTTATTATAGTAGCGGTGAGGTCCGGTCGGCAGATTAGGGGTTAATTATTGTAGGTAGCTGGCAGCGACATTGTGGGGGGCAGATTAGGGGTTAATAAATATAATATAGGGGTCGGCGGTGTTAGGGGCAGCAGATTAGGGGTACATAGGGATAATGTAGGTTGCGGCGGTGTACGGAGCCGCAGATTAGGAATTAATAATAATATGCAGGGGTCAGCGATAGCGGGGGCGGCAGATTAGGGGTTAATAAGTGTAAGGTTAGGGGTGTTTAGACTCAGGGTACATGTTAGGGTTTTAGGTGCAGACGTAGGAAGTGTTTCCGCATAGGAAACAATGGGGCTGCGTTAGGAGCTGAACGCTGCTTTTTTGCAGGTGTTAGCTTTTTTTTCAGCTCAAACAGCCCCATTGTTTCCTATGGGGGAATCGTGCACAAGCACGTTTTTGAAGCTGGCCGTGTCCGTAAGCACCGCTGGTATTTAGAGTTGCAGTGGCGGTAAATATGCTCTACGCTCCCTTTTTGGGCCTGACACAGCCCTTCTGTGAACTCTAAATACCAGCGGTATTTAAAAGGTGCGGGCGAAAAAAAGCCAGTGTTAGATACGCAGGTCGTTACCGACAAAACTCTAAATCTAGCCGTAAGTTATTACCTACCCGAATAGATTAGGATGTTTTTACATGGCAAACTCTATTTTTTTTATTTATTTAATAGGAGCATACTATGGTCTCTAGAGATCCATTTTTATTTTACATTAACAGTGTTCATGTTCACTTACATTTGCAAGTGAAAGCTAAACACATTCAGCTCTCTATAACTGTTTGAAAATTCTCTCATATTTCCTTTCAGAATAAATTGTAAACCAGCAAAACAGTTATTCACAATTCTCAGGAGTAAAAATCAGCTTTCCATATATCAAGAGAATTTATCACTTAAAACAAAACCTTTCTGTTTTGTGCATTTTGAAAAGCAGATGAAATATCTTAATTCACAGCACACAACTTTTAAGCCAAGTAAAAATGACTATCCTTATCTGAAAATCTCAGGAGACGTAACTTTAGATTTTTTTTCTGTTAAATAAGTTGCACGTGTACCGTATGCCAAAAGCACAAATGGCACAAATAAACCAACTTTATGAACACTGTTTGCTTAGGATTTATGAAGAGTGATTTCTATGATAATTTGTTTAAATGTCACAATGAAAATGCTTTCAATTTTTATTTCATTTGATATTTCTGTTTTACACAGTGCTGAAGAAATATTTACTTGCTTGGAATCTTGGCAGAATCTAAATAAGGCAAATTCAAAGCTTTAAATGCCAGCTGCATGTTTATTGAATGTCTGCAACTTCAAAGACTAATTTTTTCTGTACCCCTAGATTGTTTGCTGTCTCTGTATCAGGTCTTAAACTTCTATTGTTTCAGTGGGAGTAAAAATATGTATTGTCATATGTCTCTTATACTCAGTATATCTTCATATTAAAGTCAATGTTTCCTTTTTGAAATAATGTTACCTTAAAAGAACAGTTAGAAGAGTTTAAGGGACACTCAAGTCAAAATAAACTTTTATGATTCAGATAGAGCAGCAGGTTTAAGACACTTTCTAATTTACTTCCATTATCAAATTTTGCACAGTCTTTTTATATGCACACTTTCTGGAGAACAAGATCCTACTGAGCATGTGCACAAGATCACAGGGTATACATATACTAGTCTGTAATTGGCTAATGTCTGCCACATGATACAGGGGGCTGGGAAATGGGAAAAAATAGATTTGCTAGAAAAAATCTACTGTTTATTTGAAATTCAAAGTGCTATTGCATTGTCTTTTTATTATGCACTTGTTAATTATTTAATTCTACTGCATTGAGTGGTCCTTTAAGTATATAAGCCAAATGTAAAACTTTCTGAATATATTAACAACCTATTAGCTACAGTTGTTTTTTAATGGCCAAACGCCACCAGCTTGGAAAATATAAACTGGACTATCAACAAGACTATCAACTATCCATTTTCTTAGCAAAACTTGCATTGTATACAATATCTCATCTTAGCACTTCTGCTAAGTCCAAATTTGTACTGAAATGTAGCAGAATTAGACTTGTAAAGTTTGCTTTGTACACTTTCAGTTTTCAGAATTGGAAAACCCAGAATTTTAAGAATTACATAACAGGAAAAGGGACACAATAAACAAGGAAAGTATAGTGCACTTTATTTTGCTACCCATAATTAAACACTTAGGACCAGATTACAAGTGGAGCGGTATTTAACGCTCCCACTCGAGCGTTAACTGCTTTAGAAGTAAGCTTTTTGCAGGCGTCAGGTCGCTTTATTCATAAATACATATTTATATATATATGATTTTTAAAAATCTAAAATACATATTTATACATATATATATATATATATATATATATATATATATATATATATATATATATATATATATGCTTATATTTAGGTATACGTATATACAGATATATATATATATATATATATATATATATACATACACATACATCTTTAGAGATGTATATGTATGAATTTCAATGTTAAAGCCCTTTGTCTGCTTTTTGTTTTTCTAACACCTGAGACCTCATATCTTTGAGCACTTATAACTTTTTGTGCAATATTTTTTTTATATTTTTTTTTAGTTGGTGTTATTTTGAGTGTAAGTGTACTTTGTAATGTAGTTGTGATGTGTTTTGTGTGTACATATGTATTTATATGTGTATATTTTTATTTATAGACATACATACACACACATATAAGCACATGTACTGTATTCAAGTGTTCCACACAGTGGTAGAGGAGGAATTAACTCAACTGTATGAAAATAAAGTAAAAGGGGAAAGAAACAAGAAAAAAATTGCATAATTTATCAGTAGATGAGAGAGTAGCGTTAAATGAAATAAAGGACAATAAAGCCTGGTAATATCTAAATCTGATAAAGGGGGCACTATTGTAGTTCAAGATAGGATAGATTATGTGACCAAAGCTGTTAAACAACTGTCAGATAGAGATACAAACCGAAGATTAACTTTTAACCCTACAGAAAAGTATAAAAGTGCTACTTGATGAAGGCGTTTATTATGGTTTTCTCACACAGACCCAAGCTTAATGTTTGATTAATGAGAGTCCATCAATATCCGTGTTTAAACATCTACCGAAAATACATAAATGTGCACGTAAACCACCGGGGAGACCCATTATATCCACTATAGGTACAATAGGAGAAAATTTGGGTAGATGTGTGGATAATTTTCTACAGCCAATAGTGAGGAACATGCCTGGGTATCTTAGAGATACGAAACCTCTATTGAGAAAACTGGAAGGATGTATGTGGGATAAAGAATACAGCTTCTTGACAGTAGATGTAGTATCCTTATACTCCTGTATACCTCACGAGGAAGGCCTTATTGCTCTAAGAGAAATGCTTCATATTTTTACTAATTTTGAGTCAACCTTTATTGATTATTTAGTGGAGATCGTTAAACATCTTCTGACCCGGGGGGCGGAGCTAACCGCTGAAGTAGAAGGTCGCATCTACTTAGAGCTCCTAGCTCCAGGCATACACAATGGTACTTATTTAACTGTTTTTCAGCGTAAAACTGGATCTAAGACCATTCCAACTACACAAGACAATCTAAAATGGACTTTAGGAGGCTACAATAACCCTGCTGTACCAGTTCTGACAAATTGTCAGCCCATGTCCTGAGCCGGTATATCGAGGCCTCTCTGTGTAACGCCCGACATCTTGTTTTTCTTTCCGGAGCGTCAAGCATAATTACTAGCTACCTACTGTATGTGACAGGCTTGTAATCGAGATGGAGGGGCCACACAGGTCATTGGGGGATATGTTGCAGATCTTTGACCGCCAACTAGATAGCTGCTTCCTAGACTTACATAACACTTTAGTAACGGCAACTCGAGGAGTGGCAGAAACCACGCATCATGACGCCGAGAAACAACATAAGGCAACGGAGCAACCCCCAGAGCATCGACCTGAACCATCGGTGAGAGGTCTCGCATACAATCGCTTTGATCTAGATCACACGATAATATGGCTACAACCGGCTACCAAGTTCTCGTCGGACTCTCCCGCAGGAGTACCTATACAGGCGGCAGCTAACAGGAGCAGTGTGGTCCGACCGGAGACAGCGCAGAGGGAGATATTACAGAGGCAGCTGACGGAAACAAGTCATAAAATCACCCGAAATCCTGTAACCCACACGCTCCCTAACGATTTGGAGATTGATCTTGCTGCGATTCACATGCTCCCTAACGATTTGGAGCTTGATCTAATTGGAAACCCCCTAACATGCCTGGAGGCTGGGTCGAGTAAGTTACTAAAGGCCGAGACCGGGCTAAAGTTACCTCCAAGGCAGCACCCTTTACCTATATCTCCCAAAAGCCATGTGCACTTCATCAAGGGGGGTCACACAGTTTCGGATGAGAGGCGGCTTAGTTTCAAAATGGAGGCGTTAGCAAGACAGCTAATATGGATCCGAAATGCCAAATTACATACCGGGATATGCACGCCATGCTTATCCACACCACAGCCAGATGCTGATCTATCCTTCAGTCATTTCATAAAGGCAGGAGTGGGGTGAGTTTAGAAGCTGCGCAGCTGAGGCCTTATTCTTCAGATCCGACATCAGGCTTCTCTTTACCGGTGACTCTTGGATGCCTATGTGAGCCCAATGCTGTAGCTATTCACATAGCCTTAACTGTTTCATAGTTTTTTTGGCATTTTGAAATACCCTTGAACATTCTCCCGTTGTGGTGAACTTTGAACTGCCTTGGATGATTAGTCCCATATATATGCCTCTTGGGGTACTTGATTAATATTTTGTATGAAACCCTTATCTGAAAGGGAGAACTCTGATACCCACAATAGTTTGTAATAAGTTTGTGCTCAGTTTGCTACGTATAGATTAATCCAACATATTATATTATCTCCTACTTGTCAATATATACTATTGCGGTAGAGGTTTTAGTGGTATATACAGTCAACCTATCAACAAAAGTTAGATTTATTAGATGGTTTGTTGTTTTACATTTAGCTATGCAAGTCTCTTAGCTGGTATGGTTTTCCTTTTATTTATAAAGAATATTAAATCTACATTATTCGACAAACTATTCTGGTAAAACAGTGGACCACTCAGAATATCTCCTATTAGATAACAACAGGCCATTATTATTGCATAGTTTAATATTACTTATACCTCTCCTATATATATTAGTGGTTAATGCTGCTTTTCTCACTATAGGCAACATTATATGTTGTAGTGGGGTCCAATGAGATTTTACTAAGACCCTTCTTACTTACCTAACTATGCGCTTTTATCTGTTTGTTTTTATGTGAAAATTGCTATATCTGGTTATTGCCAAACTGAGCTAGCTAGCATTGCAGAATTTACTGTTGATATTACATATGTTATGGTGATGTTTTATTCAAAGATCTACCTTATCTGCCTCTTCTTTGTGGGAGAGGAAACATGTACACTTTATTTACAAAAAATATCCTACGCACTATGCTTGCTTAGAGTGAATGGTATTTGCTAAATGCATATCTGTATATGTTCATATTAGTGTAGTAATGTTGCAATTTGTACAGCTGAAGGCCTATTTCTACCTAGCATAATGTATTCCCCAAGTGTTTGATTCCTATATCTGTCCTAGATTACCCCCCCCAATATTACAGTTTACAAAGGTCTCTTTATTCCCATATTTTGGGAGATATAACAGCCAGATTAATAATCTTGTCACAGTTCATAGTTGAGCTTTCCTAGATTCTAGTGTAATCTCTCCCATTCAAGGTCTCATCACAAATGCTGATATCTGAGACAATAAATTTAGCTCCCATATACTCTCCCTGGCCTGTGTTGTATAAGGTGTCTATAGTTTAGCAGAGTTAGGTAATTAAACACTGGTTTGTAGGCAGGATTGCGTCTCTCAATAATAATATGTTTCTAACTGCTTAAACTGGGCTAATTTTATGATTACTGTAGTATAGTGCCTATAAAGAACCCTATCTCACACCCAGGTATTTCTTAACAAAACATGTATATTGATACTGGACTCACAGATGTATGTATATATGTGTTCTCAAGCTAGCTTCTTGAATATGTCTGTGACAGATTTAGATATTTACCTCTTTATGTACTGGATCAAGCAGCCTAAAAGTTTGCGGTCACCTTTAATGTGGGCATTTATATGTATGTGCACTATACTGTGCGTTTTGAGACTTATAATGCATTAGGCTATCTTTTATTTAACACTAGTCTACATTATAATAGCTAAGTTTTCCTAATATACCTAATGCTGTTAGACTTTATATGTTCATTCTCGAGTTAAATGCTTATCTGCAATTGCACCAATGATGTTTATCTCTTAACTTGCTTATGTTTAGAGGCCCATGTATATTCAGGATTAGGCCTTAGACCCAGATCCCAGCTGGCTCCCACAGAGTAGCAGAGTCGTACTATTTATTATGTACAGCATATTTAGGTAAGCTACCTACAGAAATTAGTTTAGGTAGCAAACATCTGGTTTTGCATTTTTATAATTCCAGAATTAGATATTTCACTAGTTTCATTAAAGATGAGTGTATTCCCAATCAAGCCCCTGGGCTACATAACATAACCTAACTATATTTATAAAGCAAAGCCCTTAGTAGCATTGATGAAAAGTCACTCAATTTGCATACCCTTTGAGAACACCCATATCATCAGATGATATGTAGCTCACATTTACCCTATGCTACTTGCACTTAAATATAGCTCTGCCCCCCCCCCCCCTTTTTCCATATACATATAGCGGTGCTTACCCGCTGAATATCCTCCCCCCCCCCCCCTTATATCTAGGCCCAAGAGTGGCTGATACTTATGTTACACCTCCACAGGCTGATATTTTGGTCTTAGGTAATATTTTGCTAGAATGTGGAGTTCATACGCTGATAATATAAAAGAAGTTCTATTTTATCTCGCCAAAGATATTGTCTGTCCTCATAACCAGAACTGAAATGTATTTTTTTTTTTTTCTTGCTGTATGTGCATATTGCTCTCTCAATAATGTTCTTGAATAGACAATGTATTATTCTCTCTGTTGTAACTTTTGCCTTAGGGCGAGTCTCTGTTTAGACGATATATGCTTTAACTTCAATAAAAAAATTATTTTAAAAAAAAAAACATCTTCTGACCCACAACTATTTTATATTTGAAGGGATTTACTATGTTCAGAACCAAGATACAGCAATGGGGGCGGAATTCACACCCTCATATGCTAATCTGTACCTTGGTTATTTTGAAATAAATAAAATATTCACAAAAAATAATCCATTTGAAAAAAACATACTGTTTTATACAAGATTTATAGATGATCTTTTAATTATTTGGAAAAATTACGCCTCTAGTATAGACCAATTCATAGGATATCTTAATGATAATGATAAAAACTTGAAATTTACATACCATAGTTCTCAGATTAAGATTGATTATTTGGATTTGACTATAAAAGGGGACAGTGAGAAAGGGCTAATAAATACAGAGATATATAGGAAAGACGTATAAGAAAATACTATACTAAGGGCTGACTCTGGTCATCTAAAGTGTGTAAAGAAAGGGATCCCTAAAGGCCAGTTTATGTGCCTGAGGAGAAATTGTAATATGGATGAAAATCAGGCTCAGGCAAATAACCTAAAAGAGAGATTGATGGCTAGGGGTTATAAAGAGAAATATTTATTAAGAACTAAGGCCGACGTCCAATCTATGGACAGAATGACACTTTTAAGAGATAAGAAAAAGGAGGAAAGATTAAAAGAGCTCGATACTCTTACATTTTCGACCAAATATAGTAGACAATATTCAGAGATATGTAATATTATCCAGAAATTTAGTCCACTATTGAAGAATGATCCCAAACTAAAGGATGTTATAGAGAGATGTATTAGATGTGTCTCTAGAAAGTCAGACTATAGAAAACAATTTGAAAAGGGATTTCTCTGTAAAACCAGTGTATAATGAAAATATGTGGTTAAAAAAGAAAAATGGTAATTACAGGTGTGGAGGCACACCATGTAAATCATGTGGCTATATAAAAAGGAGTGCTACATTTATTTCTACTGTCACCCAAAAAGAATTTGCAGTTAACTACCACATAAACTGTAATTCAAGATTTGTAATATATCTTATTACCTGTAAGCTATGTTTCAGTCAGTATACAGGCAGAACTACACGTATGTTAAAAGATAGAATAAGAGAGCATCTCTTATCTCTTGAAAGTGATATACCAAGAACACCAGTGTCTAAACATTTTGCGACACATAGAAGGAGTGGGACTTATGATAAGAAAGAACTAGATTATATTAACACACTATTTTCTTTCCAAGGCATAGACCATATACCTAAACTTAATATAGGTGGTAACAGAGAATGAGCATTGAATAAAAGTGAAGTTTATTGGATATATACTTTAAAGACAGGTAGTCCTTAAGGCATAAATGAAATGTCGGATGTGAAGTTATATATAGGTAACTGATTTAAACTTGGGACCTAGTTCTAAATATAATGTATGTGGAGATGATAAATAAATAGATTAGAACCGTATATACAATACAATAAGGAGCTATACTAAATACACTACATGAATTATATAGTAAAAAATGTTTTAGGAATAGGTGGTCTAAATATTAACTATTAATTAAGAATATGAGCCATTATTAGAAATGTATCATTGGAATCTTTGGTTGATATGTATTGGCTACAGTGCTAAATGGGAATCAGATATCATAAGTCTTGCTGTAGTATTTTGTAACATAGTAACATAGTAGATAAGGTTGAAAAAAGACTGAAGTCCATCGAGTTCAACCTATACAAATCTAAAATACTTACAAAAAGCGCCAGTTAAGCTTAAATAACCCCATTAAAATGTGACCCATTTAATACTAGCAATCATATCCATGAATTTTGTTTATATACAGAAATTTATCCAGACTATTTTTAAATGTATCTATGGTATTGGCATTCACTACCTCCTTTGGTAATGAGTTCCACAATTTTATTGCTCTTACAGTGTCTTGAGATAATCTTTGTTTTACCCATTTCCATTTTGGTTGGATTACCTGCAGTCCCGCTATACTAAACAAAAATCACTGATACTAAGCAGAGTATGTTTAAAGGTTTAAAAGTTTAATTAATAATAGCGGTGTATGGTCTTACTCATCGTATATATATTCTTATTTGTCTCCCTTAAAAAAACATAAAAAAACATTGTTCTATGTAATATTATCTCTATACAATGTAATATCATAACTGAGGGAATCTTTAGTTTGGATAGAGCATAGATTTAATATGGATATGTAACCTAATGTTGTCTTCAACACTGAGTATTTTGTTGTATAATAACATCATACGGTATGATCATGTATGATTATAACACTCAATCTGTTAGTATTCAAATGTATATTGTTTAAGTATTCCTTTAAGTATATTTTTTTAATTATTGTATATTGAACTGTTTCTTTAAGCAGTGTGAAAGCGGTGAGCTTATTAAAGGAAGGTGTGTAACAGCTGGGATTATCCCTGACGAAGGGCCGTTTAGCAGCAGAAAACGCGTTGGATTTCAGCTATAGTGTGTGGAGTGGTGTGTACCTGTGGTTTTTATATCAATACATTTTTGGAACGAATTACCACGCTTGTCTATGGACTGTTTGTAATCCTCATTCTTTTGGTGATATAAGCACATGTATACATATATAGACATATATAGAAGTGCATTGGATTACTTGGCAGTTAAGTAGATGAAAACATGTGAAAGCATATTTATGCAATATTCATATTTAATAAAGTGTTATACTGTGCATTTACTGTAAATTTTTCACATTCCAATGTTTTGCAAATAGGAGAATATGTTCTTTGTATTTATAAATAGATAGTTCTATATATATATCTATTCCCCCATAGAAGTCGATGGAGCAAAAAACGTGGAAAAAAACACCCTACTCGCGTGCAAACCCGAATGCATATTCTCAAGTGTGCTAACCCAATATAAAAATATTAATGTTTCACATTCCAATGTTCTTCACATAGAAGAATATGTTCTATTTATTCATAAATACATATTTCTACATATATCTGATGGTATTTAGTTACAATATTTATCTATGCTATGTGCAGAACATTGGAATGTAAAATATTTACAGTTAATACACAGTATAACACTTTATTAAATATGAATATTGCATAAATATGCTTTTATATGTTTTCCTCTACTTGACAGAAAAAGGGCTCAAATGCACACACACACACACACATATATATATATATATATATATATATATATTTGTGTGTGTCTATATGTGTTTACATATGTATTTATGTGTTTATATATGTATATATTTCTGTAAATACATATATACACATGTAAATTAAAAAATACATATGTACACACACACACACACACACACACATATATATATATATATATATATATATATATATGAAATATATATATGAAAAATATATATTTTTCACCAGCTCAATACTCCACATAATATAATAAGAGAACTCTAGGTAAACAAACATAAATTATATCTAGAGGTGCATGGGGTACTGAATATTTAATGTGAAAGACAAAAAAAAGAGAGGAGAACACTTTAGAGTACCCTTGCCAGCATCATCTCATGGTAAAATGATAAAAGTGACCAACACAGTAATAGGATTCAGGGAAGAGGCTTCCACAGGACCCACACAAAACCTAATCAGATGTATAGGAAGTAATTAATTTATTGCATAATTTGCAAGTCATATGAAAAACACATCATACAACCTTATCATGAAAAAAGAAAGAATACAAAATGCTAGTGGAAATGGAAATAGCATAACCAAAGTGTACAGTTCCAAGTTCATGCATGGCACAATCCAAAATGGGGTATTGAATTTGCTATAAGCTGGCTATGAAAATCTGTTGTTAGCCAACATATCCTAGGTGTGCAAATCCCAATGGATCAGGTCATACCAATGTAGTGCAATCTTTATAAATGATCTTAATAATCCACATAAACCAAATGCATTACTGGCAGCTGATATAACACAGAAAACAGTGTGACAAGCAAGGACAATCTTGAAGCGGTAAGGGGGGACAAACGCGGTTGCTCAAACATCCATCTTCACATGTCATGCCCACAAAGGGGTCAATTTATCAAGCTCCGTATGGAGCTTGATGCCCCTTGTTTAGGCTCGCCAGAAACAGAAGGTATGAAGCAGCGGTCTAAAGACCGCTGCTCCATAATTTGTCCGCCTGCTCTGAGGCCGCGGACAGAAATCAACTCGATCGAATACCCCTCCTGCTAGCGGAACCTTTGTTGCAAATCTACACTGTATAAAAAGAACTGTGGTCTTTCAGTTCACCTGTGGTTGCAACTGTGAAAGCAAATAATGAACATGCCCAACCGTTGGAAGCAACATCTTTAGCCCCTGTGAGTGTCAAATCTTATAAGTGGAACTTTGGGAGGTGGTGGCAGAAATAAGCTTTCTTGGTATGTCCATATTTTTTATATTTAATCTATTTTAATACTGTACGGTCAGTCTGCCAATACTGCAACTAACATGGTTCCTCTGATCTGAAGAATATGTTGAAGTCTATAAACATCCAAACTGCCATAAGACCTTCTCAGCACACAGGTCTTTTGAAGACCCAAGAGGTGGAGCATCTGCAGGAAGCCAATCAGCTTCCTGCCTCAGTGTGTTCAGCCCATGCAGTCCTGTAAACCAGTGTTTCTGAACCGCGGCCCTCAAGTACCCCCAACAGGCCAGGTTTTCATTATAGCTGAACCAGTGCACAGGTGAAGTAATCAGCTGATCAGTAACACCATGGTTACTAACCTGCTCTCACCCATCAGCTGATAATGTCATCTGTGCACTGGTTCAGCTATAATGAAAACATGGTCTGTTGGGGACCGCAGTTAAGAAACAATGCTGTAAACCAACTGGGGAAGCTGTAACAAATATAGCCTGTCCATGAAACAAACTAAAATGTTGGTCTTTGATATACAACCACAGATAATGTTACCTGCCAACTGAAACATGTTTATTTTTTATTTTCTTATATATTTATTTAAAAAAAAAAATCTTTTAAAGTTTATATTCACTCACAGTATATGAAATATATTCTAGACTTAAGATGCATTTAAGCACTAAAAAATGAAATAATATTTACAAAATGTGCGAAAAGTCCGAAATCATTCCACTTATTTCCAATAAAGCCTATAGATTAAATAATAAAATCGGACAATGTGTTGGGAAACATCATGGCAGCAAATGTGTATTAGTAAGAAAGTCTTTGAAGCTTTCTATAAAATTGCAGATGGTATTGAAAAACATTCTCAGCTACAGTACTTCACCTTGAGATGTTTCTTGCAAAAGATTTTCTGTACAGTTTGTTGCAGAATACTAAATGGGACTGAATTTAAAGGCTTTTACGTGATTTCGCCACCTGTAACATTTCTAAATAGCCCTAAGTTTTTTTTCTATCGTTATATATTTAGTTTTTGTAGCAACTCACTGCACTTTATATAAAGATAAAAACACATCAATGTTATGATTGTGAGTTCATTTATTTTAACAATATACTGATATATCTATTACAAACAATTCTATGAACCTTACTGCCCTGTAGCTTTTTTTATACTGTGTACAGCACCTGTAAGCGCACTTGCAAAGCCAAGGTCAATTAAGTTGGGTTTATTACAAAAGTTGTGTCCCAAGAGTTAAAAAGAAAATAGTCTGCTTCAAATGCTCTCATCCTGAAAAGAAAATAGTAACTATACCTAACCTACAGTGTGCATAGAAGTCTCACATTGTGCGTCATTATTTGTATCTGTGTGATTACGTGAATCAGAAATCAGAATACATACCAGTTAATATCGCTCTGTGCCAAGTTATACTGTATATAATACAAGCCACCTACTGTATACACATTTTAAAAAATATGCATAAAATGTAAGGTCTAAATGAAGTATGGCATAACTCCTTTTATTTAGTTTATTTCTACTTTTTTTTACATTCACCTGTTATTATGGTAGTACAACACAAATAAAGCATCATGAATATCTTATGAAACACTTAATAATTCATTTAATAATAATAGTAATGAATACAATAATAATAATAATCGTTTTATATACATACATTCAGAATATAATAATGTTGGCAGATAGAAGGCAAAATGGTAGCTTAATAACATTCAGTTTGTTACATTTCTTTGCTGTATTTCTACTACTAGTACTTCCACTGGTAGAATGTGCCCAGTACCTACTACCCTTAAAGGGACATTAAACACTTTGAAATGGTAATAAAAAAAGATAGATCATATATAGAAAGAAAACTCTGCAATATACTCTCATTATTTATATTTTCCCCTTTCCCTGTAATTCCATTCTGAAATCGTGAGCTTTTTAGTTCCTGTTAGAAATAGAAAGGCATAAAATTGTTATATTCCACACAGCCATTGGCTGCACACTCTAGTGACCTATTTATTACTGTCCCTAATTGGCCACAGCAGAGAAGGTAACCTAAGTTACAACATGGCAGCAGCTCCCATTGTTTTATAGACACTAAAACTTTACATTTATTTTGTCAATATTTAAACAGCTAATGAAACTTTAAAAAAATACATTTACATGTTATGCCCAGACTACTCTTTTCTTTGAATGCATCATTCTACCTAGTATTAATTTAGTGTTTAATGTCCCTTTAAGTTAACTAGTACTTTTGTAAATTGCCTGTTTTAGGGGCTCTTTTTGATGCACTTTTTGTCCTATGTTATAATTATCCCAACTGACTTGCAGGAGGTATTAAATACAGGAATATTTCATTTATCTGACATCCTGCACCATAATATTTGGTTACCCATCCATTTAGGATTCACCAAATACTGTAATAATGGTTTATGTTGGATCAGAGTAGTTTGCATGTTTGTGCATTTCACTATAGAGATTAAATAAATATAAATTCTCAAGGTTAATCTGGCAACATATAATTCACTAAGTGCAGACCTCCC
Organism: Bombina bombina; assembly: GCF_027579735.1. Lineage (NCBI taxonomy): Eukaryota > Metazoa > Chordata > Amphibia > Anura > Bombinatoridae > Bombina > Bombina bombina. The sequence goes on from NC_069502.1 coordinate 1,084,531,314, forward strand.
AACTGTCCCTATGTCATGTTCATTTCCATCTTAATATGGTATTCTCTCCCATTTCCCAGTTCCACCTTAACAAAGGCATCAATAATCCTAAAAAGTATAAATGAGCTCCGCCTACTATGCTTCAATGCTGGATTATTGAAGTGTTTCTGTTACCCTTTGTCTCCAGCTCTGAAGCATTTATTGACCTAAAGTAATTTGTGTCTAACTCCTACAGGAATCTTGTCTCCGAGATATTTGCTTCACTCAGAGGCTGTGACATCATCGGACTCTGTCCTCCACACCGCAGACAGATTTTACTGTTAGACCTCTGCTTACCCTGAGCGCTTTGTAACCTCAGTGTTACTCCTAACCATCCAGTTAAGTAAACACCACTCAGCACAGCTCATCCCATGCTCTCTCAGACCAGACAACCGTGAGTTATATAGAATCCTTTGTAAGGTGATTGATTGTTCGTTTCCTCAGCTGTTCCAACGAGACTCGTTGTGCATAGAGACTGTGTTATTTATTTCGTCCTTTACTCACACCTCGTAATTTCTGGCTAACCTACCATAGAAGTACACCTTATAACTGGGGCTAATTTGCAAAACATATAGGCTCTTTAAGAACGTTCAACTATTATTGTTGTTACTAGATATTTTCACTGCACCTCCAATACTTGCAGATAAATCTATTTCTGATATATTTTATCAAGGTAATCTGGAGGCCATATAACACTAATATATGTTAGAACTGTTTACTGCCTTGTGAACTATCTAATATATCTGAAACAACCTTACATTTAAAGAGGTATCACTAATCAGAGCCATATCCAATTATCCTATCTTATTAGAAATAAACAAGTCATTACACCCTATTAGAGAGGGACAGTCCTTGATTCAGAGCTCTGACCCTCTGTTTCTCTAAAACAGTCATATGTCCCTCTTTACAGGATGTTCATTAGCCCCAGCCAAGGAACACCCAGGATCTGCCCTAACAAACCTACAGACTACCCAGAAACACCCACAATCCCACCCACTAACCACCCATGATCCCTCCTAACACAACTCCACCCACAAAATGGTGATGGGCTGCTATCTACCTCCTGTTTTCCTCATTCTCAACCACAAAAGTTGGAGTTAGGTAATTGGCTGTTTCTTTATTTCTACTAGTCATTTAAACTGGCATTTTACTCAAATGTTGAAACACTTGAAAGTAATGCTTAAGAGATTTCAGTGAAATGTCATTAGATCACAGTAAAGGGCAAAGTGTGACATCAGCACTGATGAAACTGATTGGCTTTTGTTTTTGTTTTTTCTTTATTGCAACATGAATCTGACAGTAGCTGAAAGGTAACTGTTCACAATGCAGTTACTCTGGTGAGCAGAAGAAATTTTGAGGTAAAACATCATTGTTTTTTACATAGAGATGTTCAGGTGATATCTTCCTGTCACTTTCATCAAGTGATTTAGCATATGGGTAGTATGTTCCTTTAATAATTATTTATCAGCGCTCAGACTAAAAAATGAGTACCTGACTGATAAGTTAAAGTTCAATCGTTAAAAAAAAAGGCAATTCAGATTTCATTTTCCCAACACTTATGAATTAGAGCGAATTCAGAAACTATCAAGAACGGCTTAAAGCTCATGTTGTGTGTTAATCTGCCAGGTTTATTTACAGAATAATTATTGGTTTGACTAATTGTAACCACTTTGCTACAATGATGAGAAATAAAAATATCCTTAACCTCCACCAAAAAAACTTGTAGGCATGATGGAATTTTAATAGGCAAAGCTATTGGATGTGACCTGGTTATGTTCCTTCCCTACTCTCACTATCAATTACTCCAACTCCCATCTATGAATCATCTTTACTGTGGCAGATGCACCACTAGACCATATAATGTAAGTGTTGTGGTCTTTACTATATTCTCTAATATACAGTATATTGTGATAGCTGACATAAGAAAGCTTTGTGCACCTGAGTAGTAAAAGTTTATAGTTATTATCTGTATAGTTATGAAGTAACATGTCACTCACTGTCTTGGGCTGCTTCTCTTTAAATGGACAGTCAAGTCAAAATTAAACTTTCATTATTCAGATAGAGCACACAATTTTATACAACTTTCCAATTCATTTCCATTATTTAAATGGGTACAACATTTGTATATTCACACTTTCTGAGGCACCTGCTCCTACTGAGCATGTGCAAGATTCACAGGATATACGTGTATGCATTTTGTGATTGGCTGATGGCTGTCACATGATACATTAGGAGGGAAAAAACAACTAACTGATATGTGTTAGTTTGAATTTGAAATGAGTAGTATATTTTGTGCTTTTGTATTGTCTTTTTATTATGCATTTGTTGATTATCCTATTCTACTGTTTAGATATAGCTATGAACCTCAGCTGAGGGTCCTAGATCGCTATGTAATTAATATTCCTAAAATTTACTACAGTTTTCTTTAAAGGGACAGTCTAGGCCAAAATAATCTTTCATGATTCAGATAGAGCATGTAATTTTAAACAATTTTCCAATTTACTTTTATCACCAATTTTGCTTTGTTCTCTTGGTATTCTTAGTTAAAAGCTTAACCTAGGAGGTTCATATGCTAATTTCTTAGACCTTGAAGCCCACCTCTTTCAGATTGCATTTTAACAGTTTTTCACCACTAGAGGGTGTTAGTTCACATATTTCATATAGATAACACTGTGCTCGTGCATGTGAAGTAATCTGGGAGCAGGCACTGATTGGCTAGACTGCAAGTCTGTCTAAAGAACTGAAAAAAGGGGCAGTTTGCAGAGGCTTAGATACAAGATAATCACAGAGGTTAAAAGTATATTATTATAACTGTGTTGGTTATGCAAAACTGGGAAATTGGTAATAAAGGGATTATCTAGCTTTTAAAACAATACAAATTCTGGTGTAGACTGTCCCTTTAACAAAGCTATGTTTCTGACCAATCTTTTGCCCTGAATATATATATGTACTGTTTTTTGTTTTGTTTTTCAAAATCTAATAAATACAAGTTGCTTAAAAATATCTTTAAATGACAATAAAGTCAAAATTACACTTAAATGGATTGAATAGAGCATACCATTTGAAACAGATTGACAGTTTTCTTCTATCATCCATTTTGATTAGTTTACTTGGTATCCTTTGCTAAAAAAAACAAAGTTTATAGCAATGTTAAACATAGTTTCAAACTCTGCTGCCATAGAGAGTCTGTATTATTCTTTGTCAGCGGTATTTGTAACTATGTATAACATTGCTCTAAACTTTGTTGCAAACACAGCTGCCAGGTGGCTAAACACATGTGCACGCACCTGAGCTCACCCAGGATACTCTAACAAAGGATCCCAAGAGAACTAAGTAAAACTGATACTAAAAGTAAAATGGAGTTGTTTAAAGTTGCAGGTTTTATCGGAATCATGGACACTTAATTTTGTTTTTACTCTCCCTTTATGCCACAGTGTATGTAAAACTCGTTTCTCATTTATGGCCTGGATTACAAGTGGAGTGATACATTTGTTATCGCTTGTGAGCGCTAACTGTGCTTAAGGTAAATCAATAGCCCTCCCATGTTAGCACTGGTATTACAAGTGGAAAGTAAAGAATTAGGGGTCCGATTTATCATGACCCAAATGGGGTCAGATACATCTTTTTCTATGTGAGCCTATAGGCTCGCCGGAAACAGGAGTTGAGAATGAGTGTTCTTAAGACCGCTGCTCCTTAATTCGTACGCCACCTCTGAGGCGACGTACAGCAATCAGCCCGATCACCTCGGCCACTAGCAGGGGGCGGCATTGCACAGGCCGTTCACCAGAACTGTTTGTACAATGTTAAATGCCAACATCATATGCTGTCGGCATTCAGCGATGTCGGGCGTACATGATCGCTACAGCAATTATTTTAATGTGTTATTTATGTGTTTTCTGCAACTTTGTTTACTTCAGGTCTAAAGTCACTATAAATATTCTAGCTGTTTCAGCTTACACTCGAGCACAAACTATAACTTTCAAATTGTAATATAAGTGCAAATTAGCGAGGTTGCGATATTCATTGAATGCATAGGCTGCATAGGTTACTTTCTCTGGGTAACACGCTTTACCATGAATTTGTAATATCAACACCTAGATTACGAGTTTTGTCGGTAAAGACCTGCAGGGCTAACAAGCTTTTTTTTCCAGCGCTCCCTTAAGCCAACGCTGGTATTATGAGTTTTCTGAATGGCTGCGTTAGCCTCAGAAAAGTGATATTTGAGCAAATTTAGCTCCACTTCAACTCTCAATACCAGCGTTGCTTACGGTAGCGGTAAGCTGGGAAAACGTGCTCGTGCACGAATTCCCCATAGGATACAATGGGGCTGAGCTGGCTGAAAAAAAAACTAACACCTGCAAAAAAGCAGCATTCAGCTCCTAATGCAGCCCCATTGTTTCCTATGGGGAAACACTTTCTAAGTCTACACCTAACACCCTAACATGAACCCCGAGTCTAAACACCCCTAACCTTACACTTATTAACCCCTAATCTGCCGCCCCCGCTATCGCTGACACCTGCATTATACTATTAACCCCTAATTTGCCTCTCCGGACACCGCCACCACCTACATTATCCCTATGAACCCCCTAATCTGCTGCCCCCAACATCGCCGACACCTATATTAAATTTATTAACCCCTAATCTGCCCCCCCCAACGTCGCCGCCACCAACCTACACTTATTAACCCCTAATCTGCCGACCGGACGTAATTAATAATATTAATATTAAATGTATTAACCCCTAAACCGCCGCACTCCCGCCTCGCAAACACTATAATAAATTTTAATAACCCCTAATCTGCCCTCCCTAACATTGCCGCAACCTACCTACAATTATTAACCCCTAATCTCCGCCTCCAACGTTGCCGCTACTATAATAAAGTTATTAACCCCTAAACCTAAGTCTAACCCTAACCCTAACCCCCCTAAGTTAAATATAATTTAAATTAAACGAAATAAATTTACTATAATTAAATAAATTATTCCTATTTAAAACTAAATACTTACCTATAAAATAAACCATAAGATAGATATAACTAATAGTTACATTGTCGCTATTTTATGATTTATTTTTATTTTACAGGCAACTTTGTATTTATTTTAACTAGGTACAATAGCTATTAAATAGTTAATAACTATTTAATAGCTACCTAGTTAAAATAATTACAAAATTACCTGTAAAATAAATCCTAACCTAAGTTAAAAATACACCTAACACTACACTATCAATAAATTAATTAAATAAATTCAATACAATTTTCTAAAATAAAATACAATTAAATAAACTAAACTATAGTACAAAACCCCCCACACTAAATTACAAAAAAACAAATATTACAAGAATTTTAATCTAATTACACCTAATCTAACCCCCCTAATAAAATAAAAAGCCCCCCCAAAAAATAAAATTCCCTACCCTATACTAAATTAGAAAAGTAATCAGCTCTATTACCAGCCCTTAAAAGGGTTTTTTTCGGGGCATTGCCCCAAAGTAATGAGCTCTTTTACCTGTAAAATAAAAGAAATACAACCCCCTCAACATACAACCCACCCGATCCCCCCTTAAAAAAACCTAACACTACCCCATTGAAGATCACCCTACCTTGAGCCGTGTTCACCTAGCCGGGCACCGATGGGCCAGAATAGGACATCCGGAGCGGCAGAAGTCTTCATCCGATCGGGGCAGAAGAGGTCCTCCATCCAGCAGAAGTCTTCATCGAAGCGGCATCTTCTATCTTCATCCTTCCAGAGTGGAGCGGAGCCATCTTCTATCCATCCGACGTGGAGCCATTATCTTCAATCGAAGTCCTAACAAAGAATGAAGGTTCCAAGATGGCGTCCCTCGAATTCCGATTGGCTGATAGGATTCTATCAGCCAATCGGAAATAAGGTAGGAAAAATCCGATTGGCTGATGTAATCAGCCAATCTGATTGAAGTGCAATACGATTGGTTGATTGGATCAGCCAATAGAATGGACCTTGCATTCTATTGGCTGATCCAATCAACCAATCATATTGAACTTCAATCCGATTGGCTGATTACATCAGCTAATTAGATTTTTCCTACCTTAATTCCGATTGGCTGATAGAATCCTATCAGCCAATCAGAATTCGAGGGACTCCATCTTGGATGACGTCATTTAAAGGAACCTTCATTCTTCGTTAGGACTTCGATTGAAGAGGATGACTCCGCGTCGGATGGATAGAATATGGCTCCGCTCCACTCCGCTCCGGAAGGATGAAGATAGAAGATGCCGCTTGGATGAAGACTTCTGCTGGATGGAGGACCTCTTCTGCCCCGATCGGATAAAGACTTCTGCCGCTCCGGATGTCCTCTTCTGCCCCATCGGTGCACGGCTCAAGGTAGGGTGATCTTCAATGGGGTAGTGTTAGGTTTTTTTTAAGGGGGGATTGGGTGGGTTTTAGAGTAGGGGTGTGTGGGTGGTGGGTTGTAATGTTGGGGGGTTTGTATTTATTTTATTTTACAGGTAAAAGAGCTGATTACTTTGGGGCAATGCCCCGCAAAAGCCTTTTAAGGGCTGGTAATAGAGCTGATTACTTTTGTAATTTAGTATAGGGTAGGGAATTTTATTTTTTCGGGGGTCTTTTTTATTTTATTAGGGGGTTTAGATTAGGTGTAATTAGATTAAAATTCTTGTAATATTTTTTTATTTTTTGTAATTTAGTGTTTTTTTGTACTATAGTTTAGTTTATTTAATTGTATTTTATTTTAGAAAATTGTATTGAATTTATTTAATTAATTTATTGATAGTGTAGTGTTAGGTATATTTGTAAATTTATTTTACAGGTAATTTTGTAATTATTTTAACTAGGTAGCTATTAAATAGTTAATAACTATTTAATAGCTATTGTACCTAGTTAAAATAAATACAAAGTTTTCTTTAAAATAAAAATAAATCATAAAATAGCTACAATGTAACTATTAGTTATATTGTATATATCTTATGGTTTATTTTATAGGTAAGTATTTAGTTTTAAATAGGAATAATTTATTTAATTATAGTAAATTTATTTAGTTTAATTTAAATTATATTTAACTAGGGGGGGTTAGGGTTAGGGTTAGACTTAGGTTTAGGGGTTAATAACTTTATTATAGTAGCGGCGACGTTGGGGACAGGAGATTAGGGGTTAATAATTGTAGGTAGGTTGCGGCGATGTTAGGGAGGGCAGATTAGGGGTTATTAAAATTTATTATAGTGTTTGCGAGGCGGGAGTGCGGCGATTTAGGGGTTAATACATTTATTATAGTGGCAGCGATTTCCGGACGGCAGATTAGGGGTTCATAAGTGTAGGTAGGTGGCGGCGACGTTGGGGGGGGGGCAGATTAGGGGTTAAAAAATTTAATATAGGTGTCGGCGATGTTAGGGACAGCAGATTAGGGGTTCATAGGGATAATGTAGGTGGCGGCGGTGTCCGGTCGGAAGATTAGGGGTTAAATAATTTTATTATAGTGTTTGCGATGTGGGGGGGGCTTGGTTTAGGGGTTCATAGGTAGTTTATGGGTGTTAGTGTACTTTGTAGCACTGTAGTTAAGAGCTTTATGTTCCGGCGTCAGCCCATAAAACTCTTAAATACTGACTTTTAAATGCGGTTGAAGTCTTGGAGGTAGAGGCTGTACCGCTCACTTTCTCCAAGACTCGTAATACCAGCGTTAGGCAATTCCCATTAAAAAGATAGGATGCGCAATTGACGTAAGGGGATTTGCGGTAGCCTCGAGTCGCGGAAGTAAAGTGAGCGGTGAGCCTCTACCTGTCAGACTCGTAATACCAGCGTTAGATAAAAAGCAGCATTGGGACCTCTCAATGCTGCTTTTTAAGGCTAATGCAAAACTCGTAATCTAGGCGCAAAGTTGTGCGCTAATGGTAGCACAGTCATGCGATATTCGTTATTTCAAATAACAAAATAAAGGTAAAGGGCAATTTGTAAACAATTTAATACAATCCAGCAAGTAAAATAGATCACTGGGAACGCATTAAAAGGGAGAAATGTTTAAGTAAAATGTCCCTTTAACCTCTTAGCTTAATTGAGAGAAACTCAAAAAGGCAGAAAACTTATGTGATTACTGGAAGCAAATTCTTTTTTCCCAGTATTCAAAGTGTTGTTAGCCAGTATGAATCCCTTGTTCATGGTCACCTGTCCCTCTCTCATCAACTTGCAGTGATCCATACCCTCTCACAAGCAGGTCCCTTTTCACCCCATTCTTGTGCATTGGACCAGCCTCTGTCACTGTGTGGACCCCTCAGACTCTTATTTATAATGGTATAGCCTAAATATGAGGCTTAACCCCTTTCTGCTCAGGTTACCACAGCCCAGATACTGTCATTGGCCCAATCCTCCAGGCTCCAACTCTCATTGTCCCAGCCCCTTTTGTCAGATGAATCCTCCTTTTTTTTTTTCTTTCTTTTTTTTTTTTATTGCACTGACACAGCTCCTTTCTCTTTCTCCACAGAATTGCTTAAATCCATCTTGACATTGGCTGACTCGTCCACTTCAGTGATGTTTCATAGTGTCCTAATTAGAAGATCTAGTGAATCTTTGTAACACAATGCTATTTACCACTCCATCTATAGACTTGTGAGGACAGACAAACATATATATATATATATACGTACCTGAAAAGCTAAGCGGTCCGCTAAGAGGAAGGACCGGCGAATTGAATTAAAGAAACAGGACTACTACATCCAGGGTAGACGAATATTGCCCCGAAGAGTGAGTAGATGGTCAAATCTGTTTACATTATTCACGCTTCCTGTATGTTGCTGCCTCCATGTTGCCTGCTATTTATCGCTTGTGAGCTATCTCATTTTTGACTGTGCACCTTACATAATCAGTTTGTTTTACCCCCCATCTGGCTGCGGGCTGTTTGAAGCCTTATAGGAAAGCTGATATCAGCACTTGGGAACTGTTTTTTCTGCTTTTTGATTACCCCATTTCGCGAGTGCTGTTGTTTGTTTTTTCTTGCTTTCCCTGGAATAAATGATATATATATTCTAATGAACACTATGACGTCATTAATAACAGCAGAGAACTCTGACTTTAATACGAGCAATGCCACTGAAACCTTTTTTTCACTATCTAAAGTGGATGATTTAGATCTACAGGGCCTTGAACTGGAGGATTTATTCGGTTTAGATGGGCCAGATGTACAACTTAGTGAACTCTTTTCACAAATGGAACGATTAAGGTTAAAAGAACAAAGACTTAAACTTGATACCTGGACTCTGAACAAATATTTGTTGCTTAGAATGATCCCAAGAGGTTTGCGTGTTTATAAATTTCCAACCTTTGAAACCTCAGACGAAACCTTCATTCAGGAGTGGAATGAGGTTTTGACTGAATGCTCACTACGTTTAATGCAATTACTTGTCAATTATAAAACTGTACAATTGGTAGTTGTAAGACAGGCAATAGAAGGTTTACAACAGGAGCTAAACAAATTTAGAGAGATAGATGGGTATGGGGTTTTGGATAAAACCTTACAAAACATTATTGAGACAAATAAAACTGAGATTATTCATGTTAAACACACTAAATATATTAGGGATAAAAATGACTATCAGAACAAGCAGGTTTTTATTTGGAAAAGGAAGAACAGAAAAAGAAAGTCAAAGAATTCTAACAAACATAACCAGCAGGTGTTAGATACTTTGAATGAAAATGCTCAAACTAAAACCAGTAAAAGGAAATTTAGATCTAAGGGCAAACATAGAGTAACTTTTTCTGACACAGAGCCAGAATCCACAGATGAAGATGGCTCATTATCAGCCTTCTCAAGCTCTTATGAAGAGAGTGGGGATTCAGACACAGGTATTACTGAAGCCATAAGTAATATGGCATCATCTGTAGCAGTTGATCAGGGTACTGCCTGTGGAAACACTACTAATAATGGGGATCTGGTGGTAAGATCTAAAACACAGGTAGATAAATCCAAGAATCCTATTAAGCCAATTTTGACAAATAAACAGCCACTAAATGTTGAGCAACATAGGGTTAAGGAGCAGGTTTTTCAGGTAGACACGATACAAACCAAAGGGGGAGGAGGGCAGAAAAAGCCCCAACCTCAGAGAGGGAGAGACAAATATTTGCTCAGGAAGACAACGATTCCAAAACAATAAAACAAATGGATGTGATTAATATTTCTTCACATACTTTGAGTGATTTGGAAACAAAGGTGCTTAAACTTGGTTTAAATTTCAGTCCAACTAGGAATTTTGATCTCTTCCAGACCATCCTTGATGTAAATAAGTTTGTAAGACAGCTTACACTTAAAAAACACTATTCAGAATCAGTTGATTCTGTTACAGATATGAGAACCAGGGATGGTCTGGAGGAGATACATCTCCTAAACTTTGAGGACACACGTAGTATGTTAACTCTAAGGACACTAGACAGCACTGACACACTTGATACTCCATATGAACATGCAAAAGGACAGCTTACTAACACTAAATCTAACTTTTATCCCATTCAAACAAGGGGTAAACAGTTGGAATTGTTCCATAAGCGTGTATTGGAGGACCTTACTGTACTCTCAGAGAATAATACCCATATTGGATCTAATCTCAATTTTAAAGAAAGGGAGGCTCTTAGGTCATTGCAGTCAAACAGTTCACTGGTCATAAAAAATTCTGACAAAGGTGGCAGCGTCGTTGTTATGGACAGAAGTTCATATGTATTGGAAGCACAACGACAACTGGGTGACTGCAATGTCTATGTGGAACTTTCCTTCAATCCCACTGCTAGGTTCCAGAGGGAGCTTATGTCATTGGTGGATGATGGTGTGGAAATAGGCATTTTAGACAGAAAAACAGCTACCATACTGAATGTAAAGGATCCTGTTTTGCCTATTTTCCACCATCTTCCAAAAATACATAAAGGCCTGGAAAATGTGAAAGGTCGCCCGATTGTGGCGGGGATAGGCTCTCTATTGGAGCCTATGTCAGAGTGGCTTGACACTTACTTACAGCCCCTTGTTAGGAAGTTACCCAGCTACATCAGAGACACAACACATGTTTTGAGGCTTATGGAAACGGTAGAACATTTGCCTAATCAAAAATGGTTGACTGTAGATGTGGTCTCTTTGTATTCAGCAATTCCTCATAACAAGGGGCTGGAAGCTATTAAATTTTTCCTAGATACTGAAACCGATCTAAGCGAGGTTCATAGGGGCTTTATTCTGAGAGTGACAGAATTCCTTTTAAGCCACAATTATTTTATGTTTGAGGGGGTTTTCTTTCTACAGAGGCGTGGAACAGCCATGGGGGCCAAATTTGCGCCCTCATACGCCAACCTATTTATGGGTTGGTGGGAGCTGTTCCACGTCTTTGCGGATGATAACCCTTTCATAAGTAATATATCTTTTCATAGGAGGTTCATAGACGATCTCTTGTTCATTTGGCAAGGAGATGAAAATTCTATAAACAATTTTGTGCGAACCCTCAATACAAATGATATGGGCATTGAATTTACACATAATTGTCATGCATCTGAGATCGTCTTTTTGGATCTCCTGTTAAGGTTTGATGGCTTAACTGGAAAGGTCAGTACTACATTACATCGTAAACCAATTGCAGGCAACTGTCTCCTGCATGCACACAGTAACCACCCTCCACATGTGTACAAAGGTATAGTCAAAGGGCAGTTCCTGAGGGCACGAAGAAATTGTAGCCTAGACCAAGATTTTGAAAAAGAATCTAAAGATCTAGTGTCACGTTTTGTGGAGAGAGGATATAATAGGAATATGGTTGATAAGGTGTCCAAGGAAGTTGCTACTCTGGATAGGGGGCAAATGCTTGGTGGGACCAAGTGGAGACCTGAACGTAAGGGTCTAAAATTTATCACCAAATATTCGAATCAATTCTCTGAAGTTTGCAACATTGTCAAAAAATATATGCCCATTTTATATGGGGATGATACCTTGAAGCATATAGTTGACAAAGGTTGTGAATTTATATATTCTAAAAACTTGACAATTGGTAACATGCTCTCACCTAGCATGCTCCCAGACCAAGGTCCACGGAGTTCATGGTTAAATACTATGGGGACTTACAAATGTGGTAAGTCTCTTTGTAAACCATGTAAATACTTAAAGCAAGGGAATGGCTTTGAATCGTATGTAACTAACGAATCATTCACCACTAGGGGATGTGTAAAGTGTTCTTCAACATTTGTAATCTATTTGGTTGAATGTACTCAACATAGATTGCAGTATGTTGGGTTAACTACCCGGGACATACGCACTAGGATTAAGGAGCATTTGGGATATATCTCAAATGATATCCATTGTTCGGCACTCTCCAGACACTTTATTGAAGTACACGGGAAAAATGTTGATATGTTTAAATGGAACGCAATTGAAGCGATTTGCAAGCCACGAAGAGGGGGCAGCAAACAAAAAATACTTGAAAGACAAGAAATCTATTGGATCCATAGACTAAAAACATTGGTCCCGTGTGGATTCAATTCACAATTTGATGTAATCAATTATTGGGAATGACCCATTTATAATTATAAGCTTGAGTAGAGACCTGGTTTGATACTATATGTTGATATCCTTTATTTAAGTCAGTGTAGAGCAAATTTGAACAATAGGATTTCAAATGGATTTAACATATAAACATATGTCTTTATAATTTAGATATCTATGATAGAAGGAATATTGGATTATGTACTTTGTGCTAGTCTTTAGCATTATAGCTATTGTGTGATACTGGGTTATGTTTTCATGTAATTATGAATAGTATCATGCTTGTATGATATGTCTTCACTAAGTAGACAACTATAAGCAATCAGTTTAGCACTATATATTGCAACTAATCTAAGCACATAGTATATATAGCACAGAGGTGTCAGCTAAAGTATTGATAGCACCTCTGTGCTTTACCATTCCTCCTGTATTAACCATGAGTCTCCATTTTCTGCTAATTAATTATTTTGTTTATCATATTTGTGATCTACAAATGAAAGTATGTTTGTTTATATCATGTTCATTTTCATTTACATTAAGATTGCGAATAGGTTCATTAGTGTTGTACTATATATATAAAATGATAGTGATAGGCATTGCATTTATTAATTAAAATCAATTACAGTGTTTGTTTTTTAATTGTTTAAGGGGCGGAGTATTACCCTTTAAATAGCACACCCTCTGAGAAGGGGGATATGTCTATGATTACGGCCAGGCTGGCCGAAACATGTTAGGCTGTGCTTGCTGAATTGTTTTTTTTTTTATCAGAGGCTCTGCTGTACAGGGTCTTTTATTGTGATATGACCTGCTGAGAATAAAGATTTGGATTTTTTACCTTATGATGACGCCTGGATATCATTTCATCTTTATTTCAATATATATATATATATATATATATATATATATATATATATATATATATATGAGATAAAGCACTTAGTAATAGTAGCAATGAGCCACCACAATTATCACTTGATGAAAGCCACATACAAAAATCTTTTTCTTTCATAAAGTAGGTGGGAGTCCATGAGCCATTACTCCTGGGAATTCTACGAGTAATGGCTTGTGGACTCTTACCACCATGAAAGAAATTAATAAATCAGGTAAGCATAAATTATATTTTTACAATTTCTAAGCCATAGATTGTTCCATACATTTAAAAGAATACCAGTTTTCTCATAATACTTTTCTTTTAAAAAATGCTACTAGAAATACTAAATTAATTCAAATTATGCATTTTATTCATTTCATAAAAAAGAAGGTTTTGGAAAGGATAAAAAAGACCTGTTCAGTCTGAGACATTCCTTATGCCACTGTTGTCAACCCTATGGGGGCAGATATATCATAGTGCGAGCGGACATGATCCGATAAATGATAAATCGATAAACGCTGTCGGCATTTATCATTGCACAAGCATTTCTAGTGAAATGCTTGTGCAATGCAGGCCCCCCGCACATTCGCAGCCAATCAGCCGCTATCAGGGGGTGTCAATCAGCCGATCGTATCCGATCGGGCAGATTGCTGTCGGCCGCCTCAGAGGTGGTGGATGAGTAAAGAAGCAGCGGTCTTAAGACCGCTGCTTCTTAACTTCTTTTTCTGGCGAGCCTAATGGAAAACAGGTGCATACCGGGCATGATAAATCGGCCCCTAGGTCTAGTGGAATTCCCTGGGAAAATACTGTAGGGATTTCTCAAATCATTTCTCTTTCTATAAAATGATGTATAGGGAGCTAAAGGCAGAAGGTTATAGCAGCAGTGGTTATAGACCTACAGGTAAAGGTTTTAATTGTAAGTTAAAAGGTATCTGTCTAAAGACTGCAGCTTAAACAAGTATACTGTCACTTTAAATTCTGGCAGCAAATTCATTGTTTGTCCCCAATGCAGACAACCAGATTTCCTACTTGGGAATCTTGTTTGCCAGAAGATTGCTAAATATATCAAGGCTTATATTGGTGGGGAATTTCCTTTCTGCCCAATTTAACTCCTCAATACATATATATATATATATATATATATACACGTACATTAAATGCCTTAATAGTAACTCATGTCCTGTGTAATGTTGTAAAAAAGTGATTTGTAATCTGATGCTGTTTAGAGGTGTTGTCCTTAGCATAAATATTAGTAGAATGTAATTTAGACCTGGCCAAACCTAACATTAGTGATGGGCCGTCCATATAAATGAGTCTGTGTGCCCCTTTACAACAGCACAGATCATGTACAAGCAAGAATAGGGAGGGTCTGTTACAATAATGACTTTGGGTCCTGTAAGTACAAAACAATATTGCAAAACAGCACAAAAATCAAGAAAAAAAAGATTTTAGTTTAAAACTAAATATATAAAGATTCAAAAGTGATATAAATTCTACTATTAATTTGAATTAGCCAATAGAATGAGAGCTGCTTAAATCCTATTGGCTGATTTGAATAGCCAATAGGATTTTAGCAGCCCTAATTCCTATTGGCTGATTCAAATCTTTCAGCCAATAGGAATGCAAGGGACGCCATCTTGGATGACATCACTTGCATTGAAGATTCAGTTTACGGCGGAGACCGTAAGAAGAGGATGTTCCGTGCCGGATGTCTTCAGGATGGACCCGCTCCACGCCAGCTGGATGAAGATCGAAGAGGCCGTCTGGATGAAGACTTATTGTCCCATGGATGAGGACGTTGCCGGCTGGATAAAGATCGCAGAGGCCGCCTGGATGAAGACTTCTTGCCGCATGGATGAGGACTTCGCCGACTGGATGGATCCTTCAAGCGGGACTTCAAGAACTGTAAGTGGATCATCTTGGGGTTAGTGTTAGGTTTTTTTAAGTGTGTTTTTTTTTTGTGTGTTTTTTTTTTTGTTTAGGGTTAGGGCAGTAAAAGAGCTAAATGCCCTTTTAAGGACAATGCCCATACAAATGCCCTTTTCAGGGGAATGGTTAGCTTAGGTTATTTTATAGTTAGGGTTTTTATTTGGGGGGGGGGGGTTGATTGTGGGGGTGGTGGGTTTTACTGTTGGGGGGTGTTTGTATTTTTTTATCAGGTAAAAGAGCTGACTTCTTTGTGGCAATGCCCAACAAAAGGCTTTTTTGAAGGCCATTGGTAGTTTATTGTAGGCTAGGTTTTTTTGTTTTATTTTGGGTGGGCTTTTTTATTTTGATAGGGATATTAGATTAGGTGCAATTCTTTTTTATTTTTGATAATTTGCTATTTTTCGTAATTTAGAGTTTGTTTTTTTGTAATTTAGTTAGTTTTTATTTTTTGTAGGTAGATACTTTTTGTAATTTTAGTGTAGTTTAGAGTAGTGTTAGGATTTTTTATTTATAGTTTAGTTTTATTTAATTGGTAGTTAGTTTAATTTTTGTTTAATAATTATAATAGTTTAATTGTTAGTTTAAATTTTTTTTTTAATGTGACAGGTAAGTTTTAATTTAATTTAAGATAGGGAAATTGTAATTTTAATATAAAGTTAGGCGGTCGTTAGGTTTAGGGGTTACTAGTTTAAATTAGTTTATTTTGTTGTGGGGGCTTTGGGTTTAAGGGTTAATAGTTTATTTTAGTATATTTTGTTGTGGGGACCTTGCAGTTAGGGGTTAATAGGTTTATTATAGCGGCGGTATGGGCGAATGGCAGATTAGGGGTTAATAATTTTTAAATAGTGTTTATGATGCGGGAGGGTGGCAGTTTAGGGGTTAATAACTTTAGTATAGTGGTGACAATATCGGGAGCGGCAGATTAGGGGTTAATAAATGTATTATAGTGTTTGCGATGCGGGAGGGCCTCGGTTTAGGGGTTAATAGGTAGATTATGGGTGTTTAGTATACTTTGTAGCAGTTTAGTTATGAGTTTTATGTTACAGCTTTGTAACGTAAAAGTCATAATTACTGACTTTAGATGGCGGTACGGATCTTGTCGTTTTAGACTGTAACACTCACTTTTTAGCCTCCCTGCAAAACTCGTAATAGCAGCGCTATGGGAATCCCATGAAAATACGTTATTTTTATGTGTGCTGGACTGACGTTGCGGTACAGGCTAAAAGGTGTGCGGTACACCTATACCGTCAAGACTCATAATAGTGGCGGTGCTGTTTTAACGCTGAAAATGCCATATTTTCAGCGTTACAAGCCACAACGCAAAACTTGTAATCTAGTTGTATATCTTTCTTTTATTTATTAGGGTAAAAATTTGCTCAGATACAAATCATTCCATATTATTTTTATGGATTAATGAATTGCTGAAAATATTTATTATGAAATTATTTTAAAAATAATTTCTAGCTATGTATTTTTAGCAGCCTATACTTTTTCAGTCTTTTCTGTAACAAAGTCTCTGTATCATTGTCAACTATGAGCTACTTTGTTGTTTGTTTTATTTTATTAATTTACATATTTTTTATTTATGCAATTTAACTTTTAGTAAACTTAGGGCTAGATTACAAGTGGAGCGCTAAATATCGCTTGCGCGCAAGCAATATTAGCGCTCCACTTAGTAATTCTAGTGCACTTTAATGTGCTCTGTTATTACAAGTTAAGCGCAATGTGAATGCGACCTCACGTTCGCATTGCTAGGAAGCATTGTGCTCACGAGAGCACGTTTCCATAGACTCAAATGGGAGCCTCTTTCGCATGCCGTCAGAGACATCACAGAACCTAAGTTGTGCAGCGATTGCAGCATTCTTCAATATATATGTATATGCTTATACACATACTGTATATATTTATGTGTTAATATGTGTATATACACATATGAGCACATAAATATATATTTGTATATAAGCATATACATATTTATTTACTGGGAACACACAGTTCCCATAGCTGTTTTTTTAGTGCTGTTTTTTTTCTTACACCCCACACCCGCCAACTTTAAAGCCCCAAAACTGCCTAGTGCAGTTGTTTTTTGTTTAAAGAAAATGCTACTTTTTTAAAATAAAAAACTATAATACCCTCTATTTGGAGGGCATTTGGGGAACTATTAGAAAATGAACCAGAGATCTAACCTCTGGGTAATTTTCTGAGTGCTAATTGCTACTGCGAGCTTGTGGTAGCAATAACCACCCACTTGTAATGGCTAGTTATTTATCAAGCGTCTGCAATGGGCATATTTGCCCATTTGCGGGCGCCTTTTAATTTAGCACTCCACTTGTAATCTAGCCCATAATCTACAAAGTATAACTCTAGTAAAGTATTATTAAAATAGTGTCTTAAAGCATAGTGACAACTAAAGCATTTAAACATTGTATTTCTTCCCTCAGGCAACCTATTTATTACAGAATAGAGACTGGTGTATAGACGTACAACCAAACCCAAAGGGGGCGCTTCCTATTCACTATACAAAAAAACAATCAAAAACCATAAACCAACTGAACATAAAAGTCCAAATAAACCAAAAAGAGGGAGCTCTCTGTGGAAGGACGGTGAAATCCTGATGTAACATGATCTGCAGACAAAGAACAGAGGCGCCACCATGGCCTAGTACCACTAAAACAGGTAGAAATTGATGGTGGATAACAAGTAATGCTCACAAACGGTGCTAGTGGGGCAGGCTGCCAGCAATGAGGTCCGGTCAGATCACCTTGGGTGAGCCCTCCTATTGCCTGTATGAACACAAAAAGCGAACAACCATAGCCCAGTAACGTTTGAGCAAGGGCAAAAGGAAAATAGATTGATTGCACTTACAGGAGAGAAAGCACCTCCAGGTGCATTATAAGCGGACTGGGGCTTCACAGCCGCCCAGCTGACTGATAGCACCAGCAGACAGCAAGCAGCAGCAAACGTGACCAAAATACCCCAAAATGGTGTATCAATGTAATACACCACAAAAGCAAGTGTATAATTAAAAATATACCTAAGGAAACAGCCACTTAGAGGCTGAGAAATGCGTCATTTTTTTTTCTTTTCAAAGAGCTCTATTGAAAATTTGATATTTTACAGCAAGCATAAAAATAACATATTATACAACACAAAGGCATATGAAAGTTTACTGTGTATTACTGATTATGCAATAAAACCATGTACTTTAGCTGTATTCCCACTTATCCAATTGGTCATGACTTTTATAAATCTATATATTAAGCTTAAGAAAGGATAACTGGCGACCCGGTGAGATGTTAGTTAAGCTGAGTAAGTGGGCTGTGTTTACTGAACGCTCTATCTATACCCCAGTTGGGGAGACCTCTCTTGGATCCCACAACAGAAAAGAGAACCAGATATGCTAGAGTTGAGGTTCACCTGCTTATAACTAATATGTAACTTTAAACATTAAACACTAAAACCTGCAACAAATAAACCGCTAAATACTGTAAGAGGTTCGCATATATACCTTGTTGGGAAAACGATTGTGCTTTTGTGTAATAACTGCTTGCTTATAAATTAAAGGAGCAGTGAGTAGCTGAAATGTGGCTGTGGGGTATTTATCTTGGCTTCCTAGGTAATTTTATTGAAAATTATTTATGTGACTCTGTTTCGGCAACATCTAGGTAGTAGTACAGTGACGACATCATTGCAAGGATAAACGAAGTATGATGTATTCACAACTTGCCTGCCATGGATTTGCAATGTCATCTACATTGCCTTACTCGTGCTGCAACTGGGTTACAAAGGATTAAAACCTGTTGCTTGTCTCCCCAGCCACAGCTCCAGCCGAAAGCCGCTTCAGGAGTTTAATTTTGTTTGCAACCCTAGGTGCCATACAACTGGTGTCTATTCTGAGTGCTCTGTGTTTAATATTTGCGACGGGTAACACAAGCTGCAATAACTTTTTAAAAGAGAGGTCATCACAAATACTGTCTGTAACCTATGTACAACATAATGAACAAATAAAAAATTCACCACATACAATGCTCTATTAATACAGTTTTGCCCCCAGTTGTTGTCCGATATATAGTGGCCTCTAACAATTACTCACGTCTAGGCTAGGTAATTAAAAGCAGTATGACATTAAAACATTGGATATATCAGGTTTGTCTCATATTAAACAGTTTACATTATTTTCTATATGGAACTGATACTGAGAAAATATGCCTCTAACAATGTCTTACTGGTGGTGAACTCTGCGGACAGTGTTAGAGATGCATGTAAAAAGTAGTCTTTAGCCCTCTTCATAGTATGTGATCACTTGTGCAATAGTGTTAGGTAGGTCCCATATGTAGCGCTTTACTATGAATAGTGAATCATTTGTGAAGGGTGCGCCTGCCCGGTGGCTCATATGTGGGAGTTCAAGTGTTAAGTGACCACCGCTGCTTGAGGGTAGTTGTAATGATTCCTTGTGAGGATCTGGAGTACAAGTAGTAATGTCAAAACACTGGAAATAAATTGATCCTAGATTGCTTGTCAGCAGCAAGGAGAAGGTGTCTGAATACAGAGAAAATCCACACATAGCAGCTGAGGTGCTTTAACACTGGAAATCAAACCTGTTAGAGCTGCAGCAAAATGAGATGTGGCACTTGCTTGATTGGAAGACACACAAACAAGAGACCAGCACAGAAAGAAAGACAAAGTTAAGAATTAACTTTGAAAAATACTCCTCTGCAATAAAAATAAGAGGAATAAGTTAGAAGAAAAGAATATCCAAATAACTTCCTTTAGAAGAAAAGCTGATGTCAAATAAGGCATGAAAACAAAGAGACAGGCACTTGTTGCTTCAGGGAAAAGCTCCTGCACAAACAAATTTCCAAGCAAAGTGTGAAGGATCCTCCTACTATTTAAAGGGGAAAGAATTAAATTAGGCAACCCATCCTTAAAGAGGCAGTACATGACAGAATCTCCCTGTCAAGAAACACCTCAGGGGTTTCATGGCTTAGGACGGTCGGGGTGACGTCTATGAAAGAGAGACACTAATCGATCTGCCGATATGTTGACTGCAGGTTCCCACAAATTTTATTCATGAGAATAACCCTTACAATGGATTAAATACTGTAACATACCTCTGTATCTTCTGGAATCGAGTATGTCTGATACTTCATATTCTTGTTCATCCAATATAAGTGGAGTAGTCGTTATTTGATTCCTTAAAGCTATATACGGTTTCAGTAGAGATACATGAAATGTAGGGTGTACTCGCAAAGTTGGTGGTAGATTCAAGATGATAGCGTTTTGATTGATAATCTTGACTATTTCATAGGGTCCAACAAAAGCAGGATTAATTTTGTAACTTAGGTTAGGATTTATTTTACAGGTAATTTTGTAATTATTTTAACTAGGTAACTATTAAATAGTTATTAACTATTTAATAGCTATTGTACCTGGTTAAAATAAATACAAAGTTGCCTGTAAAATAAATATTAATTCTAAAATAGCTACAATATAATTTTAATTTATATTGTAGCTATATTAGGATTTATTTTACAGGTAAGTATTTAGCTTTAAATAGGAATAATTTATTTAATAAGAGTTAGTTTATTTTGTTAGATTTAAATGATATTTAACTTAGGGGGGTGTTAGGGTTAGGGTTAGACTTAGCTTTAGGGGTTAATACATTTATTAGAGTATCGGTGAGGTCCGGTCGGCAGATTAGGAGTTAATAATTGTAGGTAGGTAGAGGCGACGTTGGGGGCGGCAGATTAGGGGTTAATAAATATAATATAGGGGTCGGCGGTGTTAGGGGCAGCAGATTAGGGGTACATAGGGATAACGTAGGTTGCGGCGGTGTACGGAGCGGCAGATTAGAGGTTAATTGTGTAATGCAGGGGTCAGCGATAGCGGGGGCGACAGATTAGGGGTTAATAAGTGTAAGGTTAGGGGTGTTTAGACTCGGGGTTCATGTTAGGGTGTTAGGTGCAGACTTAGGAAGTCTTTCCCCATAGGAAACAATGGGGCCGCGTTAGGAGCTGAACGCTGCTTTTTTGCAGGTGTTAGGTTTTTTTTCAGCTCAAAATGCCCCATTGTTTCCTATGGGGGAATCGTGCACGAGCACGTTTTTGAAGCTGGCCGCGTCCGTAAGCACAGCTGGTATTTAGATTTTCAGTGTCGGTAAATTATGCTCTATGCTCCCTTTTTGGAGCCTAACGCAGCCCTTCTGTGAACTCTAAATACCAGCGGTATTTAAAAGGTGCGGGGGGAAAAAAACACGCGTAGCTAACGCACCCCTTTGGCCGCAGAACTCTAAATCTAGCCGTCTGTGTATTCTGGTGGAACAGACATTTCACTTGTCTGGAAAATTAAGGATAGATTTAAACAATTCTCTTTACAATATTGTGAATCAAAATCTATGTTTGATGTTGCATTTTATATTTGGCTGATGTTTCTGCAACCATTTTAAACCAAGGACTATTGGAAATAATGGTGAGGGTGTTATATCAAACTCTATAAATTTCCTGTGACCATTATTTGTTATAACTGTGAGGGTTGTAGTTTGATGTGTAATAGGACCTTTAGATGAAAGTGTACCATCAAAGAAACGCAATACTACTGGATTTGCTTTTTTTTTCTACAATACCAGAATCAATGAAAAGGCCGAATGCTCCTGAATCAATGATGGCTTTAGTATGAATCTCTTGGCAATCCCACTGTAGGGAGCGAGAAATTTGACAGTAAATGGGAAGTTCAGGAGATAAAGAAAATGAGAATCGTTCATCATTAGTGTTACCTTTTTTAGACTTTGACAGCAGAGGACATTCTTTTACCTCGTGGTCTTTCGCTGCACAGTAGAGGCATAAGTTATGCATACGTCTTCTTATTTTCTCCTCTGGTTTGAGAGGTCCTCTGACAAAACCTACGTCCATAGGTTCTTCTGATAGTCTTGGAGATGGAGAACTAGAGGATACTGAAAACTTGTATTTTTGGTAGTCAAAATTTCCTCTTTCTTTAAGCCTCTCACGTAATCTTCTATCTATTGTAATACTTAAGCTGATTAACCCATCTAAAGTTTATGGTAAATCAACTCTCACCAATTCATCTTTTATTCATTCTGACAGTCCCAACCTAAACTGATTTTTTGAAGCCACAGCATTCCACTGACTGTCCTTTGCCCATCTTTTAAAATCAGCTATATAGTCTTCAACAAACCTTTTGTTTTGTT
Organism: Bombina bombina; assembly: GCF_027579735.1. NCBI lineage: Eukaryota > Metazoa > Chordata > Amphibia > Anura > Bombinatoridae > Bombina > Bombina bombina. Next base: position 1,084,553,825 of record NC_069502.1, read on the forward strand.
TCAAGGCACGCATGTTATTCTCTGCTGTGATTTGCTTCATTGGATCCTCATAAAGTAAGGCCATTGCGTTAAAGAATGCATCTAATGAATCTAAGACAGGATCGTTAGTCTCAAATAAACAATTTGACCATGATCTGGGCTCTGCCCGTAAATATGATATCACAGTTAGAACCTTTTTGTTTTTCTGTAACATACGTTTTAGGTTTCATAACAAATAATAAATAGCAAGAATTTTAAAAGTCTCTGAATTGACTTCTCTCTCCTGAGAATTTATCCGGAGGACTTACCATAGGTTCTGGTGTTTGTTCTGTAGAATGTGTTCCAGTTTGCGACTGTGTCTTTAAGGATAGCCTTTAAGGTCTCATTTTCAACCTGGAGTTATCTTAAAACTTGAGTTAATAGATCCACTCTTTGGTTCAGGTTATGTACGGGGTTTGTGGGCTCTACAGGATCCATTTTGGCTTGGAAATCTGTAATGATTCCTTGTGAGGATCTGGAGTACAAGTAGTAATGTCAAAACACTGGAAATAAATTGATCCTAGATTTCTTGTCAGCTAAAGGAGAAGGTGTCTGAATACAGAGATAATCCACTCACAGCATCTGAGGTGCTTTAACACTGGAAATCAAACCTGTTAGAGCTGCAGCAAAATGAGGTGTGTCAGACTGCACTTGCTTGATTGGAAGACACACAAACAAGAGACCAGCACAGAAAGAAAGACAAAGTTAAGAATTAACTTTGACAAATACTCCTCTGCAATAAAAATAAGAGGAATAAGTTAATAGAAGAATATCCAAATAACTTCCTTTAGAAGAAAAGCTGATGTCAAATAAGGTTTGAAAACAAAGAGACAGACACTTGTTGCTTCAGGTAAAAGCTCCTGCATGAACAAATTTCCAAGCAAAGTGTGAAGGATCCTCCTACTATTTAAAGGGTAAAGAATTAAATTAGACCACCCATCCTTAAAGAGGCAGTACATGACAGTAGTCCACTGTAGGCTTCAGGCTGAAGGTTTCCCATCGGATTCGGATGTCTTATGTCCTTAGGTGTCTGCGGCATACTTTCAGGGAAGATCCCTTTTGCTACCGACAGTGGCTCCAGCAGTACCTGAAGCGCTGGATCGAATGACACAATTCTGTTCATAGCTAGAGGCTCTTGACAATCCAGTGTCCGCATAAGCAGAAGAAAGCCATTGTAATGTAGGTTTTTTTGAGGAGTTTTAGTTAGCCCTCTGTCCGCTACTCTGTTGGGGAGGATATGCGGGAGAGGTGCTTCTGTTCTATTGCCTGTGTCTTCCGGCTGCTGTCATAAGTTCCGGCTTGAGAATCATTCTGTTCAGGCGCTCTTACTATCATGCACTCTAAGAGGTCTCTGGGTAGGGATCTTTGATAAAGTTGTAGTAGCATTGTCTCTAGTTTAGCGAAGCACTTTTCCAAGTGCTGTATTAGATCGGTTTCCCCTACGGCCGCCATTTTGAGATATTCTTCTGTCGAGTGTATTGGGAAGCAAGGTTTCGTTAGGCTGTTGATTTAGAAAAGGTATATTGTAGTTTTCAGCGTTGCAGATAGATGCAGTAAGGCAGATGTGTTCTGCCAGCACTGGTAACCCGGTGGGTCCGGGGGGGAACGGTACCTAAGTATAGGCCGCTGCCCTAGGTTTTAAACTGCCGATCTGTAGCCCTGGAGTCAAAACAGCAATCAAGAACAGAAATATAGCGTAATGCTATAGTACAGCTATTGTGTGAAGAATAATGTAGTTGATTTTGCTGTTGTAGCTCTTTAATTGGCGGATTAGAGAGGATCTTATGCAGAGCTCACAGAAAATGCATCCAGGCCAGTACGCTGTTTAGACACGCCCCCTCACGCGTCGCTTTTTAATAAAGAATATTTTTAATCATACACTTGCTTTTGTGGTGTATCACATTGATACACAATTTTGAGGTATTTTGGACATGTTTGCTGCTGCTTGCTGTCTGCTGGTGCTATCAGTCAGCTGGGTGGTTGTGAACCCACAGTCCACATATACTGCACCTGGAGGTGCTTTCTCTCCTGTAAGTGCAATCAATCTATTTTCCTTTTGCCCTTGTTAAAACGTTACTGGGCTATGGTTTTTTTGCTTTTTGTGTTCATACAGGCAATAGGAGGGCTCACCCAAGGTAATCTGACCGGCAGCCTACAGTGAGCTGGACTACTGCACAGTTCCAGCCTGCCCCACTAGCACTGTTTGTGAGTATTACTTGTTATCCAGCATCAATTTCTACCTGTTTTTGTGGTACTAAGCCATGGTGGCACCTCTGTTCTTTTTCTGCAGAACCTATTTATTACACTGAACATAGAGGGGCCGATTTATTAAGGGCCCTTAATGCACCTGTTTTCGCGCGAGCCTTCAGACCGCAGCTCCTTAACTAGTCTGCCGCCTCTGAGATGGCGGACAGCATTCAACATAATCGGATATGATCTGGTTGATTGACATCCCCTGCAAAGGGCAGCATTGCACAAGCAGTTCACCAGAAGTGCTTGTGCAATGTTAAATGCCGACAGTGTATGCTGTCAGCATTCAGCAAAGTCGGGCAGACATGATCCGCTGCAGTGAATCATGTCCATCCAACTGTTGGTAAATCAGCCCCAGAGTGTCCAAGTAAAAGTTAATTCATTTTTTCATTTAGGTTAGCAGAAGTAACCATTGTGCATTAATCCAATGACTAACTGCAGCATGCAGCATGTTATTGAGGCTGATTTACCAAGAGTGACTTGTAGAAAGTGGGCAAAAACAGACAAATAAAATAAATGAAAACAGCTACCCTTTTTTTTTTTTTACTGTAAATACATATAAAACAATAAATAAAATATTTGGGACCTTGGAGACTAAAGTTTGAGACATATTAGACAGACAACCTTGTGCAACAAGTATTAAAGGAAAAACCTCCTTCTGTGATAAATAACATTTTATAGAACATGTTATATTTGCAAGAATGTGCCTTGTCAAACGTGTGTTATATACCCAGAAAGGGGTTTTATAGGGACATGAAACTCAAAACTGTTCTTTCCTAATTCAGATAGAGTATGCCATTTTAAACAAATTTCTAATTGACTGATATTATTACATTTTCTTTGTTCTTTTGATATTTTTTGTTGACAGTAAACACCCCTGAGATTGTGATAAAAAAAATGCTTATTTATGCACCGTAAAATAAACTTACAACAAAATCTATTTAATATTTATTTTGTCCCTTTGCTATTTTGTAAGTCTGAACATTTTGTATTTTCCAGTTCTGAAAATGTATAGAGCGCATGGCAGGTTTAGCGGAAGCTAAACAAAATACATTTTGAAAGCACGTCAGGGGCAAGCCAAGTCTAGATTGGCTCTTCCAAATAAGAAAAGTGGTGGCTGGTGTTTATCTATTAAAAAACAATTGCAGCAAACAAAGTTTTAATAACCTCAGACTCTCCTGATACATCAATTTTAGACTACAGAAATGTGTCTTTACTGTTCCTTTATTATTTCCTCCCCACCACTGGCAAACTACACAAGACATTCTAACAGACATGAAGTGAATATTATGATTGTTCCTTAATTAATTTTGATTAATTTAATTAATCTAGTAATACTACCTAACATGGATTCAAATACAGCAACTTTAAAATCATACCATATGCAGCAAGATATCACTATTATATATATTTTTTTATTTTTTTTTTATTTTAATATTGTGATGATAGCAGGATGTGATGTCACTAGCTGGTGGGCGGGGCTTAGGTCCGGTGTCTGTGTCGGAGTTAGTTTAAGACAATCAACCTGTCTGGATGTGTATTGCTATGCTCTGTAATAAAATAGAGTTGTACCATCATTGCTGTGTCCTGCATATGTCCTGCATCTCATGACATGGTGTCAGAAGTTCTGGACTACGCTTCTGTTTCTGATGATAACGATGTCAAAGTTTACCCCACCTGAGCCTTTTGACTTTTCTCAGCCTGCAGCTTGGCCCACATGGCGTCAGCGGTTTCAGCGCTTCAGGATTGCATCCAAACTGAACAAGGAGAGTGGTGAAGTACAAGTTAATTCTCTTTTATACTCCATGGGGAAAGATGTAGAGCCAGTGTTCAATGCTTTTACTTTTCAAGAAGGGGAAGAAGTTAACTTTGATATAGTTATGGATAAACTCAGTGCCCACTTTGTGCCCAAAAGAAATGTGATTCATGAGAGAGCCTGTTTTCACAAACGTAATCAGCGTGTGGGAGAATCTGTGGAGTCATTTGTGCGCAGCCTGTATGAATTAGCTGAATTCTGTGAGTTTGGTGTTGCTAAAGAAGAGCAAATCAGAGACAGAATAGTTATTGGAATTGCAGATGCTGAAGTCTCCCTGAAGCTGCAGTTAGAGCCTGATTTAACGTTAGAAGGGGCTATTAGGATGGCCCGCCAGAGTGAACTGGTGAAAAAGCAAAGTGCTGATCTGAGGTCTGAGAGTATTGTGGATGAAGTGCAACAGTCTAGAAAAATTACTAGTGAAAGGCACAGTGTGAGCGGTAGATCAAAAGTATTGGAAAGGCCTAGAAGTGGATGGGCGCAACATGGCCGATGCACACGGTGCTACCGGGCTCATGATCAGAGTGCTATATGCCCGGCCAGAGATAAAAGATGCAGAAAATGTAACAGAATAGGCCATTTTGAAGTGGTGTGTAAAACTGAATACATTAAGGAGATGCAGGTGGACAGTGACCAGGAGGGTCAGGAAGTGTCTTTTGTGGGGTCTGTTGTGGAACGGACAAGCTCAGAGGAAGATTGGAAAGTTACTTTTACTGTAATGGGAGCCAAAGTTGATTTTAAGATTGACACAGGAGCAGATATCACTGTAATGTCTTTTGCTGAATTTATAAAACTGCCTAGACAGCCCCAGCTGGCGAAGGTTACTACAAATGTTCATAGTCCTGGTGGCCGCATTGATTGTGTGGGGAAATTTCTTGCCAGCTGTGAGTACAAACAAAAAAAGTTCACCATGTGGGTGCATGTGATCCGAGGTCAGTGTGTTAACAGTTTATTGAGCAGAAAAGCAGCCTGTGACTTGGGCCTCGTGGCCAGAGTGAATGAGATCTCTGAAGATATGTTTGGCGAGTTGGGCCTACTGAGCTGCAAACCTGTCCGTATAGCACTTAAAAGTGACGCAGTCCCGTACAGTATTTCTACTCCTCGTAGAATTCCGTTCCCGCTCATGCCTCAAGTGGAGAAAGAGCTCATGCGCATGAAGTCTATGGGGGTTGTTGAAGAGGTTGTTGAAGCAACTGATTGGTGTGCCCCCATTGTTCCAGTTGCAAAGAAAAACGGAAAGGTGCGCATCTGTGTGGACCTGAAAAGGTTGAATGAGGCAGTGAAGAGGGAAAGATTTGTGCTGCCGACACTGGAAGATATAGCCCCGAAGTTGGCTGGGGCGAAGTTCTTTTCCACATTAGACGCTTCTAGCGGCTTTTGGCAGATCCCCCTGGATCCAAAGTGCCGCAAACTGACTACCTTTATCACTCCGGTAGGTCGGTTCTGTTTCTGCAGACTTCCCTTTGGGATATCCTCCGCTCCTGAGATCTTTCAGAGGGAAATGAGTTCTCTCCTGAGTGGCCACGTGGGCACAGCAGTCGTCATGGACGACATTCTAGTGTATGGGTCTACAGTGGAGGAGCATGATCAGCGTTTGAGTTGTGTGCTGCAGGCTATCAAAGAGTCTGGGCTGAAGCTGAATAAAGAAAAATGTCATTTTAGGAAAACTGAATTATGCTACTTTGGGCATATCATCAACGGGGATGGCATCAAGCCGGACCCCGAGAAAATTCGGGCTATCGAACAGATGAAAAGCCCTTCGGATGTACATGAGCTGAGACAGATATTGGGCCTTGTAAATTACGTGGGCAAGTTTCTTCCAGATTTATCTACAGTTTTGCACCCTATCACAGAGTTGCTTAAGAAAGATGTTGCCTGGGTCTGGGGACCCTCACAAGAAAAAGCGTTCCTGCATGCTAAGTCCCTGCTGGGGTCTGCCCCAGTGCTGGGGTTCTACGACCCTTCAAAAAAGACTGTGGTTAGTGCTGATGCAAGCAGTTATGGGTTGGGGGCTGCACTCCTGCAACTGAACGACAACAAACTACAGCCCATCGCCTACTGTTCCCGCACACTGACGGCTGCGGAGTCAAAATACGCTCAAATTGAGAAAGAGTGCCTGGCTGCAGTTTGGGCCTGTGAACGCTTTCAGCGTTATCTAGTGGGTTTGGAGAAATTTAGTCTGGAAACTGACCACAAACCGCTAGTCCCTCTTATCAATTCTTATGACATCGACAAAACACCCTTGAGATGCCAGAGACTTTTAATGAGACTGCTCAGGTTCAATGTTCAGGCAGTGCATGTGCCGGGGAAGCAGCTGGTTGTGGCAGATACACTGTCCAGGCTCCCGCTGGCTGCTGCTGAAGAATCCTCCACAGAGTCGGATGTAAAAGTGTATGTTGATTCGGTTCTGGCCTCTAAGTCCATTTCTTCAAGGAAACTGGAAGAGATAAAGAAAGAGACATATTTGGACACAGATCTGCAAGAAGTTATAAGGTACATAAGAGATGGCTGGCCCGAGAGCCGGGCAGCCTGGATGTCTTTAAATGCTTACCAGCCAGAGAGGTCGCAGCTCACGGAGCTGGAGGGGTTGGTGCTGTTCCAAGACCGTATTGTAATTCCTGTCAGCATGAGGAAGGAGATGTTGAACAGGATACACGATGGGCACTTAGGCATCACAAAGTGCAGAGAAAGAGCAGCTACAGCTGTGTGGTGGCCTGGGATCAGCTCTGACATTGCAAATCATGTGTCTAAATGTGCCTTTTGCCGGGAACGCCGGCCTACTCAGAGAAGGGAGCCCTTAATGTCTACTCCGCTGCCTGCGGGGCCGTGGCAGAAAATAGCTGCTGATTTGTGCGAACTGCACGGGAAAAAGTTTCTTGTTGTTATCGACTACTATTCCAGGTATTTGGAAATAGCACCCCTGAATGATATCACAAGTCAGGCCGTTATCATTCGCCTGAAGAGCTTGTTCGCCCGCTGGGGCATTCCAATGGAGCTGGTGAGTGATAATGGCATGCAGTTCGCTTCTACAGAGTTCAGTGCTTTCAGCAGGGAATATGATTTTGTACATTCCACGTCAAGTCCACATTATCCGCAGGCCAACGGAATGGCTGAAAGGGCAGTTCAAACAACAAAATTCATTCTAAAGCAATCTGAACCGTACCTAGCCCTCTTGTCATACAGGGCGACGCCCATTCAAGCCACCGGGTTTAGCCCGGCACAGCTGATGCTAGGACGCCAGATTCGCACCACTTTACCCTCAGTGGGTGTCTTCAAGCCGCCTGGCCCTGTTCCTCGGGACGAAGTCCTTAGGAGGGATGAAGAGGCCAAAAAGGGTTATCGTTTCTTCTACGACAGGAGACATTCTGTCAGGCCTTTACAGGAACTGAAAGCGGGCCAAAGTGTCAGAATTAAACTGGATGATGAGAAGAAATGGAAGACGCCTGCTACGGTAGTGGGCCGCTCTCCAGAACCAAGGTCTTACACAGTCCTTACAGAGGGAGGGACGGTTACACGCCGTAACCGAAGACATCTTCAGCCTGTACCTGAGAGTCTGGAACCGGATACCTCAGTACCACCGCCGGTGGGATCTCCTGTTCTAAGAGAGGTGCCTTCCCCTCAGCAAGATCATAGCGGGGATATATCTTTGCCTCCAGCAGACTCTTGTTCACCATCTTCTGTATCAGAGGACAGTTCATGCAAAGTTACATCAAGCGGAAGAGTGGTGAGGCTTCCGGCCCGATACAGGGACTGACTTTAGCTAGAACAGTGACCGGAAGTATGGGCAGAATAATCCCATGGTCACTGTGGACTAGGGTAGTCTACCCCGATGTCCAAGTCAGGATGTAATTTATTTGTTCATGTTTTCTAATCTATCTGTTCTTATAATGTTCTAAAACAAAATGTTGTTGTATACCCTGTTGGTGTACCTTGTTATTTAATATATGCGAATGTATGCTTTGCCTTTGAAAAAGGGGAAGATGTGATGATAGCAGGATGTGATGTCACTAGCTGGTGGGCGGGGCTTAGGTCCGGTGTCTGTGTCGGAGTTAGTTTAAGACAATCAACCTGTCTGGATGTGTATTGCTATGCTCTGTAATAAAATAGAGTTGTACCATCATTGCTGTGTCCTGCATATGTCCTGCATCTCATGACAAATATTTTTATTTTTATTTTCATTGAAGGACATACATTTGAAGAAAACAGGTTACATAGGATAAGATAATATAACATGCTTAAGAGATATACCCGTTGTAATAACTAACATATAAGCAAACTGTCCTTTTATCTCTACGAACATCTGAATCGGTCACTCTTGGACCACTGTTATAAAGTTATTTTTGTGACATAGAGATATTAAAAGGGGTGAGGATTTCTCAAGAATCCTCTTCAGTGGTATACATGGTAGTGATGAAGAAAAATACAAAAGTAAAGGTCGCTCCCCAGCCACACACCCAACATAAACAGAATTCTCCCGGAAGACACTCCAGCAAAACATCTAGGCAGTCAGACTGCAAAGAAAAAAGGTTTGGCCATATATGGGGGTGTTAATTGTATACGCCTATGTTATCTTCAATTAAACTTAAAGTGGTATGAGATATAATGATTATATTGTTATGTATGCTACTAGTATAATATCTCTTTTGCATTGTTTTGGGGGTAATAAAAATTAGCTGTCTGCCCATGTGGACTGAATATATAGTTAAATGCAATGAGCTTAGGATGACCTCATTTGGGTTATAACAAAAGTGTATGGGAGACAGAGAAATGTAATTCTGTAGGGTGTCAATATTATATCATATAATGGCTTGTATTTGATATATTATGATTAGAAGTTACTGCCCATGGCCCCGGCCGCTGGCCATAAGGCAGGTCACCCATCATATTAGAAAGGTGCAAGCTGCATATATCCCCCGTCTAACCTATTGGGCTTAATTCTGGAGGCTATCATGAAGAACTATAAATTAAACTGTTTGAATAACAATATGCAGCTAAGAACACGTCTGCAATTTGAGTTAATAATAAAGAACGTCTAGCTGCTAAATAGGTATAATCAAACATACAATATTAGAACAATTATGGATTGCGTCATTGATAAAGATAATAGAAACATCTGAAATATAGAGAAACAAGTCAAACAGAAAACACATATGTGGCATCATACAGTTTTTAGATTAACCCCCACTGTCCATATCCTTTCCAATGGCGTGTAATGGGAAGTGGAGTGAAGGTATAAAAGTTTTCAGGGCAGTGAGGTTTTTGTGGTATGAGATTTTAGGCATATGGTGAGATTTTAATGGTGTGTAAACAGCGCCTGTGTTAGTCTCCTGGGGTTTCAATGTGGGTGCATTATAAGCACAGTTGGGCAGTTCCCATTGCCCAAAATGTCCAACATTAAAGTTAAAATCGTCCATTTGCTTATACATAGATGTTGAAGCCCAATCTTTAAAGTTAGCAGATAAAGCAGATGTCACCTCATGATAAACCAGATCTTGCTTCTGTGTCATACCTCTTATGGCTGCTTGCGGTTTATGTGCGTTGTGTTCTTGTCTCCCTCTGTATATAGCTTCATTGCTCCCTGTAGTGTCCGGGTAGTCTGGGACTTCTAAAAGATATTTGAGGCCATTATATGTTGCATGGGAGGGTTCTATTTAAACACTGGAGCCGCAATCCGATATCAGTATGTTAGTTGAGATATGCTCCTTTTCCTCCGTGTCTGCTACACCGTCCGGTATAAACATATCAGCCGAATCGCCTCCCTTCCTCCCTGCAGTTGCGACGTAGTTTGGTAGCTGTGAATCGGCTGAGTCGTCCATTGCTTTCCCCTTGGTAGCGCTCTCAGGCTTCTTTACCGCCAGTGATATATTTGGCATTGTGGGGTGCGGCATTCGTTCTAGGCCGTTAGCATAGGAACTCTCAAGTTCGGGCCTGTAGGTAATGTCTTCCGGTACTGTGAGCGCGTCAGTCTCCAGATCTCCATCGGTTGTTGCGGCTGTAGGACAGTTCTCACACAGCTGTCTCAGGTAGGATTCAGACGGAGCTTTGTATAATAGTTTTTGCAGGAGACGCTCCAGTCTGATATAGTGAGCGTCCAAACGCTGAAGCATGGCCTCGTCCTGCATAGGTACCGGTATGGAAAACATTGTTCAACTGTTAAGTATTCCCCCAAGAGATGCGATGGGTATATAATATTTTGGATAGTGCAGTCTGGGAGCGACAAGAACCCCGGAGACCGGGGGGGGGGGGGTCGTCGCCTAGTAGTGAGCCGCCGCTCCAGGCCCTAATCGTCCGTTCCTCAGCTCCAGAATCATGCACACAGCAAATGCAGCCTGAAACAAACCCTTGCAGGGTTAAGCTTTGATAGATATGTGAAATTCTGTATCAATGCTGTTTTTTTAGCCTAATAATCGGCGGATTATAGAGGAATCCTCGGGAGCTTTAGGAAAAGCGTCCTCTTTAGAACGCAGCTTGGACACGCCCCTCCACTATTATATATTTTTAAAGGGAAGTGAAACCCAACATTTTTCTTTCAAACAACTTTCCAATTTACTTCTATTATCATTTTTTGTTGTTTTCTTGTCATCGTTTGTTGAAAAGCAGGAAGGTTAGTTCAGGAGTGTGCACGTGTCTTCAATACTATATGGCAGCAGTTTTGCAACAATGTTATACATTAGCAAGACCACTAGATGGCAGCACTCATTCCACTCATGTAGTGCGCCAGTCATTTGGAAGCTACCTATCTAGATATCTCTTAAACAAAGAATAACAAGAGAAGGAAGCCAATTTGATAGTGGAATTAAATTAGAATCTTTTTTAAAAATTGTATTCTCTATCTGAATCATGAAAGAAAATTTTGCGTTTCATTTCCCTTTAAATATGGAAAATAATTGCAGCGGTTCTACTGTTACCAAAAGGCTATATTCCAAAAAACTATAAACCCAAATAGACTTGGAAAGGTAAGGTCATTTTAATTGAAAAAATCCCAGATTAGAGACTCAATATTATGTTATATTAAGAGAATTAGAAACAGAGAGAACAAGAATTAGTTAAAATCAAACCATGTATAGCTTACAAGGCAAGCTTGTTTTTGCCAATGTTAAAAAAAAATTGTTTAGCAGCTTAAATCTGTAGTAAATTTGCAAGCATAGTAGGCTTGAAGAAATTAGACATGTTCAATTAGCAAAACATTTGGGACTAAAAAACATCAGCTGTTGGACAGTTGCCATTTTTCTTTTGGAATGAGGTAAATGGGTAAACATTCATGCTTCAGGTTAGATTTGGTAGAGAATGTATGTTTGAAGGAAGTACGCTTATAAAGGATTTTCTACAGTTATAAGAATATAAAAATAAGACATTACGCCCCAGAGCGTGTAATCTCAGCTGCTCCAGGAAATTCAAAACCAGTGACATTGGCGGCATAGGCTGTCCAGTCATGTTTAGAGTTTGTTGAAAGGATAATAGGATGTTAGATAGGCAGGTTATTTAAATAGAATTTGGTATTGTATAAATCTTTTTTTTTTTACCTTTGCACCTAAGGCTCCTGCCTGTCTCTGTGAGTCATGTATCAATGTCTGAAATTCTAGAATGTTTTTATTTTTTTGTGACAGAAAAACCCCTGGAAATGAAATTGGACCTTCTGCATAATTCAGAGATTTGATTTTATGAATGGAACGGGTATCACTCTGTCAGTTACTTTTCTGTAGTGTAGAACTATATGGGAGAATCCATAATGGAAAAAAACACTATATTCTATTAGGTTTTATTAATGCACATGGTGTAATGTATACAGTTATAATGGTACATGATATATCATGTATTTTTCTCAAATGGCTTGCGGGAATTTTAAAATTCCCTTTAGGAATTGTACTTTGCAGCTGCTCAGAATTCCACATAGACTGTGTTTTCTGGCTGGAAAATATAAAACTGTTTTGGTGATTTTTTTCGTTTCCTTTTTAAGGGCAAACAATATTTTGTTTTTACGTAATAAATGGAGGTAGCTTTGTATCATATATCACTTTACATTACTGACTCAATTATTTATTAGCTTATTGAATGTACAGTCTTGTTCCATGACAAGTAAAAGCTATATTGTTTCATATATTTAATTGCAGGGTTCAATAAATGTGTTTAAGCACACAAACATATTAAAAGAGCAAGCTCGAAAAACAGAACAATTTATAAGCAGAAAAGAGGTAAAAATATATTAAAGAATTGCCAATGTTTCTGTCCAAGTGAATCACTGTGATTAACCCTTTCGTGACAGGGTTAAAGTGCCTACATCGGAACAACTGTTCCGATGTAGACAAATTGAAACTACGCGATCGTGCATACGATCGCGAGATTTCAATTATTGGATCGCATCTGGGGGGCGTCCCTACAATCCTAGGAACGCCCTCCAGACCGCGATTAAATCCCTGAAGCACAGAAGGCTTCAGGACAGCCGTTAGTTATGACGTTCCATTCCGTCATAACGGCTTTAAAGCCCAGTCTAATTATGACGGAATGGAACGGCATAACGGCTTTAAAAGGTTAATATACTATTTCCAAACAAACTATTTATTGTCTCGCTCTAGCATAATAAAAATGCCTGAGGTTTACAATGGGTCTTCACACATTACATATTACAACATAGTTACTACAGCATAGTTATTATTTTTATTAGTAGTAGTATTTTTTAAAGTAATTGTAATAAAAATGATAACAAAATGATTTACTATAAAATATGTGAACAGTTTATATAAATATATGGCTGAAACCACCTTCCTCATCCCTTGTTTGAAATCTTAATAAAAAAAATCACATTTTGGTGCCTTGGAAGATATTTTTGACATTAATATTTAAAAGGGCATTTAAAAAAAACAAATCAACAACTTTTCTATTTCTTTAGAGCCTATAAAGTTTAACACAAAAGCCGGGTCAAATTCTTGCTACTGTGGATTTTTTTTTTTTAGCCATGTAATATTTTATGACAAAGATGAAGATTTTTGTTCCATCATAGACACAGGTAAAATGTATAACTAATGAGTTTTATTTTCAATTTGTTTGCATGAGCTAAGCACATAAATTAAATTGTATTGCTCAATTGCTCTTCCATTTTTTTTATTTTTTTATTTTGCTATATTCCCTATTTTAACTTAAAGGGACAGTCTAGGCCAAAATAAACTTTCATGATTCAGATAGAGTATGTAATTTTAAACCATTTTCCAATTTACTTTTATCACCAATTTTGCTTTGTTCTCTTGGTATTCTTAGTTGAAAGCTTAACCTAGGAGGTTCATATGCTAATTTCTTAGACCTTGAAGCCCACCTCTTTCAGATTGCAGTTCTTCACCACTAGAGGGTGTTAGTTCACGTATTTCATATAGATAACACTGTGCTTGTGCACGAGCAGTTATCTGGGAGCAGGCACTGATTGGCTAAACTGCAAGTCTGTCAAAAGAACTGAAAAAAGGGGCAGTTTGCAGAGGCTTAGATACAAGATAATCACAGAGGTTAAAAGTATATTATTATAACTGTGTTGGTTATGCAAAACTGGGGAATGGGTAATAAAGGGATTATCTATCTTTTAAAACAATAAAAATTCTGGTGTAGACTGTCCCTTTAACATTTTGTACAATATTCATACAACTGAAATTAATTTAGTTTAGTTTATTTTTTGTCTTTTATGTGGAATTTTGATATGTGAGTATATAAGAAGCCAGGTGTATCTGCTTACACATTCAGCTTGTTGCTGCTTTATGAAACATTCTATAGTATTTGGCATATGGATGTCTGGGAGCATGCAATTGCTTGCACAAATCTATATACTACAAGTAGGAATGTTTTCATACTTTTGATTTAGACAGACCAACATTAAAATCCAATCGGCTAGATTACGAGTTTTGCGTTAGAGGCTATGCGGTGCTAACGAGCAGTTTTCTCTCACCACTCACTTACCTACAGCGCTGGTATTACGGGTTTTCAGAAACCCATCGTTAAAAGACAAGAAGTGAAAATTTTGCTCATTACCGCACTCCAATACCAGCGCTGCTTAAGTCAGTGGTGAGCTGGTGTAACGCGTCGTGCACGATTTCCCCATAGGAATCAACGGGGAGAGCCAGCTGAAAAAAAGTCTAACACCTGCAAAAAAGCAGCGTAAAACTCACTAACGCAGCCCCATTGATTCCTATGGGGAAATACATTTTATGTCTACACCTAACACCCTAACATGAACCCAGAGTCTAAACATCCCTAATCTTACACTTATTAACCCCTAATCTGCCACCCCCAACATCGCCACCAGCTACATTATATTATTATTTATTAACCCCTAATCTGCCGCTCTGGACACCGCCGCCACCTACATTATACTTATGAATCCCTAATCTGCTGCCCCCAACATCGCCACCACCTACATTATATTTATTAACCCCTAATCTGCTGCCCCCAATGTCGCTGCCACCTACCTACACTTATTAACCCCTAATCTGCCGCCCCGAACGTCGCCGACACTATAATAAACATATTAACCCCTAAACCGCCACACTCCCGCCTCACAAACATTAGTTAAATAGTATTAACCTCTAATCTGCCGTCCCTAACATCGCCACCACCTACCTACATTTATTAACCCCTAATCTGCCGCCCCCAATGTCGCAGCCACTATATTAAAGTTATTAACCCCTAAACCTTAGTCTAACCCTAACACCCCCTAACAAATATAATTTAAATAAATCTAAATAAATATTCCTATCATTAACTAAATTATTCCTATTTAAAACTAAATACTTACCTATAAAATAAACCCTAAGATAATAGTTACATTGTAGCTAGATTAGGATTTATTTTTATTTTACAGGCAAGCTTGTATTTATTTTAACTAGGTAGAATAGTTATTAACTATTTAATAACTACCTAGCTAAAATAAATACAAATTTACCTGTAAAATAAAACCTAACCTAAGTTACACTAACACCTAACACTACACTATAATTAAATAAATTAACTAAATTAAATACAATTACCTAAATTAAATTAGCTAAAGTACAAAAAACAAACAAACACTAAATTACAGAAAATAATAAACAAATTACAGAAATTTAAACTAATTACACCTAATCTAATAGCCCTATTAAAGTAAAGAAGCCCCCCAAAATAAAAAAAACCCTAGCCTAAACTAAACTCTTTTACCTGTAAAAAAAAAATTCAAGCAACCCCCCCCAACAGTAAAACCCACCACCCACACAACCAACCCCCCCAAATAAAATACTAGCTAAAAAAAACCTAAGCTCCCCATTACCCTGAAAAGGGCATTTGGATGGGCATTGCCCTTAAAATGGCAGTTAGCTCTTTTGCCGCCCAAACCCTAATCTAAAAAATAAAACCCACCCAATACACCCTTAAAAAAAACCTAACACTAACCCCCTGAAGAATCTAAGGGACGCCACTTAAAGGTACCTTCATTTGTCTTTAGTCGTTGGATGAAGAAGATGCTCCACGTCGGATGTCTTGAAGATGGAGCCGCTCCGTGCCGGATGGATGAAGATTGAAGATGCCGTCTGGATGAAGACTTTTGCCCGTCTGGAGGACCACTTCGCCCGGCTTGGATGAAGACTTCTCCCGGCTTCGTTGAGGACTTCGGCCCAGCTTGGATGAAGACTTCTCCCGGTAAGTCGATCTTCAGGGGGTTAGTGTTAGTTTTTTTTAAGGATGTATTGGGTGGGTTTTATTTTTAGGTTAGGGACTTTGGGTGTGCAAAAGAGCTAACTGCCCTTTTAAGGGAAATGCCTATCCAAAATTTTTTTACAGGTAAAAGAGCTGATTACTTTGGGGCAATGCCCCGCAAAATGCCCTTTTAAGGGCTATTGGTAGTTTAGTTTAGGCTAGGGTTTTTTTTATTTTGGGGGGGGCTTTTTTATTTTGATAGGGCTATTAGATTAGGTGTAATTAGTTTAAATATCTGTAATTTGTTTATTATTTTCTGTAATTTAGTGTTTTTTTTTTTAGTACTTTAGCTAATTTAATTTAATTTAGGTAATGGTATTTAATGTAGTTAATTTATTTAATTATAGTGTAGTGTTAGGAGTTATTGTAACTTAGGTTAGGTTTTATTTTACAGGTACTTTGTATTTATTTTAGCTAGGTAGTTAGTAAATAGTTAATAACTATTTAATAAATATTCTACCTAGTTAAAATAAATACAAACTAGCCTGTAAAATAAAAATAAACCCTAAGCTAGATACAATGTAACTATTAGTAATATTGTAGCTAGTTTAGGGTTTATTTTACAGGTAAGTATTTAGTTTTAAATAGGAATAATTTAGTTAATGATAGTAATTTTATTTAGACTCATTTAAATTATATTTAAGTTAGGGGGTGTTAGGGTTAGACTTAGATTTAGGGGTTAATACATTTAGTATAGTGGCGGCGACATTGGGGGGCGGCAGATTAGGGGTTAATAAATGTAGGTAGGTGGTGGCGATGTTAGGGACAGCAGATTAGGGGTTAATCATATTTAACCAATGTTTACGAGGCGGAAGTACGGCGGTTTAGGGGTTAATACATTTAGTATAGTGGCGGCGACATTGGGGGGCGGCAGATTAGGGGTTAATAAATGTAGGTAGGTGGTGGCGATGTTAGGGACAGCAGATTAGGGGTTAATCATATTTAACCAATGTTTACGAGGCGGAAGTACGGCGGTTTAGGGGTTAATACATTTAGTATAGTGGCGGCGACATTGGGGGGCAGCAGATTAGGGGTTAATAAATGTAGGTAGGTGGTGGCGATGTTAGGGACAGCAGATTAGGGGTTAATCATATTTAACCAATGTTTACGAGGCGGAAGTACGGCGGTTTAGGGGTTAATATGTTTATTATAGTGGCGTCGTCGTTGGGGGCGGCAGATTAGGGGTTAATAAGTGTAGGTAGGTTGCGGAGACATTGGAGACGGCAGATTAGGGGTTAATAAATATAATGTAGGTGGCGGTGATGTTGGGGGCAGCAGATTAGGGGTTCATAAGTATAATGTAGTTGGCGGCGGTGTCCGGAGTAGCAGATTAGGGGTTAGTAAATATAATGCAGGTGGCGGCGATGTCGGGGGGCAGCAGATTAGGGGTTAATAAGTGTAAGATTAGGGGTGTTTAGACTCGGGGTTCATGTTAGGGTGTTAGGTGTAGACATAACTTCCCCATAGGAATCAATGGGGCTGCGTTAGTGAGTTTTACGCTGCTTTTTTGCAGGTGTTAGACTTTTTCTCAGCCGGCTCTCCCCGTTGACTCCTATGGGGAAATCATACAGGAGCACGTACGACCATCTCACCGCTGACTTAAGCAGCGCTGGTATTGGAGTGCGGTAAGGAGCACAATTTTGCTCAATGCTCACTTCTTGTCTTTTAACGATGGGTTTCTGAAAACTCGTAATACCAGCACTGTAGGTAAGTGAGCGGTGAGGGAAAACTGCTCGTTAGCACCGCATTGCCTCTAACGCAAAACTCGTAATCTGGACCTTGGTTTCTGATCCCCTACAGTACCAGAGAATGCAGCACCTAAAAATCATTTTCCTTGTAAGAATCTATTGCACTTCTTCCGGTCTCATTGTCTTCAAGAGCAAAACAGGAGACATTAAAGTAATCTTTTTATAAAGTAATCCTTGCATTTCAAAATATCTAAATGCATTTAAAATCTGCATTTTGCTAGCAAAATGTGCATTGTTCTACAGTCCACAAACACGCCCCTTGAAAAGCCAAGCTTGAATTTTATTGAGTGTGGCGAGATAAAGGAACAGTCAACATCAGAATTGTTGTTGTTTAAAAAGATAGATAATTCCTTTATTACCCACTAGTCCTAAAGTCTGTTCACATGGGCCATTTTTTGCAGTACAGCGGTCCCACCCCTTGTACTCTCTCCCTCCCCCTCTCATTTGCTCTCTCTCTATCTCCCCCCTCTCTTTTGCTCTCTCTCTCCCCCTCTCTTTTGAGCTTTCTCTCTCCCCCTCTCTTTTGCGCTCTCTCTACACCCCTCTCTTTTGCGCTCTCTCCCCCTCTCTTTTGCGCTCTATCTCTCCCCCTCTCTTTTGCGCTCTATCTCTCCCCCCTCTCTTTTGCGCTCTCTCCCCCCTCTCTTTTGCGCTCTCTCCCCCCTCTCTTTTGCTCTCTCTTTCCCCCTCTCTTTTGAGCTCTCTCTCCCCCCCTCTCTTTTGAGCTCTCTCCCCCCCTCTCTTTTGCACTCTCTCCCCCTCTCTTTTGCGCTCTCTCTCTCCCCCTCTCTTTTGCGCTCTCTCTCCCCCTCTCTTTTGCGTTCTCTCTCCCCTCTCTCTTTTGCGCTCTCTCTCCCTCCTCTCTTTTGCGCTCTCTCTCCCCCCTCTCTTTTGCTCTCTCTCTCCACCCCTCTCTTTTGCGTTCTCTCTCCCCTCTCTTTTGCGCTCTCTCTCTCCCCCCTCTCTTTTGCACTCTTCCCCCCTCTTTCTCCAACATTGGTGTGTCCGGTCCACGGTGTCATCCATTACTTGTGGGATATTCTCCTCCCCCACAGGGAAAGGCAAGGAGAGCACACAGCAAGAGCTGTCCATATAGTCCCTCCCAGGCTCCGCCCCCCCAGTCATTCTCCTTGCCGCTCTGAACAAGTAGCATCTCCTCGGGGATGGTGAGGAGTTTGTGGTGTTTAGTTGTAGTTTTTTATTCTTCTATCAAGAGTTTGTTATTTTAAAATAGTGCTGGTATGTACTATTTACTCTGAAACAGAAAGAGATGAAGATTTCTGTTTGTGAGAGGATTATGATTTTAGCAGACAGTAACTAAAATCGTTTGCTGTTTCCACATAGGACTGTTGAGATGAGATAACTTCAGTTGGGGGAAACAGTTAGCAGGCTCTTCTGCTTAAGGTTTGACTAGCCATATTTCTAACAAGACTGTGTAATGCTGGAAGGCTGTCATTTTCCCCTCATGGGGATTGGTAAGCCATTTTCTTAGTCTCAAACAGAATAAAGGGCTTATTATGGGCTATAAACTGGTAGACACTTTTAGGGGCTAAATCGATTGCTTTATTTAAGTATTATATGCAGTTTGAAGTTGTATTTCACACTTTTATAACATTGGGGAACGTTTTTAGCACCAGGCACTTGTTAAGACACCTTCCCAGTCAGGAAGGGCCTTTCTCTGTAGTAGGCAGAGCCTCATTTTCGCGCCATTACTGACTGGAGTCAAGCTATCAGACAGTTTAAAAATCCAAGTCAAGCTATCAGACACTGTTTTGGAGCTATCAGACAGGTTTAAAACAGTAGTCAAGCAATCAGACACTTATTTGTTAGTACTTTCTTAAGACTATTAAAGGCTGTACCATACATATATGCTAATAAGAAATGTTTTAATGAATACCACAAGCATTTTTGTTATAAATGTCACTCAAATGTAAAAAAAAGTCATATTCCCGCATTTCTCTAAGCGTTAAAAACAAAATTCCCCATTGTGCCACTACATTTTCACCACAGCTAGTTCAAACAATGACCCCACTAAGATATCACAAAGTATGGAAACTTTTTAGTGTGGAATTTTAAAAATATAGGGCCCCAAACTTCCCTAAAATTGCAAAAATCATCACTTTCAAGCAATTTCACTTAGGGATAAAAGCAAAATCTCCCATTGTGCCACTACATTTTCACAACAGCTAGCTCACACAATGACCCCTCTACGATATCATAAATTTTGGAGAGTTTTTACTGTGGAATTTTAAAAATATTGGGCCCCAAATGTCCCTCAAATTGCATAAATTGGCCTTTTTCAGCAAATTCACTTAGGAATAAAAAAGAAATCTCCCACTGTTCCACTAAAATTTCACCACAGCTAGCTCACACAATGACCCCTCTACGGTATCACTAAGTTTGGACAATTTTTACTGTGGAATTTTAAAAATATTGGGCCCCAAATGTCCCTTGAATTTCATAAATCGGCCCTTTTCAGCAAATTAACTTAGGAATAAAAAAAAGAAATCTCCCATTGTTCCACTAAAATGTCACCACAGCTAGCTCACACAATGACCCCTCTACGATATCACAAAGTTTGGAGACTTTTTACTGTGGAATTTTAAAAATATTGGGCCCCAAATGTCCCTCGAATTGCATAAATTGGCCCTTTTCAGCAAATTCACTTAGGAATAAAAAAGAAATCTCCCATTGTTCCACTAAAATTTCACCACAGCTAGCTCACACAATGACCACTCTACGGTATCATTAAGTTTGGACCATTTTTACTGTGGAATTTTAAAAATATTGGGCCCCAAATGTCCCTTGAATTTCATAAATTGGCCCTTTTCAGCAAATTCACTTAGGAATAAAAATAAATCTCCCATTGTTCCACTAAAATTTCACCACAGCTAGCTCACACAATGACCCTCTACGATATCACAAAGTTTGGAGAATTTTTACTGTGGAATTTTAAAAATATTGGGCCCCAAATGTCCCTCGAATTGCATAAATTGGCCCTTTTCAGCAAATTCACTTAGGAATAAAAAAGAAATCTCCCATTGTTCCACTAAAATTTCACCACAGCTAGCTCACACAATGACCCCTCTATGGTATCACTAAGTTTGGACCATTTTTACTGTGGAATTTAAAAAAAATATAGGGCCCCAAATGTCCCTTGAATTTCATAAATCGGCCCTTTTCAGCAAATTCACTTAGAAATAAAAAAGAAATCTCCCATTGTTCCACTAAAATTTCACCACAGCTAGCTCACACAATGACTCCTCTACGGTATCACTAAGTTTGTACTATTTTTACAGTGGAATTTTAAAAATATTGGGCCCCAAATGTCCCTCAAATTGCAAAAATAGTCACTTTCCAAAAATTTCACTCTGGGATAAAAAAGAAATCTCCCATTGTTCCACTAAAATTTCACCACAGCTAGCTCACACAATGACCCCTCTACGGTATCACTAAGTTTGGACTATTTTTACTGTGGAATTTTAAAAATATTGGGCCCCAAATTTCCCTCAAATTGCAAAAATAGTCACTTTCCAAAAATTTCACTTTGGGATAAAAAAGAAATCTCCCATTGTTCCACTAAAATTTCACCACAGCTAGCTCACACAATGACCCCTCTACGGTATCACTAAGTTTGGACCATTTTTACTGTGGAATTTTAAAAATATTGGGCCCCAAATGTCCCTTGAATTTCATAAATCGGCCCTTTTCAGCAAATTCACTTAGGAATAAAAAAAAAATCTCCCATTGTTCCACTAAAATTTCACCACAGCTAGTTCACACAATGACCCCTCTATGATATCACAAAGTTTGGAGACTTTTTACTGTGGAATTTTAAAAATATTGGGACCCATATGTCCCTCGAATTGCATAAATAGGCCCTTTTCAGCAAATTCACTTAGGAATAAAAAAGAAATCTCCCATTGTTCCACTAAAATTTCACCACAGCTAGCTCACACAATGACCCCTATACGGTATCACTAAGTTTGGACCATTTTTACTGTGGAATTTTAAAAATATTTGGCCCCAAATGTCCCTTGAATTTCATAAATCGGCCCTTTTCAGCAAATTCACTTAGAAATAAAAAAGAAATCTCCCATTGTTCCACTAAAATTTCACCACAGCTAGCTCACACAATGACTCCTCTACGGTATCACTAAGTTTGGACTATTTTTACAGTGGAATTTTAAAAATATTGGGCCCCAAATGTCCCTCAAATTGCAAAAATAGTCACTTTCCAAAAATTTCACTCTGGGATAAAAAAGAAATCTCCCATTGTTCCACTAAAATTTCACCACAGCTAGCTCACACAATGACCCCTCTACGGTATCACTAAGTTTGGACTATTTTTACTGTTGAATTTTAAAAATATTGGGCCCCAAATTTCCCTCAAATTGCAAAAATAGTCACTTTCCAAAAATTTCACTTTGGGATAAAAAAGAAATCTCCCATTGTTCCACTAAAATTTCACCACAGCTAGCTCACACAATGACCCCTCTACGGTATCACTAAGTTTGGACCATTTTTACTGTGGAATTTTAAAAATATTGGGCCCCAAATGTCCCTTGAATTTCATAAATCGGCCCTTTTCAGCAAATTCACTTAGGAATAAAAAAAAAATCTCCCATTGTTCCACTAAAATTTCACCACAGCTAGTTCACACAATGACCCCTCTATGATATCACAAAGTTTGGAGACTTTTTACTGTGGAATTTTAAAAATATTGGGACCCATATGTCCCTCGAATTGCATAAATAGGCCCTTTTCAGCAAATTCACTTAGGAATAAAAAAGAAATCTCCCATTGTTCCACTAAAATTTCACCACAGCTAGCTCACACAATGACCCCTCTACGGTATCACTAAGTTTGGACCATTTTTACTGTGGAATTTTAAAAATATTTGGCCCCAAATGTCCCTTGAATTTCATAAATCGGCCCTTTTCAGCAAATTCACTTAGGAATAAAAAATAAATCTCCCATTGTTCCACTAAAATTTCACAACAGCTAGCTCACACAATGACCCCTCTACGATATCACAAAGTTTGGAGACATTTTACTCTGGAATTTTAAAAATATTGGGCCCCAAATGTCCCTCGAATTGCATAAATTGGTCCTTTTCAGCAAATTCACTTAGGAATAAAAAAGAAATCTCCCATTGTTCCACTAAAATTTCACAACAGCTAGCTCACACAATGACCCTCTACGATATCACAAAGTTTGGAGACTTTTTACTGTGGAATTTTAAAAATATTGGGCCCCATATGTCCCTCAAATTGCATAAATAGGCCCTTTTCAGCAAATTAACTTAGGAATAAAAAAGAAATCTCCCATTGTTCCACTAAAATTTCACCACAGCTAGCTCACACAATGAACCCTCTACGGTATCACTAAGTTTGGACTATTTTTACTGTGGAATTTTAAAAATATTGGGCCCCAAATTGCAAAAATAGTCACTTTCCAAAAATTTCACTTTGGGATAAAAAATAAATCTCCCATTGTTCCACTAAAATTTCACCACAGCTAGCTCACACAATGACCCCTCTATAATATCACAAGGTTTGGAGACTTTTTCTTGTGGAATTGTAAAAATATTGGGACCCATATGTCCCTCGAATTGCATAAATAGGCCCTTTTCAGCAAATTCACTTAGGAATAAAAAGAAATCTCCCATTCTTCCACTAAAATTTCACCACAGCTAGCTCACACAATGACCCCTCTACGGTATCACTAAGTTTGGACCATTTTAACTGTGGAATGTTAAAAATATTAGGCCCCAAATGTCCCTTAAATTTCATAAATCTGCCCTTTTCAGCAAATTCACTTAGGAATAAAAAAGAAATCTTCCATTGTTCCACTAAAATTTTACCACAGCTAGCTCACACAATGACCCCTCTACGGTATCACCAAGTTTGGGGTATTTTTACTGTGGAATTTTAAAAATATTGGGCCCCAAATGTCCGTCAAATTGCAAAAATAGTCACTTTCCAAAAATTTCACTTTGGGATAAAAAATAAATCTCCCATTGTTCCACTAAAATTTCACCACAGCTAGCTCACACAATGACCCCTCTAAGGTATCACTAAGTTTGGACCATTTTTACTGTGGAATTTTAAAAATATTGGGCCCCAAATGTCCCTTGAATTTCATAAATCGGCCCTTTTCAGCAAATTCACTTAGGAATAAAAATGAAATCTCCCATTGTTCCACTAAAATTTCACCACAGCTAGCTCACACAATGACCCCTCTATGATATCACAAAGTTTGGAGACTTTTTACTGTGGAATTTTAAAAATATTGGGACCCATATGTCCCTCGAATTGCATAAATAGGCCCTTTTCAGCAAATTAACTTAGGAATAAAAAAAGAAATCTCCCATTGTTCCACTAAAATTTCACCACAACTTGCTCACACAATGACCCCTCTACGGTATCACTAAGTTTTGACCATTTTTACTGTGGAATGTTAAAAATATTAGGCCCCAAATGTCCCTTAAATTTCATAAATCTGCCCTTTTCAGCAAATTCACTTAGGAATAAAAAAGAAATCTTCCATTGTTCCACTAAAATTTTACCACAGCTAGCTCACACAATGACCCCTCTACTGTATCACCAAGTTTGGGGTATTTTTACTGTGGAATTTTAAAAATATTGGGCCCCAAATGTCCGTCAAATTGCAAAAATAGTCACTTTCCAAAAATTTCACTTTGGGATAAAAAATAAATCTCCCATTGTTCCACTAAAATTTCACCACAGCTAGCTCACACAATGACCCCTCTAAGGTATCACTAAGTTTGGACCATTTTTACTGTGGAATTTTAAAAATATTGGGCCCCAAATGTCCCTTGAATTTCATAAATCGGCCCTTTTCAGCAAATTCACTTAGGAATAAAAATGAAATCTCCCATTGTTCCACTAAAATTTCACCACAGCTAGCTCACACAATGACCCCTCTATGATATCACAAAGTTTGGAGACTTTTTACTGTGGAATTTTAAAAATATTGGGACCCATATGTCCCTCGAATTGCATAAATAGGCCCTTTTCAGCAAATTAACTTAGGAATAAAAAAAGAAATCTCCCATTGTTCCACTAAAATTTCACCACAACTTGCTCACACAATGACCCCTCTACGGTATCACTAAGTTTTGACCATTTTTATTGTGGAATTTTAAAAATATTGGGCCCAAATATCCCTTGAATTTCATAAATCGCCCCTTTTCAGCAAATTCACTTAGGAATAAAAAAGAAATCTCCCATTGTTCCACTAAAATTTCACCACAGCTAGCTCACACAATGACCCCTCTACGGTATCACTAAGTTTGGACTATTTTTACTGTGGAATTTTAAAATTATTGGGCCCAAAATGTCCCTCAAATTGCAAATATAGTCACTTTCCAAAAATTTCACTTTGGGATAAAAAAGAAATCTCCCATTGTTCCACTAAAATTTCACCACAGCTAGCTCACACAATGACCCCTCTACGGTATCACTAAATTTGAACAATTTTTACTGTGGAATTTTAAAAATATTGGGCCCCAAATGTCCCTTGAATTTCATAAATCGGCCCTTTTCAGCAAATTCACTTAGGAATAAAAAAGAAATCTCCCATTGTTCCACTAAAATTTCACCACAGCTAGCTCACACAATGACCCCTCTACAATATCACAAAGTTTGGAGACTTTTTACTGTGGAATTTTAAAAATATTGGGACCCATATGTCCCTCGAATTGCATAAATAGGCCCTTTTCAGCAAATTCACTTAGGAATAAAAAAGATGTCTCCCATTGTTCCACTAAAATTTCACCACAGCTAGCTCACACAATGACCCCTCTACGGTATCACTAAGTTTGGACTATTTTAACTGTGGAATTTTAAAAATATTGGGCCCCAAATGTCCCTTGAATTTCATAAATCGGACCTTTTCAGCAAATTCACTTAGGAATAAAAAAGAAATCTCCCATTCTTCCACTAAAATTTCACCACAGCTAGCTCACACAATGACCCCTCTACGATATCACAAAGTTTGGAGACTTTTTACTGTGGAATTTAAAAAATATTGGGCCCCAAATGTCCCTCGAATTGCATAAATTGGCCCTTTTCAGCAAATTCACTTAGGAATAAAAAAGAAATCTCCCATTGTGCCACTAAAATTTCACCACAGCTAGCTCACACAATGACCCCTCTACGGAATCACTAAGGCCTAGATTTAGAGTTGGGCGGTAGCCGTGCAAACCAGCGTTAGAGGCTCCTAACGCTGGTTTTGGGCTACCGCCGGTATTTAGAGTCAGTCATTAAAGGGTCTAACGCTCACTTTCCAGCCGCGACTTTTCCATACCGCAGATCTCCTTACGTCATTTGCGTATCCTATCTTTTCAATGGGATCTTTCTAACGCCGGTATTTAGAGTCGTGGCTGAAGTGAGCGTTAGAAATCTGACGACAAAACTCCTGCCGCAGAAAAAAGTCAGTAGTTAAGAGCTTTCTGGGCTAACGCCGGTTTATAAGACTCTTAACTACTGTGCTCTAAATTACACTAACACCCATAAACTACCTATGTACCCCTAAACCGAGGTCCCCCCACATCGCCGCCACTCGATTACATTTTTTTAACCCCTAATCTGCCGACCGCCACCTACGTTATACTTATGTACCCCTAATCTGCTGCCCCTAACACCGCCGACCCCTATATTATATTTATTAACCCCTAACCTGCCCCCCACAACGGCGCCGCCAGCTACCTACAATAATTAACCCCTAATCTGCCGACCGCAAAGCGCCGCCAACTACGTTATCCTTATGTACCCCTAATCTGCTGCCCCTAACACCGCCAACCCCTATATTATATTTATTAACCCCTAATCTGCCCCCCTCAACGTCGCCTCCACCTGCCTACACTTATTAACCCCTAATCTGCTGAGCGGACCGCACCGCTACTATAATAAAGTTATTAACCCCTAATCCGCCTCACTCCCGCCTCAATAACCCTATAATAAATAGTATTAACCCCTAATCTGCCCTCCCTAACATCGCCGACACCTAACTTCAAGTATTAACCCCTAATCTGCCAACCGAATCTCGCGCTACTGTAATAAATGGATTAACCCCTAAAGCTAAGTCTAACCCTAACACTAACACCCCCCTAAGTTAAATATAATTTAAATCTAAGAAAATAAATTAACTCTTATTAAATAAATTATTCCTATTTAAATCTAAATACTTACCTGTAAAATAAACCCTAATATAGCTACAATATAAATTATAATTATATTATAGCTATTTTAGGAATTATATTTATTTTACAGGTAACTTTGTATTTATTTTAACCAGGTACAATAGCTATTAAATAGTTAAGAACTATTTAATAGCTAAAATAGTTAAAATAATTACAAAATTACCTGTAAAATAAATCCTAACCTAAGTTACAATTAAACCTAACACTACACTATCAATAAATTAATTAAATAAAATACCTACAATTATCTACAATTAAACCTAACACTACACTATCAATAAATTAATTAAATACAATATCTACAAATAAATACAATGAAATAAACTAACTAAAGTACAAAAAATAAAAAAGAACTAAGTTACAAAAAATAAAAAAATATTTACAAACATTAGAAAAATATTACAACAATTTAAAACTAATTACACCTACTCTAAGCCCCCTAATAAAATAACAAAGACCCCCAAAATAAAAAAATGCCCTACCCTATTCTAAATTAAATAAGTTCAAAGCTCTTTTACCTTACCAGCTCTGAAAAGGGCCCTTTGCGGGGCATGCCCCAAAGAATTCAGCTCTTTTGCCTGTAAAAAAAAACATACAATACCCCCCCCAACATTACAACCCACCACCCACATACCCCTAATCTAACCCAAACCCCCCTTAAATAAACCTAACACTAAGCCCCTGAAGATCTCCCTACCTTGTCTTCACCTCACCGGGTCCCGATCTGTCCAGAAGAGCCTCCGATGTCTTGATCCAAGCCCAAGCGGGGGGCTGAAGAGTGACGTCCATCCTCGGGCTGAAGTCTGGATCCAAGTGGCGGCTGAAGAACTCCATCATCGGGCTGAAGTTGGAAGTCCATCATCGGGATGAAGTCTTCTATCAAGCCGCATCTTCAATCTTCTTTCTTCCGGAGCGGAGCGAGCCATCTTCTTCCAAGCCGATGCGGAACATCCTCTTCAACCGACACCTTCTAGCTGAATGACGGTTCCTTTAAATGACGTCATCCAAGATGGCGTCCCTCGAATTCCGATTGGCTGATAGGATTCTATCAGCCAATCGGAATTAAGGTAGGAATATTCTGATTGGCTGATGGAATCAGCCAATCAGAATCAAGTTCAATCCGATTGGCTGATCCGATCAGCCAATCAGATTGAGCTTGCATTCTATTGGCTGATAAGAACAGCCAATAGAATGCGAGCTCAATCTGATTGGCTGATCGGATCAGCCAATCGGATTGACCTTTATTCTGATTGGCTGATTCCATCAGCCAATCAGAATTTTCCTACCTTAATTCCGATTGGCTGATAGAATCCTATCAGCCAATCGGAATTCGAGGGAAGCCATCTTGGATGACGTCATTTAAAGGAACTGTCATTCGGCTAGTAGGCGTCGGTTGAAGAGGATGTTCCGCGTCGGCTTGGAAGAAGATGGCTCGCTCCGCTCCGGAAGAAAGAAGATTGAAGATGCGGCTTGATAGAAGACTTCGTCCCGATGATGGACTTCCGACTTCAGCCCGATGATGGAGTTCTTCAGCCGCCGCTTGGATCCAGACTTCAGCCCGAGGATGGATGTCACTCTTCAGCCCCCCGCTTGGGCTTGGATCAAGACTTCGGACCCTCTTCTGGACAGATCGGGACCCGGTGAGGTGAAGACAAGGTAGGAAGATCTTCAGGGGCTTAGTGTTAGGTTTATTTAAGGGGGGTTTGGGTTACATTAGGGGTATGTGGGTGGTGGGTTGTAATGTTGGGGGGGTATTGTATGTTTTTTTTACAGGCAAAAGAGCTGAATTCTTTGGGGCATGCCCCGCAAAGGGCCCTTTTCAGGGCTGGAAGGTAAAAGAGCTTTGTACTTTTTTATTTTAGAATAGGGTAGGGCATTTTTTTATTTTGGGGTCTTTGTTATTTTATTAGGGGGCTTAGAGTAGGTGTAATTAGTTTAAAATTGTTGTAATATTTTTCTAATGTTTGTAAATATTTTTTTATTTTTTGTAACTTAGTTCTTTTTTATTTTTTGTACTTTAGTTAGTTTATTTAATTGTAGTTATTTGTAGGTATTGTATTTAATTAATTTATTGCTAGTGTAGTGTTAGGTTTAATTGTAACTTAGGTTAGGATTTATTTTACCGGTAATTTTGTAATTATTTTAACTAGGTAGCTATTAAATAGTTCTTAACTATTTAATAGCTATTGTACCTGGTTAAAATAAATACAAAGTTGCCTGTAAAATAAATATTAATCCTAAAATAGCTACAATATAATTATAATTTATATTATAGCTATATTAGGGTTTATTTTACAGGTAAGTATTTAGATTTAAATAGGAATAATTTATTTAATAAGAGTTAATTTATTTCATTAGATTTAAATTATATTTAACTTAGGGGGGTGTTAGTGTTAGACTTAGCTTTAGGGGTTAAAACATTTATTAGAGTAGCGGTGAGCTCCGATCGGCAGATTAGGGGTTAATACTTGAAGTTAGGTGTCGGCGATGTTAGGGAGGGCAGATTAGGGGTTAATACTATTTATTATAGGGTTATTGAGGCGGGAGTGAGGCGGATTAGGGGTTAATAACTTTATTATAGTAGCGGTGCGGTCCGCTTGGTAGATTAGGGGTTAATAAGTGTAGGCAGGTGGAGGCGACATTGTGGGGGGCAGATTAGGGGTTTAATAAATATAATATAGGGGTCGGCGGTGTTAGGGGCAGCAGATTAGGGGTACACTGGGATAATGTAGGTAGCGGCGGTTTACGGAGCGGCAGATTAGAGGTTAAAAAAAATATGCAGGTGTCAGCGATAGCGGGGGCGGCAGATTAGGGGTTATTAAGTGTAAGGTTAGGGGTGTTTAGACTCGGGGTACATGTTAGAGTGTTAGGTGCAGACGTAGGAAGTGTTTCCCCATAGGAAATAATGGGGCTGCGTTAAGAGCTGAACGCGGCTTTTTTGCAGGTGTTAGGTTTTTTTTCAGCTCAAACTGCCCCATTGTTTCCTATGGGGGAATCGTGCACGAGCACGTTTTTGAAGCTGGCCGCGTCCGTAAGCACCGCTGGTATCTAGAGTTGCAGTGGCGTTAAATTATGCTCTACGCTCCCTTTTTGGAGCCTAACGCACTGAAAACCCTGCCATTATGTGAACTCTAAATACCAGCGGTATTTAAAAGGTGCGGGGGGAAAAAAAGCGGCCCTTTTCAGCAAATTCACTTAGGAATAAAAAAGAAATCTCCCATTGTTCCACTAAAATTTGTGAGCTAGCTGCTCCTAAGTGTGAGCTAGCTGCTAGCTGCTAAGTGAATTTGCTGAAAAGGGCCGATTTATGAAATTCAAGGCACATTTGGGGCCCTATATTTTTAAAATTCCACAGTAAAAAGTCTCCAAACTTAGTGATACCTTAGAGGGGTGATTGTGTGAGCTATCTGTGGTGAAATTTTAGTGGAACAATGGGAGATTTCTTTTTTATCCCAAAGTGAAATTTTTGGAAAGTGACTATTTTTGCAATTTGACGGACATTTGGGGCCCAATATTTTTAAAATTCCACAGTAAAAATACCCCAAACTTAGTGATACCGTAGAGGGGTCATTGTGTGAGCTAGCTGTGGTGAAATTTTAGTGGAACAATGGGAGATTTAATTTTTATTCCTAAGTGAATTTGCTGAAAAGGGGCGATTTATGAAATTCAAGGGACATTTGGGGCCCAATATTTTTAAAATTCCACAGTAAAAATGGTCCAAACTTAGTGATACCGTAGAGGGGTCATTGTGTGAGCTAGCTGTGGTGAAATTTTAGTGGAACAATGGGAGATTTCTTTTTTATTCCTAAATTAATTTGCTGAAAAGGGCCTATTTATGCAATTTGAGGGACATTTGGGGCCCAATATTTTTAAAATTCCACAGTAAAACGTCTCCAAACTTTGTGATATCATAGAGGGGTCATTGTGTGAGCTAGATGTGGTGACATTTTAGTGGAACAATGGGAGATTTCATTTTTATTCCTAAGTGAATTTGCTGAAAAGGGCCGATTTATGAAATTCAAGGGACATTTGGGGCCCAATATTTTTAAAATTCCACAGTAAAAATGGTCCAAACTTAGTGATACCGTAGAGGGGTCATTGTGTGAGCTAGCTGTGGTGAAATTTTAGTGGAACAATGGGAGATTTCTTTTTTATCCCAAAGTGAAAGTTTTGGAAAGTGACTATTTTTGCAATTTGACGGACATTTGGGGCCCAATATTTTTAAAATTCCACAGTAAAAATACCC
Source organism: Bombina bombina (assembly GCF_027579735.1). Classification (NCBI taxonomy): domain Eukaryota; kingdom Metazoa; phylum Chordata; class Amphibia; order Anura; family Bombinatoridae; genus Bombina; species Bombina bombina. The sequence continues at coordinate 1,084,584,832 of NC_069502.1, forward strand.
CAAACTTAGTGATACATTAGAGGGGTCATTGTGTGAGCTAGCTGTGGTGAAATTTTAGTGGCACAATGGGAGATTTCTTTTTTATTCCTAAGTGAATTTGCTGAAAAGGGCCAATTTATGCAATTCGAGGGACATTTGGGGCCCAATATTTTTAAAATTCCACAGTAAAAATGGTCCAAACTTAGTGATACCATAGAGGGGTCATTGTGTGAGCTAGCTGTGGTGAAATTTTAGTGGAACAATGGGAGATTTATTTTTTATTCCTAAGTGAATTTGCTGAAAAGGGCCTATTTATGCAATTCGAGGGACATATGGGTCCCAATATTTTTAAAATTCCACAGTAAAAAGTCTCCAAACTTTGTGATATCATAGAGGGGTCATTGTGTGAGCTAGCTGTAGTGAAATTTTAGTGGAACAATGGGAGATTTCTTTTTTATTCCTAAGTGAATTTGCTGAAAAGGGCCGATTTATGAAATTCAAGGGACATTTGGGGCCCAATATTTTTAAAATTTCACAGTAAAAATGGTCCAAACTTAGTGATACCGTAGAGGGGTCATTGTGTGAGCTAGCTGTGGTGAAATTTTAGTGGAACAATGGGAGATTTCTTTTTTATTCCTAAATTAGTTTGCTGAAAAGGGCCTATTTATGCAATTCGAGGGACATATGGGTCCCAATATTTTTAAAATTCCACAGTAAAAAGTCTCCAAACTTTGTGATATTGTAGAGGGGTCATTGTGTGAGCTAGCTGTGGTGAAATTTTAGTGGAAGAATAGGAGATTTCTTTTTTATTCCTAAGTGAATTTGCTGAAAAGGGCCGATTTATGAAATTCAAGGGACATTTGGGGCCCAATATTTTTAAAATTCCACAGTAAAAATGGTCCAAACTTAGTGATACCGTAGAGGGGTCATTGTGTGAGCTAGCTGTGGTGAAACTTTAGTGGAACAATAGGAGATTTTTTTTTTTATCCCAAAGTGAAATTTTTGGAAAGTGACTATTTTTGCAATTTGACGGACATTTGGGGCCCAATATTTTTAAAATTCCACAGTAAAAATACCCCAAACTTAGTGATACCATAGAGGGGTCATTGTGTGAGCTAGCTGTGGTGAAATTTTAGTGGAACAATGGGAGATTTATTTTTTATTCCTAAGTGAATTTGCTGAAAAGGGCCTATTTATGCAATTCGATGGACATATGGGTCCCAATATTTTTAAAAAACCACAGTAAAAAGTCTCCAAACTTTGTGATATCGTAGAGGGGTCATTGTGTGAGCTAGCTGTGGTGAAATTTTAGTGGAACAATGGGAGATTTCTTTTTTATTCCTAAGTGAATTTGCTGAAAAGGGCCGATTTATGAAATTCAAGGGACATTTGGGGCCCAATATTTTTAAAATTTCACAGTAAAAATGGTCCAAACTTAGTGATACCGTAGAGGGGTCATTGTGTGAGCTAGCTGTGGTGAAATTTTAGTGGAACAATGGGAGATTTCTTTTTTATTCCTAAATTAATTTGCTGAAAAGGGCCTATTTATGCAATTCGAGGGACATATGGGTCCCAATATTTTTAAAATTCCACAGTAAAAAGTCTCCAAACTTTGTGATATCGTAGAGGGGTCATTGTGTGAGCTAGCTGTGGTGAAATTTTAGTGGAAGAATAGGAGATTTCTTTTTTATTCCTAAGTGAATTTGCTGAAAAGGGGCGATTTATGAAATTCAAGGGACATTTGGGGCCCAATATTTTTAAAATTCCACAGTAAAAATGGTCCAAACTTAGTGATACCGTAGAGGAGTCATTGTGTGAGCTAGCTGTGGTGAAATTTTAGTGGAACAATGGGAGATTTCTTTTTGATCCCAAAGTGAAATTTTTGGAAAGTGACTATTTTTGCAATTTGAGGGACATTTGGGGCCCAATATTTTTAAAATTCCACAGTAAAAATGGTCCAAACTTAGTGATACCTTAGAGGGGTCATTATGTGAGCTAGCTGTGGTGAAATTTTAGCGGAACAATGGGAGATTTCTTTTTTATTCCTAAGTGAATTTGCTGAAAAAAGCCGATTTATGAAATTCAAGGGACATTTGGGCCCAATATTTTTAAAATTCCACAGTAAAAATGGTCCAAACTTAGTGATACCGTAGACGGGTCATTGTGTGAGCTAGTTGTGGTGAAATTTTAGTGGAACAATGGGAGTTTTCATTTTTATTCCTAAGTGAATTTGCTGAAAAGGGCCGATTTATGAAATTCAAGGGACATTTGGGGCCCAATATTTTTAAAATTCCAAAGTAAAAATGGTCCAAACTTAGTGATACCTTAGAGGGGTCATTGTGTGAGCTAGCTGTGGTGAAATTTTAGTGGAACAATGGGAGATTTCTTTTTTATCCCAAAGTGAAATTTTTGGAAAGTGACTATTTTTGCAATTTGACCGACATTTGGGTCCCAATATTTTTAAAATTCCACAGTAAAAAGTCTCCAAACTTAGTGATACCTTAGAGGGGTCATTGTGTGAGCTAGCTGTGGTGAAATCTTAGTGGAACAATGGGAGATTTCTTTTTTATTCCTAAGTGAAATTGCTGAAAAGGGCCGATTTATGAAATTCAAGGCACATTTGGGACCCTATATTTTTAAAATTCCACAGTAAAAACTCTCCAAAATGTGTGATATCGTAGAGGGGTCATTGTGTGAGCTAGCTGTGGTGAAATTTTAGTGGAACAATGGGAGATTTCTTTTTTATTCCTAAGTGTATTTGCTGAAAAGGGCCGATTTATGAAATTCAAGGGACATTTGGGGCCCAATATTTCTAAAATTCCACAGTAAAAATGGTCCAAACTTAGTGATACCATAGAGGGGTCATTGTGTGAGCTAGCTGTGGTGAAATTTTAGTGGAACAATGGGAGATTTATTTTTTATTCCTAAATTAATTTGCTGAAAAGGGCCTATTTATGCAATTCGAGGGACATATGGGTCCCAATATTTTTAAAATTCCACAGTAAAAAGTCTCCAAACTTTGTGATATCATAGAGGGGTCATTGTGTGAGCTAGCTGTGGTTAAATTTTAGTGGAACAATGGGAGATTTCATTTTTATTCCTAAGTGAATTTGCTGAAAAGGGCAGATTTATGAAATTCAAGGGACATTTGGGGCCCAATATTTTTAAAATTCCAAAGTAAAAATGGTCCAAACTTAGTGATACCTTAGAGGGGTCATTGTGTGAGCTAGCTGTGGTGAAATTTTAGTGGAACAATGGGAGATTTCTTTTTTATCCCAAAGTGAAATTTTTGGAAAGTGACTATTTTTGCAATTTGACCGACATTTGGGTCCCAATATTTTTAAAATTCCACAGTAAAAAGTCTCCAAACTTAGTGATACCTTAGAGGGGTCATTGTGTGAGCTAGCTGTGGTGAAATCTTAGTGGAACAATGGGAGATTTCTTTTTTATTCCTAAGTGAAATTGCTGAAAAGGGCCGATTTATGAAATTCAAGGCACATTTGGGACCCTATATTTTTAAAATTCCACAGTAAAAACTCTCCAAAATGTGTGATATCGTAGAGGGGTCATTGTGTGAGCTAGCTGTGGTGAAATTTTAGTGGAACAATGGGAGATTTCTTTTTTATTCCTAAGTGTATTTGCTGAAAAGGGCCGATTTATGAAATTCAAGGGACATTTGGGGCCCAATATTTCTAAAATTCCACAGTAAAAATGGTCCAAACTTAGTGATACCATAGAGGGGTCATTGTGTGAGCTAGCTGTGGTGAAATTTTAGTGGAACAATGGGAGATTTATTTTTTATTCCTAAATTAATTTGCTGAAAAGGGCCTATTTATGCAATTCGAGGGACATATGGGTCCCAATATTTTTAAAATTCCACAGTAAAAAGTCTCCAAACTTTGTGATATCATAGAGGGGTCATTGTGTGAGCTAGCTGTGGTTAAATTTTAGTGGAACAATGGGAGATTTCATTTTTATTCCTAAGTGAATTTGCTGAAAAGGGCCGATTTATGAAATTCAAGGGACATTTGGGGCCCAATATTTTTAAAATTCCACAGTAAAAATGGTCCAAACTTAGTGATACATTAGAGGGGTCATTGTGTGAGCTAGCTGTGGTGAAATTTTAGTGGAACAATGGGAGATTTCTTTTTTATCCCAAAGTGAAATTTTTGGAAAGTGACTATTTTTGCAATTTGACGGACATTTGAGGCCCAATATTTTTAAAATTCCACAGTAAAAATACCTCAAACTTAGTGATACCATAGAGGGGTCATTGTGTGAGCTAGCTGTGGTGAAATTTTAGTGGAACAATGGGAGATTTCTTTTTTATTCCTAAGTGAATTTGCTGAAAAGGGCCGATTTATGAAATTCAAGGCACATTTGGGGCCCTATATTTTTAAAATTCCACAGTAAAAACTCTCCAAAATGTGTGATATCGTAGAGGGGTCATTGTGTGAGCTAGCTGTGGTGAAATTTTAGTGGCACAATGGGAGATTTCTTTTTTATTCCTAAGTGAATTTGCTGAAAGAAGCCGATTTATGAAATTCAAGGGACATTTGGGGCCCAATATTTTTAAAATTCCTCAGTAAAAATGGTCCAATCTTAGTGATACCGTAGAGGGGTCATTGTGTGAGCTAGCTGTGGTGAAATTTTAGTGGAACAATGGGAGATTTCTTTTTTATTCCTAAGTGAATTTGCTGAAAAGGGCCAATTTATGCAATTTGAGGGACATTTGGGGCCCAATGTTTTTAAAATTCCACAGTAAAAACTCTCCAAAATTTATGATATCGTAGAGGGGTCATTGTGTGAGCTAGCTGTGGTGAAAATGTAGTGGCACAATGGGAGATTTTGTTTTTATCCCTAAGTGAAATTGCTTGAAAGTGATGATTTTTGCAATTTTAGGGACGTTTGGGGCCCTATATTTTTAAAATTCCACACTAAAAAGTTTCCATACTTTGTGATATTTTAGTGGGGTCATTGTTTGAACTAGCTGTGGTGAAAATGTAGTGGCACAATGGGGAATTTTGTTTTTAACGCTTAGAGAAATGCTGGAATATGACTTTTTTTTACATTTGAGTGACATTTATAACAAAAATGCTTGTGGTATTCATTAAAACATTTCTTATTAGCATATATGTATGGTACAGCCTTTAATAGTCTTAAGAAAGTACTAACAAATAAGTGTCTGATAGCTTTACTACTGTTTTAAACCTGTCTGATAGCTCCAAAACAGTGTCTGATAGCTTGACTTGGATTTTTAAACTGTCTGATAGCTTGACTCCAGTCATTACTGTGCAGTTAATTTTGAGTTCAGTACATGCAGCTGCATGTGTGAGGGTCTGGAATCCACTAAAAACGTTCCTAGAAGGCTTCATTTGGTATCATATACCCCCCTGGGATTGGTGAAGTTGCAGCAAAGGCTGTGGCTGGGACTGTAAGGGGGTTAAAATGAAAAACGGCTCCGGTTTCCACATTTTAAGGGTTAACAGCTTGAAAATTGGGGTGCAATACTTTGAATGTATTAAGACACTGTGGTGAAAATTTGGATAATTCCTTCATAGTTTTTCACATATTCAGTAATAAAGTGTGCCCTGTTTAACATTTAAAGAGACAGTAACGGTTTTGTTTTAAAACGTTTTTTGTGCTTTATTAACCAGTTTAAGCCTGTTTAACATGTCTGTACCTTCAGATAGATCATGTTCTGTATGTATGGTAGCCAATGTGGTTCCCCCTTCAAATATAGTGTGATAATTGTGCCATTGCGTCCAAACAAAGTAAGGACAGAACTGTCACAAATTGTAAAGTTGCCCAGGATGATTCCTCAGATGAAGGAAGTAGACATAGTTCTACATCATCTCCTTCTGTGTCTATACCAGTTATGCCCACACAGGCGACCCCTAGTACTTCTAGCGCGCCAATGCTTGTTACTATGCAGTAATTGACGGCAGTAATGGATAACTCCATAGCTAATATTTTATCCAAAATGCCAGCATTTCAGAGAAAGCGCGATTGCTCTGTTTTAAACACTGTAGAGCAGGAGGGCGCTGATGATAATTTTTCTGTCATACCCTCACACCAATCTGAAGTGGCAGTGAGGGAGGGTTTGTCAGATGGGGAAATTTCTGATACAGGAAGAATTTCTCAGCAGGCAGAACCTGATGATGTGACATTTAAATTTAAATTAGAGCATCTCTGCGCATTACTTAAGGAGGTGCTATCTACTCTGGATGATTGTGACAATCTGGTCAACCCAGAAAAATTGTGCAAGATGGAGAGTTCCTTGAGGTCCCGGTGCACCCTGATGCTTTTCCGATACCTAAACGGGTGGCGGACATAGTGAATAAGGAGTGGGAGAAGCCAGGCATACCTTTTGTCCCTCCTCCTATATTTAAGAAATTGTTCCCTATGGTCGACCCCAGGAAGGACACATGGCAAACAGTCCCTAAGGTCGAGAGGGAGTTTTCTACTCTAGCCAAGCGCACGACCATTCCTATTGAGGACAATTGTGCTTTCAAAGATCCTATGGATAAAAAATTGGAGGGTTTGCTTAAAAAGATTTTTGTACAGCAAGGTTACCTCCTTCAACCTATTTCGTGCATTATTCCTGTCACTACAGCGGCGTGGTTCTGGTTCGAGGAACTGGAAAAGTCGCTCAGTAGGGAGACTCAGTATGAGGAAGTCATGGACAGAATTTACGCACTTAAGTTAGCTAATTCCTTTATTTTAGACGCCGCTTTGCAGTTAGCGAGGTTAGCGGCAAAAAATTCAGGGTTTACAATTGTGGCGCGCAGAGCACTCTGGCTAAAGTCTTGGTCGGCGGATGTATCTTCCAAGACAAAATTGCTTAATACCCCTTTCAAAGGTAAGACCCCTTTTGGGCCAGAATTGAAAGAGATTATTTCAGTCATCACTGGGGGAAAGGGCCATGCCCTCCCACAAGATAAACCTTTCAAGGCTAAGAATAAGTCCAATTTTCGTTCCTTTCGCAATTTCAGGAACGGACCGGCTTCCAACTCGGCAGCCTCTAGACAAGAGGGTAACGCTTCCCAGACTAAACCAGCTTGGAAATCAATGCAAGGCTGGAACAAGGGTAAACAGGCCAAGAAACCTGCTGCTGCTACCAAGACAGCATGAAGAGGTAGCCCCCGATCCGGAACCGGATCTAGTAGGGGGCAGACTCTCTCTCTTTGCTCAGGCTTGGGCAAGAGATGTTCAGGATCCCTGGGCACTAGAAATAGTCTCTCAGGGTTATCTTCTAGAATTCAAGGAACTACCCCCAAGGGGAAGGTTCCACATGTCTCACTTATCTTCAAACCAAGTAAAGAGACAGGCATTCTTACATTGTGTAGAAGACCTGTTAAAGATGGGAGTGATACTCCCAGTTCCAACTGTGGAACAAGGTCAGGGGTTTTACTCAAATCTGTTTGTAGTTCCCAAAAAAAAGAGGGAACTTTCAGACCAATTCTGGATTTAAAAATTCTAAACAAATTTCTCAGAGTGCCATCGTTCAAAATGGAAACTATTCGAACGATTTTACCTACAATCCAGGAGGGTAAATTTATGACTACCGTGGATCTAAAGGATGCGTATCTGCATATTCCTATCCACAAAGATCATCATCAGTTCCTAAGGTTCGCCTTTCTGGACAAACATTACCTATTGTGGCTCTCCCATTCGGACTAGCCACTGCTCCAAGGATTTTCACAAAGGTGCTCGGGTCCCTTCTAGCGGTTCTAAGACCCAGGGGCATTGCAGTGGCACCTTACTTGGACGACATCCTAATTCAAGCGTCGTCTCTTTCAAAGACAAAGGCTCACACAGACATTGTTCTAGCCTTTCTCAGATCTCACGGGTGGTAGGTGAACATAGAAAAAAGTTCCCCGTCTCCGTCAACAAGAGTCCCTTTCTTGGGAACAATAATAGATTCTTTAGAAATGAAGATTTTCCTGACAGATGTCAGAGAGTCAAAGCTTCTAAACGCTTGTCAAGTTCTTCACTCTGTTCTACGGCCTTCCATAGCTCAGTGCATGGAAGTAGTAGGGTTGATGGTTGCAGCAATGGACATAGTTCCTTTTGCGCAAATTCATCTAAGACCATTACAACTGTGCATGCTCAAACAGTGGAATGGGGACTATACAGACTTGTCTCCAGTGATTCAAGTAGATCAGAAGACCAGAGACTCACTCCGTTGGTGGCTGACTCAGGATCACCTGTCCCAGGGAATGAGCTTCCGCAGACCAGAGTGGATCATTGTCACGACCGACGCCAGTCTATTAGGCTGGGGCGCGGTCTGGGATTCCCTGAAAGCTCAGGGTCTATGGTCTCGGGAAGAGTCTCTTCTCCCGATAAACATCCTGGAACTGAGAGCGATATTCAATGTTCTCCGGGCTTGGCCTCAACTAGCAAAGGCCAGATTCATAAGATTCCAATCAGACAACATTACGACTGTTGCTTACTTCAACCATCAGGGGGGAACAAGGAGTTCCCTGGCGATGAGAGAGGTGACCAAGATCATCAAATGGGCGGAGGATCACTCCTACCACCTGTCTGCGATCCACATCCCAGGAGTGGAAAACTGGGAGGCGGATTATCTGAGTCGTCAGACCTTTCATCCGGGGGAGTGGGAACTCCACCCGGAGGTGTTTGCCCAGTTGACCCAATTATGGGGCATTCCAGACATGGATCTGATGGCGTCTCGTCAGAACTTCAAGGTTCCTTGCTACGGGTCCAGATCCAGGGATCCCAAGGCGACTTTAGTGGATGCATTAGTGGCGCCTTGGACTTTTAACCTAGCTTATGCGTTTCCACCGTTCCTTCTCATTCCCAGGCTGGTAGCCAGGATCAAACAGGAGAAGGCCTCGGTGATTTTGATAGCTCCTGCGTGGCCACGCAGGACTTGGTATGCAGACCTGGTGAATATGTCATCGGCTCCACCATGGAAGCTACCTTTGAGACAGGATCTTCTAGTACAAGGTCCATTCGAACATCCAAATCTAGTTTCTCTCCAGCTGACTGCTTGGAAATTGAACGCTTGATTTTGTCTAAGCGTGGATTTTCGGATTCTGTGATAGATACTCTGGTACAAGCCAGAAAACCTGTGACTAGAAAGATTACCATAAAATATGGAAAAGATATATCTGTTGGTGTGAATCCAAGGGATTCTCATGGAGTAAGATTAAAATTCCTAGGATCCTTTCCTTTCTCCAAGAAGGTTTGGATAAGGGATTATCAGCGAGTTCTCTAAAAGGACAGATTTCTGCTTTATCTGTCTTGTTACACAAACGACTGGCAGCTGTGCCAGATGTTCAAGCTTTTGTTCAGGCTTTGGTCAGGATCAAGCCTGTTTACAGACCCTTGACTCCTCCCTGGAATCTAAATTTGGTTCTTTCAGTTCTTCAAGGGGTTCCGTTTGAACCCTTACATTCCATAGATATCAAGTTGTTATCTTGGAAAGTTCTGTTTTTTGTTGCTATTCTTCTGCTAGAAGAGTTTCTGAATTATCTGCTCTGCAGTGTAATCCGCCCTATCTGGTGTTCCATTCAGATAAGGTTGTTTTGCGTACTAAACCTGGTTTCCTTCCAAAGGTTGTTTCCAACAAGAATATTAACCAGGAAATAGTTGTGCCTTCTTTGAGTCCGAATCCAGTTTCAAAGAAGGAATGCTTGTTACACAATTTAGATGTAGTCCGTGCTTTAAAGTTCTATTTAGAAGCAACAAAGGATTTCAGACAAACGTCTTCTCTGTTTGTAGTTTATTCTGGCAAGAGGAGAGGTCAAAAAAGCTACTGCTACCTCTCTTTCCTTTTGGCTGAAAAGCATCATACTATTGGCTTACGAGACTGCCGGACGGCAGCCTCCTGAACGAATCACAGCTCACTCTACTAGGGCTGTGGCTTCCACATGGGCCTTCAAGAACGAGGCTTCTGTTGATCAGATATGTAAGGCAGCGACCTGGTCTTCTCTGCACACTTTGTCCAAATTCTACAAATTTGATACTTTTGCTTCTTCGGAGGCTATTTTTGGGAGAAAGGTTTTGCAAGCCGTGGTGCCTTCTGTTTAGGTAACCTGATTTGCTCCCTCCCTTCATCCGTGTCCTAAAGCTTTGGTATTGGTTCCCACAAGTAATGGATGACACCGTGGACCGGACACACCAATGTTGGAGAAAACAGAATTCATGCTTACCTGATAAATTACTTTCTCCAACGGTATGTCCGGTCCACGGCCCGCCCTGGTTTTTTAATCAGGTTTGAAGAATTTCTTTCTCTATACACTACAGTCACCACGGCACACTATAGTTTCTCCTTTTTTTCTCCTAACCGTCGGTCGAATGACTGGGGGGGGCGGAGCCTGGGAGGGACTATATGGACAGCTCTTGCTGTGTGCTCTCCTTGCCTTTCCCTGTGGGGGAGGAGAATATCCCACAAGTAATGGATGACACCGTGGACCGGACACACCGTAATTTATCAGGTAAGCATAAATTCTGTTTTGCGCTCTCTCTTCCTCCCTCTCTTTTGCGCTCTCTCTCCCCCCCTCTTTTGTGCTCTCTCTGCCCCCTCTCTTTTGCTCTCCCTCTCTCTCCCCCCTCTCTCTCTCTCTCCCCCCTCTCTCTCCCCCTCTCTCTCTTCCCCCTCTCTCCCCCTCTATCCCCCTTTCTCCCCCCGTCTCCCCCCCTCTCTCCCCCCTCTCTCCCCCCTCTCTCTCCCCCCTCTCTCTCCCCCCCTCTCTCTCCCCCCTCTCTCCCCCCTCTCTCTCCCCCCCCTCTCTCTCCCCCTCTCTTTCCCCCCCCTCTCTCCCCTTCTCTCTCTCCCCCTCTCTATCTCTCTCCCCTCTCTATCTCTCCCCCCTCTATCGCGCGACCGTGCCCGGCCATGCCCCCTTCACGTCCGGCCATGCCCCCTTCGTGGCCATCCACGCCCCCTTCACGTCGACCACGCCCCCACTCATGCCAGGCCACGCCCACTTCTGTCACAGATCAGCTAGGGACTCAAAGGCCAGGTGTGTTTGTCCTCGCACTGTCTCTACTGCACATGACAGCTTCGGACAAACACACTTGGCCTTTTATTATATAGGATTCCCCCGCTTTGCATAACCAAAACAGTTACAATAAAACACTTTTTACCCCTGTAATTACCTTGTTTCTAAGCCTCTGCAAACTGCTCCCTTATTTCAGTTCTTTTAACAGACTTGCATTTTAGCCAATCAGTGCTGACTCGTTGGTACAGTAAGGGAAAAAATATTTGATCCCCTGCTGATTTTGTATGTTTGCCCACTGACAAAGAAATGATCAGTCTATCATTTTAATGGTAGGTTTATTTAAACAGTGAGAGACAGAATAAAAACACAATTTCTAGAAAAATGCATTTCAAAAAAGTTATACATTGATTTGCATTTTAATGAGTGAAATACATATTTGACCCCTTTGCAAAACATGACTTAGTGCTTGGTGGCAAAACCCTTGTTTGCAATCACAGAGGTCAGACGTTTCTTGCAGTTGGCCACCAGGTTTGCACACATCTCAGGATGTTGTCCCACTCCTCTTTGCAGATCCTCTCCAAGTTATTAAAGGGACATAAAACAAGCTGGGATACAGAAAAATGTAATAATATGTACTTGAATTACTTTACCTGCAAATTTATATGGCAGTGCCATTAACCCTTTCTTTTTAGATTCTGAATTGTAAAGCTCTAACCCCCCACACATTTCCTTCTATGGCTGTATCTATATCTATTGTTATTTTGGTAGAATGCAAAAGTGCATAGGGATTATCTGCTGGAGCATGCATAGAACTCAGTTGAAATACAATGCCTGTCTAAACACTGATAAGGGGGGGGGGAATTCTTTGTAATTCATTTTGCTTATTTTTGAAAATTATTTTAAAATACTTGCCAGCAATTTTAAAAAAATGTTTTTTTGCAAACTATTTTTAATTAATTAGCCCTTTTAGGATATGCACAGATCTCAACCTGTTTTATGTCCCTTTACGGTTTCAAGTCTGACGTTTGGCATCTTGAACCTTCAGCTCCCTCCACAGATTTTCTATGGGATTAAGGTCTGGAGACTGGCTAGGCCACTCCAGAACCTTAATGTGCTTCTTCTTGAGCCACTCCTTTGTTGCCTTGGTCGTGTGTTTTGGGTCAATATCATGCTGGAATACTCATCCATGACCCATTTTCAATGCCCTGGCTGAGGGAAAGAGGTCCTCACCCAAGATTTGACGGTACATGGCACCATCCATTGTCCCTTTGATGCGGTGAAGTTGTCCTGTTTCCTTAGCAGAAAAACACCACCAAAGCATAATGTTTCCATCTCCATGTTTGACAGTGGGGATAGTGTTCTTGTGGTCATAGGCAGCATTCCTCCTCCTCCAAACATGGCAAGTTGAGTTGATGCTAAACAGCTAGATTTTGGTCTCATCTGACCACAACCCTTTCACCCAGTTCTCCTCTGAATCATTCAGATGTTCATTTGCAAACTTCAGACAGCCTGTACATGTGTTTTCTTAAGCAGGGGGACCTTGCGGGCACTGCAGGATTTCAGTCCTTCACAGCGAGCATGTTACCAATTGTTTTCTTGGTGACTATGGTCCCAGCTGCCTTGAGATCATTGACAAGATCCTCCCGTGTAGTTCTGGTCTGATTCCTCACCGTTCTCATAATCAATGAAAGTCCATGAGGTGAGATCTGGCATGGAGCCGCAGACCGAGGGAGATTGACAATTATTTTGTGTTTCTTCCATTCAAGAATAATCACACCAACTGTTGTCACCTTCTCACCAAGCTGTTTCGTGATGGTCTTGTAGCCCATTCCAGCTGTATGTAGGTCTACAATCTTGTCCCTGACATCCTTGGACAGCTCTTTTGTCTTGGCCATGGTGGAAAGTTTGGAATCTGATTGATTGCTTCTGTGGACAGGTGTCTTTTATACAGGTAACAAGCTGAGATTAGGAGTACTCCCTTTAAGTTCTCCTAATCTCAGCTCATTACCTGTATAAAAGACACCTGTGAGCCAGAAATCATGCTAATTGATAGGGGATCAAATACTTATTTCACTCATTAAATTGCAAATCAATTTATAACTTTTTCTGAATTTTGTTGTTATTCTATCTCTCACTGTACAAATAAACCTACCATTAAAATTATAGACTGATCATTTCTTTGTCAGCGGGCAAATGTACAAAATCAGAAGGGGATCAAATAATTTTTTTCATCACTGTAACTTCACGTGCGTGAGCTCATTGTTATCTATATGAAACACATGAACTAACACCCTCTATTGGCGAAAAACTTTCAAAATGCATTCAGATTGAGGCGGCCTTCAAAGTCTAAGAAATTAGAAAATGAACCTCCTAGGTTTAGCTTTCAACTAAGAATACCAAGAGAACAAAGCAAAATTAGTGATAAAAGTAAATTGGAAAGTTGTTTAAAATTACATGCCCTATCTGAATCATGAGAGTTTTTTTGGACTTGACTGTCCCTTTAAGGTCAGGTGGTAATAAGCTCTTGCTAATAATATGCAAAGAGATAGAGCTGCGTTTAACCAGGAATGGACAACAGCACAGTAGTTTTTACTAGAAAGATACCAATGGCACTACTTAGCACCAGAGATCCAAGGTGGGTATATAATTAATACACCATAGATTAGGAGATATAAGGTCCCAAAATAGTCTATGTACCTGATAAAAAATATTTACTAAATATTTACTAAAGTAGTGGCAAGAACCTACTAAAAATGGTTTATATTTATAGCACTCTAGGTCCAACAAATTAATAATAATGAGACTGCATTCACATTTGTTGTGTAGTTTCACGTGACATTAAAACATAGCCTTTATGTACATTCAATTTAAAAATGGGAAAAAAACAACTTAAAAACAGTCCCTCTGACATCTGATTATTTAAGTTTAAATAATATAGCTTTAAATATGCTTAAATAATTTATCCCAAAATAGGGAATATGAAAAGAGGAAAAGGGTAGTGTGACATCAGACTAAAGTTCCTCTGTCTGTAATGATAGTAGAAGTCCCAACAGTCATTATTAGACCAAACATATTTGGCATTAAAGTGATAATACTATACTACTATTCCATAAATAAGTTACAAGCTTCAGCTTATAGCATTCAAAATTGGTAAGTGAACCAATAATATACCACTTGCATGGGAGTAAGCCTAGTATTAAATGATCATGCTGCGTTAATATTATGTATCATTATTTATAAGGCTTAACAAAGTGGGCAAAATAAATAGTACAAATAAGCAGTGGCTATAGTTCATATTGATAGATATAAATGTCTTCTATTATCAAAAAACACCCTCTGGCAAATATAATCGCTAGCTTAAACGTAGCAAAATGTCTCCAAATTAGTGTAACTGTTGCGTGATTATGTTTGGCTTAACGCCCAGAAATAAGTTGCAAATTTACCAAGTTGCCTTGCAATCTCGGCAGCCGTTGGTTAAATAAATATTGCCCAGTAATAGAAAGCTTACACTATTTTGTAGCTGCTAGGATGTTAACGGCACTTGATATTAATCCAAATGAATGTGAAATTTATGTAAAACCATTTATAGCATTATAATATTAATGAAATTAGCCAATTGCTAATGCAAATTGAGAAATCTAAGCCCATTTGTTAAGGGATACACATCCCTAGGCATGGATTAGCCCCCAACACCTTATAAATAACCTGTTTTTTAACATGGAAGATTGCTATTGATTACAGTCTCTTAGGTGCCATAGTGCACTTATCTACTGAGTAGTGGGAATTTACTTGTGTTCCAGTTTTAGTGACAGACAACATATACATGGTATATATATATATAACTAATGAGTGCCTAACCAGGATTTCAGATGATCACTGAGCATGTGCACAAAGTGTTGATTTTTTGGAGTTAAAGACTATTTACATACACAATAAAGTAGTATGCTGATGCTGCACTGTCCCAGCATAATACTGACTGTATCAGTTTGCTTATTGGCTGAATAAAAGATCTCCCACGTGTTAATGGTCACAGACACAAGCACATGAAAACCAGCACTAATCTATTTTTTCTTTTGAACATTAATTTTATAAAAATGAATAATACTTATACAATTTAGAATAACTTCTATTACATGCAACTTAAAAAAAAAAGTTTAATGTTACTTTAAGTATAAAAATAAATGTTCTTCAGTGTAGTTTCTGACATTGCACTTCCTATCTTCTGGATAATCACAATTGTTTGATAATTATTTGCATGATAACAGCTTTCAATGTCATCATGATCACAGGCATTTTCACCAACTGCAGCACGTTTTACATTATTATTGTTTTGGTATTGTTCTATACTTAACATGGGCCGCTCTCAGTGTGTCACAGCCTTTAGAAGGGACTCCTCAACACACAGGCCCTTTAACCTGTGAGTACTAAATCCACCAAATGGCCTTTTGATTTTTGGATTACAATGCAGATTTCTATTCTGGGCTAGATTATGAGTAAGCTTTTTTCTTTTAAGATGGACTACAAGTAAACTTTTTGCACTCGTTAGGTACCGTGTGTATTACAAGTTAAAAGTAAAAAGTTTTTGCACATGCGTGAACCTGACGTGCACAAAAAAATGAAGTTAGAATATACCGACTGCCATAACGTATTCCCCCTTATACTTCAATGGACGTGAAAAAAAACAAAACCCTTGTACGCAAACCCGATCGCATTTTCTCAAGGGCGCTAACCCAGTGGGAAATATTATTTCACATTCCAATGTTCTTTACATGGCAGAATATGTTTTATTTACTTAAATAAATATATAAATATATATATATACTGTATATATGATTTTTTGGGGTATAATATATATTTATACCTATATATATATATATATATACAGTCATGACCAAAAATATTGGCACCCCTGTCAGATAATGCGCCACTTCACCCAGAAAATTGTTGAAATTACAAATGTTTAGGTATTCTTATGTTTATTTCTTTTGTTTGTATTGGTATGACACAAAAAAGTGTAGAAAAAAAAAGCCAAATCTGACACATTCCACGCAAAACTTCAAAAATGAACTGAACTAAATTATTGGCACCCTCAATTTAATATTTGGCAGCACACCCCTTGGAAAAAATAACTGAAATCAATCGCTTTCTGTAAACATCAATAACAATGAAGGATCCCTGCTCTCTCCCAGCAGGCTAGGGAGAGAATAAGCATACTTTAAGGAGATAGAAGGTAACCGGTATGATCCAGTAGATAAACATAGTATAAATGAATACTCTTACAGTCCATGTGACCTGTGTTCTTATAGAGAGTGCATGCAATAGAATATAGGTATGTAAAGGTGCTGGGGGGTATAGTATGTAATATTAACAAAAGGTTGGAGGTTGAATTCTAGGTTGATGTGTTAGTGAGAGTAGCTTCCAAGCATCTGATGTGGCTGTAGTGGGCTATAATCCAATATGTGACTAGTGGTGTAAGTTATTTAACTTGTGACTGTAATATATACGTAGGGTGGTTAACTAGAAGCCCCTAAAAATAATATGAAATGGTATCAGATCCGCACAATTATTAGATATACTGTCTATCTTCTGCTGGGTATTTGTCTCAAAGTAGTGGTTCAATATATGGAGCTTAAAAGAGACCATATTTGTCCGGTAATAAGCCATATTAGGTTAATGCAGCGGAAAAGGGAGCTAGGACATATGGCCATATTTCAGTAAATATGAGAGTAAAAGTGCAGAGCCGAGCTCATACTAAAACCGAGAGTGATCTGTTAATCGTAAGGAGGGATAGGTGTCTATATTGTTTAAGTACCACCTTGTGTACTGATCTATGGTTAACATGGTAAAACAAGGGTATTGGGCCATAGGCGAAATTATATTACTCTTATCTATACTGTGAGCTTAGCATCCAAAAAAACCTATAAAAGGTATAAGTGTATGTCTCTCTGTGGAGTGCCCCAGAGATTCAACCACTTAAAGTTGGGGGGGGGGGGGTTGGTGAAAGGGGAGATTCCGGTTTATTGATATTATATAGTTAAGAGTAGGGGTTGTAAATGAAAGTTTATGGAGGGTTAGACTCAGAATCTGAAAGGAATGATCAATGTGGAGGTAGGTGAGCAAAGAATTATAGGACAGAAAGAACCATTAAAGAGTAAAAATTGATACTATATGGCATGTAAAATCCGGGGGGATCCCCGATGTTTGTTGGGCAATATAGTCACAATATAGTCAAAAATAAAGAGAAATAGATGTGATACGTGTATAAGGGGAAATACATCCCCGTGAGACAAGAGAAAACAAAGAAACAAAGTGTTAAACAAGGGTAGCACAAAACATTCTTACCTATTTGGGCATTACAGAAGGGACTTTCTCTAGAATAAGACCTTATGATCAAATTAATATGGTATTGAGGTTTACAGTCAAAGATATAACAGGCAAGTTACATAGTGGTACATGAAAATATTGTTAGGCATATTCACATATGTTGTTCGCTCACAAACTTGTATAGTTAAAATTGCAACAAAAAGGAAATAAAAATGCTTTATGCCTTGCTAAACCTGTTTTGAGGCCTTCCAGATTATATAAGGAGGTCAGTCTTGTACCCCACTTTACCTATAGTGCAAACAATAAAATTCAAAGAAGGCAATTAAAAGTCATGGATCACTTTTGGGTCCCAATTTGAGTAAACCTCATTTTTAACATATATATGAACAACTCTAGTAACTGTAAAATGATCAAACCAAAAAAGAAAGATTAGTGTTGTTTGAGTTACCCTTTACGTGCTTAAATCAGGCAATGGTTGTAGCAGGGAGTAAAGTTGTTTGGTGGGCTGCAATATCTATAGTGTCTGCAAGGGGGGCTTGTAAAGATATGCTAAATCTCGGGATTAAGCGACTTCTCTTGGAGCTGCTAAAGCTCTTGTTCTTTTGAAGGAGCTTCTGTAAGGCTAAAGATAATCCGTCTGAAAAGTAGGGTCAAATCTACACAAAGGAAAAGTTACTTCACACCCCAACAGACTGGTGTTTGTGCCCATTAGGAGAGGTAGAGAGCATGTTCTAGAGTGGAATGTAATTAAGTGTCTGGTTAACGAACAGTAGACATCAAAGACAACACCGAAAATAAAGTGACTGTCACCTACTCTGCAAGGGGTTAGGCTGATTGAATGGCAAACTGTAACCCTTAAAGATGGATATTCCACTTAGAGCTCGTCGGTGTGTAATATATATATTTGCTAAATTTTCTATTTCAGTCTGTCTAACTAGATTGTAGACCATAGTTTTGGTGAGGTTGGGAAGGGTGTGTGTTAAAGTATAAAAATCTAGAACAATACTCACAAGAGGTAGTCACGGATTAGTAGGTTACTGGTATAATTTAAAGTGGTAGGGCAAACTACCTCTCAATAAGGGGGACAGTTTGATGCATATTAAATCCCTTTGCTGTCTAAGAATAGGGATGTAAAAGTTAAGAGTGACTATTATTCACATTGGTTTTCCATTGTAGCCATGGCCGAACCCGCCATCTTGGCCGCCGACAGCAGGTCAGGCACTACTCCACAGCAAGTACCTGGGAACAATTTATGCAGCTTTTGCTGTAGTATGTTATGCTGTGAAGAGAGTACTGATGTATAGAACCCCAGTATAAAGTATAAAATAACCATATATCACCCCTTATGACGCAATAGTTCTTCTTAGCTAATCCCCCCTTATGAGTATATTCAATTACAACAATATAATGAAATTCCTGTGGTACAAATAAACACATGGTAGGTGTGTAAAAATGGAATAATTAGAACTTTTAGGAGCATCTGCCAGCATCACAATCGGTTCGGGGATGCTATGGGAAAAATATGTGTTTAGCCTATGCCTTCTTTTGTGATAATCAGTACATTCGAGTTCAAGTTAGCACAAAAATAATGAGAGCTCAAAGTCACCATAAAGATATTAAGTGAGTCACTTATCATAAATTTAAATTTTGTTTGTGTCGGTAAGGAGCCCAAATACTGCAATCTCAAACCAGTGTTTGTTACCGAAACTTTGGAGCCAAAACTCTGATAAGGTGGACTGTGGTAGGTAGTGAGGCACCATAGTTGTTGCAAAGTCATTAAAGATTAAGCATTTGGTGTCCAAGTCTTCTTGAGGCCACGAATCCAGGGAGTCTTGCGCAAAAGAATTGGAGAGTAACAAGGGACCTCCGTGAACAGGACCGTTCACTCCTTGCACAGTTGGCTCGATGGCATCTGCAGGAATGACTGCGTGGTAGGCTTCGTGGGCCGCAGCAAGCACGCTGAAAGTAAAAGACTGTAATTTAGCTTCTGTGCAGCTCTCGGTCTCCAGCTTTTGTGCATCGCAGTCAGAAGGAACCGTACAGCCAGACTGTATATTCTGAATGCGAATAGAAGGGTTAGCTGGTGCCTCTTCATGGTCAGCAAGAGGTGAGGTGTCCAAGATTGTAGCATGATAGCCATAGGAGTCCGGGTAAGTTGGTAAAATATATTTTAAAGCCTCCAATATAAATTCAGCTGAAGAGCCCATCTTTGTGAGAATGTTGGTAAGTAGAAGTCCCTGCGGGGGTTTACAGACTAGTACTGCAAAGTAACGACAGCGACGCTAGGGAGCTCTGCCGGGGGGTAGAGAGAAGGCCGTAACCTATTGTTATCTTCGGGGGACTGAAGCTAACACCAGACCTGGAAATAGTGGTATGTATCAGAAGAGCACATTCATCTGTTTAACAAGCAGCATAGATCTTTCCACGTTGGGATAATTAGGAGCAAGTTTAATGCATATTTATTCTGCTAGCTGGCAAAGCAAACAGTCTTGCGACTAGTCATGGCCGCCACCCGGAAGTTCCCCCCGGTAAGGCCTAATCTGCTCCCTTAAGAGGGTACTTTTGTGTCTAACGTTATATTGCAATCGGGAAGTAAGTTATTTTCCTCACAGTGAGTATAATAGACGGAATCAGAAATGTTAAAGATGCAAGATAAGTAAATAAATAAAAATGGCCAAGCATAGTATAGTATAGCATCATCTCTATCTTTGTGGATATACATAGCAATAGAAAACTGGGAACATTTCATAATGATTGCATATCTAAAGTTGTATGCAACTTTGTGAGTGTAAACTATAGTAGAGGCTATTCTATGATACCAAACTACGAAATGCTTAACAAAACTAGTTAATATTTTAGGGTTACTCAAGGAAAGTGTAAACATCTCAGAGTTCCTAAGTTAAAGTAAACCATCAGATAGGTACATAATAATAATAAAGGGATAGAGAATACTAAGAACTGCTACATGGGTCCCAGGTAGGAGAATAGAGGAGTAGGTTGTAGCACGATTTAAGGGCAGAGAATAATTGCCTAATATAAACAGGTAAGACAGTATTCTACTGTGAACATATCTCAAGATTTATACAATCTGTTTGTTCTAACATACATGTACCCATGCTATTAAAAATCAGACAGTCTGTGTTATAAGCAGTAAGTATATGTTATATTCCATGGGCATCTAATCCACATAGACTCCCTTTCAAGGTGCAGAAATTTCCAGTGATAGAGTACTGCAACTAACGTTGAGTCATCTTGGAGCTTTGGAGATCTGCTCGCTTGCACGTCCACAGCAGTACACGGCAAGCAAATGACAGTATGCTTCAGGCTAAGGCCTAACAGGAACCCCCTCTCGACCGGCCGCATCTCCAGCGGGTCCAGCATCGGCTCAGCATCGCCGGGTGAAACGCTGTAGTATAGGCATAAACAAAGCATGGTGCCTGACTGTGCAGAGCCAGATGTCTTCTCAGCGTCTCTAGATGGACTAGCTATGCGATCAGCCACACCTGGGCTATAGAGGTAATCGCTGTTGTAGACTGTCACTATCTTCTTCTCTGTAGTAGTTGGGCTGGACTCTGGGCTGAGATTTGTGGCTTCTTCTCCATCATCATCCCTCTCAGATCTCAGTGCCGCCATGAGGGAGATGTGATGTCTTTCCATCTTGTGTGCAAGTAATTGTAGTAAGGCTTTTATTTCAGCCTCCATCGTATGGTAGTATACTCTTGCTTGCTTTCTAGGTTTAGTAGGTAATGTTGCTCACCCCTCTTCCACATGAAAGTTCCTCTGTGTTTACATTAGGTTCCAAATGAAACTGCTCTGCCCAGCTAAGTATGAGGCGGGGGGGAGAGATGGTAAAATAGTGACTTGGGCCGCAGCTAGTAATCTCAGCCATTTAGGATTCTCTGGGGTGTAGAGATAAAAAAAAATAGCGTCATTGAAGACCAATCCTCTTCTCCAGTAGATGTATAGCAAAAATATTGGGGTTATAGTTATAGAAGTTGAGGATAATTATTTAATTGTTCAGAATAGTACCAGAGCAGCTAAGAGACACATCTGAACATGGCTGCGGCTTGGACATGCCCCCCCAACTGCCCCCCCAACTGCTGTTTTGATATCTCTTCACGGGTGCTCTATGGGATTGAGATCTGGACTCATTACTGGTCAGTTCAGTACTCTCCAGTGCTTTGTCTTAAACCATTTCTGGGTGCTTTTTGACATGTGCTTTGAGTCATTGTCCTGTCCTGCTTTAAAACCCATGACCTCTGACGGAGACCCAACTTTTTGACACTGGACCCTACATTTCACCACAGAAATCTTTAGTAGTCTTCAGATTTCATAATGCAATGCGCACATTCAAGACATCCAGTGCCTGAAGCAGCAAAGCAACCCCAAAACATCAGTGAACCTCCACCATGTTTGACTGTAGGGACTGTATTCTTTTCTTTAAAAGCCTCATTTATTTTTCTGAAAACAGTAGAATGATGGGCTTTACCAAAAAGCTGTAATTTTTTTTCGTCTGTCCTCCGCACGTTCTCCAAAAAGGATTTTGGCTTCCTCAGGTAAGTTTTGGCAAATTCCAATCTGGCTTTTTTTATGTTTCTCTGCCAGCAGTGGGGTCCTCCTGGGTCTCCTACCATAGCGTCCCTTTTCATTCAGATGGCGACGTATAGTGTGAGCTGACACCCTGTGCCTGAAGGTCAACTTGAATTTGTCTGGAAGTTGATCGAGAACAATCCTTTGTTGCAATGTTTGATCAATTTTTCTCTTTCGTCCACGTCCAGGGAGATTAGCTATAGTGCCATGGGCTGTAAACTTGTTGACAATGTTGCGCACAGTGGACACAGGAACTTTAAGATCTCTGGGGATGGACTTGTAACCTTGAGATTGTCCATGCTTTTCCACAATTTTTGTTCTCAAATCCTCAGACAATTCTTTGCTACTCTCTTTCTTCTCCATGCTCAGTGTCGCACACAGAGACTCACAACATAAAGGTTGAGTCCATTTTTCACCATTTTAACTGGTTGCCGGTTTGATTTCTATTTTGTCAGCACCTGTTAATTGATACAGGGGAGTTTAATTACAAATTACAGGAGCATCACAAACTTGGAATGCAATTATTTGAGAAGGTGCCAATAATTTTGTCCAGTCCATTTTTGGAGTTTTGCGTGGAATGTGTCAAATTTGGCTTTTTTTTTGTCCACTTTTTTGTGTCATACCAATACAAACAAAATAAATAAATTTAAGAATGCCTAAATATTTGTAATTGCAACAATTGTCTGGGCAAAGTGGTGCATTATCTGACAGAAATGCAGGGGTGCCAATATTTTTGGTCATGGCTGTATGTATGTACAGTATGTGTGTGTGTGTATATATATATCTATATATATACTATATATAGTTTATATATATATATATATATATATATATATATATATATATATATATATATATATATATATATATATATATATATATATATATATAATAATACAGTATATAGGAATATATATTCAAATATGTAGGAATATCTATTTAAAAATGCTTAGAACATATTCATCTATGTGAAGAACATTGGAATGTGAAATATTTTCAGTAAATACATAGTTAAACACTTTATTTATTAATTTATGTGTTTATATGTGTATATATGTCTGTAAATATATACACATATAAATACACATGTCCACAAAAATAAACATACGTATATATATATATATATATATATATATATATATACACATACATATTTAGACACGTATGTACAGTATATGTATCTCTAAGTTAAAGCCCTGTGAATGCCTTATTTTATATCTATGTCTATATATGTATACATAGGTATTTATATTTGTCTGTAAATACATATATACACATAAATACATATGTACACATAAATACATATGTAGACACATATAAATAAATATATATATATATATATATACATATTTAGACATGAATATGTATGTATCTCTACGTTAAAGCCCTTTGCATATCTTATTTTTCTAACACCTGAGACCTCATATCTTTGACCCCTTATAACTTTTTATGCAATATTTTTTAAAATAATTTTATTAGATGGAGTTATGGGTGTAACTGTACTTTTTAATGTTTTTTTATGTGTTTTGTGCATCTTTTATTTGAGTGTAACAGTAAACCAGAGTTTTGAAATTGCGCTAACCCAAAACGTGTTAAATTCAATTGTGCTTGCGTGAATGTATTTACTTTTAGCTTGTAGTACGTGTCCAAACACCTGTGATAAACCCCTTATTGCTTTCAGGAGGTAGCAATTCCCGAGCTTTAGGGGTTTAATGGAAGAAACATTATGGATTTGTGATCACTGGAAAAATAAATTGATAATAATGGCTAAAGCTCAGATGTTTGTTAGTTACTGAAAACACATGCAAGAGTGTGATAAATCCCTATGAAGTTTTTAAAAACTGCCTTGAATATCACTACACATGCATAGGGGAATCTGTGTGTAAATTGACTAAGGTGATGCAAATTGGACATTGTAGGCTCCATTTTAAAAGCAGTGGCTGCAGAATTAAAGCCCTTGCAGTGCAGGCATGCTCATGTGAGGGTCATTATAGTTGAACATTTGCATATTCTAATTCAGGAGTATTAAGTTCATTGTATCCGGGGGCAACTGATCAAATCTTTTCTCCCATAATGGCTACTTGAACAGAGTGAGTGCTCTGGAACTGGATATGCTAGAAACTTGAAGTGATATTTGCCCAAGTAGTAGTGCATGGTGGGAGCTGTAGTCTACAATAGACATACACAGTTTATATTTATTTTATGAGTGTCAAGTGAAGTGATCATTCTGGAACTAAATAAGAAGTGTAATTTATCTAAGCAGCATATAATGGGAGTCTACACTGGACAGCACATGCTTGTCTTTATATTTATCTTGTGGGTGTCTATATAGAACATCAACTTGTTACACCTCTTAGAATGCTAAAAAAATGGATGGGGCCAAATTAATAATTTACCTAATAAACAAGGGAGGGCCAGATTAAACTATCTTGAGGGCCACATTTGGCGCCAGGGCTGGTACTTTGAGACCACTGCTCTAATTAGTCTTAACATGTAATTTAAACACTAGCGACCCTGTAATGCTGTGTGTTTAAACCCTGCAAAGGAGTTAAACAAATAGTTAATTTACTGTACTGCTGGTCCCAATGGGAAACTGCTGGCCACCCAGTCAGCATATAAAAATCAAGACTCAAATGCTGAACCAATCAGTAGCGGCAGCTGCATTACCCAGCTGTGCGACAACCGCTACTGATTGGGTCAGCATTTGAGTCTTGATTTTTACAAACTTTAATCAAAGGCTAAGTATATCAATATTCAAATGTAATATTGAATGTTAATTTGAATATTTGAGTGTTTGATACTCAATTATTAATATTCAATAATCTAATGTTACCATTTAATATTCTAATGTTAACATTTGCGTGATAGAATTATTCAAAAGGCAGAATGAATATCAATTGGAACATTTGCCCTACAAATAGAATTTCAAGATTCCATTTGCAAATCCATAGGAATTACCAGTCTGGGACAGAGATCTTGTTTGTGCTTAAATATACAAAGCACACATTAATATTAATTTGCATATGAACAGGCACATTTTGTGTAATTTAATGGCACAAGATTTTGAATATGAACTTGGTGTTTAAGGCAGTATATTTATATATAAGTGAACAGAACATTAAAGCTTATATAAAAACAATGTATACATCTGAAACTGTAGATTTGTGAGTTGTTGATATTCTTATCCTACTGTGACAGAAAGCACAGCTGGATCAGCCAAAAATCTTGACAAAGATTTTGAGCCTGAGTTTTTCTGCTCATTACATATTTGATACTGTACCAAGCAGTCATTCCTGGCTTCATGCAGGAAAGATGACACTCACAAACACAGTGGTTTCATAGGGAACACATTGTGGAATCTCCCCATCCTTGGGGTAATATACCTGGGAAGTCCCTGTTCTGATTGATCCCTGACAGTGCTTCTCTTAGATGATTGATGGATATATGTACAAAAGTGTCATCTTTCCTTTAGACTGTTGTTTAATTTATAAAAGTGATCTAAGGCTACTTGAGGACACATTTCTACCAAACTAAATAGTCAATCTTATTTAATATACTATATTAATTAGATTAGAAACATTGATTTTCTTTAAAACTATTTATGAATATAAAATAAATTACCAGCTGTGAAGTATTTAAGGATTTAAATTAACTTAATGACAAACGTCTTCAATACACGTAGCATTTTTAGTAGTGATTTCTTAAATTGTGTTATATTGCAATATATAAATGAAGAAAAATAATAAATGTGATTTATTGAATGATATACAGATAATGGGCACTTGTAATATTGCTTATGAAACATAGGATTTACTTATGCATATTTAATAGAGGCCAATATAGTTATGTTTTGTTTACTGATGACAGTTAATGGTTATAGTCATCATACTGTGTATATCAATTAAAGGGACATTAAACACTAAATACATGCTAAATAGAATGATGCATTCAAAGAAAAGATTAGTCCATGACTAACATGTAGATGTATTTTTTAAAGTTTCATTAGTTGTTTAAAAAGTGACAAAATAAGTGTAAAGTTTTAGTGTCTATAAAACACTGGGAGCTGCCATGTTGTAACTTGTGTTACCTTCTCTGCTGTGGCCAATTAGGGACCGTTATAAATAGGTCATTAGAGTGTGCAGCCAATGGTTGTGCGGGATTTAACAGTGTTCTGCACTTCCATTTCTAACAGGAACTGAAAAGCTCACAATTTCAGAATGGAATTACAGGCAAAGAGGACAAAATTAATAATGAAAGTATATTGCAGAGTTGTTTTATTATATACAATTTATCATTTTATATTACCATCTCAAAGTGTTTAATGTCCCTTTAAGGCATATTCAGAGACGTACATGTTATAACCTTATCATCTGTGTGTCATGCTTGACAGCCCTGGTGCATTGAATCCAATTGAAAAACAGATTGAAATTGAAAGACAGTGTCAAGATAAAGATGAACATCTCCTCATACAGATTACACTGAAGCATTTTCAATTTTCTAAAAGCTCTTTCATTTTTGATTCAGCTTGCAGGTTCGCCAGGGATGGAGAATTGTAGTAGTTTCAGATTCCCCAATGTGGAATGTTGTATTAGCCACAATTTTAAACTTGGTTTGTATGAGTGTCCATGTACGGTACTCTCTGTTCTGAACACTACCAGAGACATAATTAGCTCACCTGAGTTCATCCTCAGTTTGGTTTCTCTTCGAGGTCAAGTTGAGTTTTAAAGCCAGTTGCATCTTGTCTTTCAGGCATATCACAACTCTCATTGCTTCTGAATCAAAATAGCAAGATTGGGATTATATAAACCACTAATTTCCTTCCGAGCACCAATGCCTTTTCAATTGCTGATTTCATCATGCAAAGCTTCGACCTCTAAGGTGTTTTTAATGTTTGACTCTTACTTGTCAGGCAAAATCTAGTAACATGATGTGTGCCACTACAATACCTACATGTTTTACGAATTGTGGGACAATAGTAAGTCAACCATCTTTCTTATTGGTGCTGTGTGGTTAGAAAATAATTTCAAGCTTGAAAGAGCCTTATTTGAAAAGCATGTCCCAAAAAACAATTCTGTAACAATGATAGAAATACCATATGCATTTAATTGGTGTAACAGAGGCTCTGTACAAAGATTCTCATGTTTGGAATATAGTCATCCCTGGTTGCATTCTGTTTGAAGAAAGTAGGAAAAAGTGGAAGCACTTGGTCATTATGTACAATAAAATATAAAGAGAACTGAAATTGAAGCAACTAATGATAATATAGAAAGTATGTTGGTGTTTGTAGAAACTGAAGGAGAGGATGTATTTATAATAGTGGTATGTAGGCTTCATTTACAGGATGATGGATTAGACTGATTATTGACAGGAAACATAACAGAAATTATGATAAGGTGTAAGGTTATTGTAACATAACAGATACGGTTTAAAGGAGCCCATCAAGTTCAATCCTTCTTCATCCTTCTTTTTGCAATAAGAAGCCCATAAAGTGAACTGATTTTAATGCCTTAAAACAAGCACTCATAATCTTGGATTTTGTTTTTAGGCAAAGCTATATCTAAACCTGATTAAATGTAAGGTCATTTGAAACTAATACAGTAGTATCATATGTGTGCTATCTGTTAGGCTAAGAAGTCCCTTCCAATAATGCTACATACAACACACGTTCTCAAAATAAAATCATGCTTACAAAACTTGCAGCAACATCTCAGCTCAAAAATTGTGGAATTCAAAGAGATATGTAACTGCTTCTTGTCATGCCACAACTTGCTTGCTTAGCGACAGGTCTAATTTATCATCATAGTACTATCACATTATAACTTGGTTTGTATATTGAACTGTGTTCTAGGTGTGATTTTGAATTGTTCCTGAAGTGTGTATATCATTTGGCTTCTCCTTGATTCTTTACTACTGATTACCCTTTTGTTCTTGTTGCTGACCTCAGCTTGTACTCTGATGATTCTACTGGATCTTGTTTTTGCCTTTTTTCGGACCTGCTAGTTGATGATCTTTGGCTACCCTAAATACTCTCCTGGTTCCTGATTTGGCTCTGACTCTGCTCGTGTGGTTTTAAGCACTGTCCTGCCTTACTATTCTACAAACTCCTTACTCTCCTGAAGACTGCTCTTCTATATAAAAGCCTCTGAAGCCCTTCACTGTCTGCTTGGTTATTCTAGTGACATTAGTTTCTGCAGCTACCATTTACCCTCCTAGGTGTTCCTGGTTACTTTGTCTCTGCTACCTATTGCCTGCCCTATGCTACCTATTGTTCTTTGGCTCCTTGACCTCTGGCTACCCATTATGTCTCTGATTCTGCCTGCTCTTTCTCTCCTAACACATTTTTGGACTGTCTACCTGTTAATGTCCTTGGCCTGGCTGCTTGGATTGTTGTCTGATGAACTAACCTTTAATAATGATCTTGGCCTTCCTGACCCTAGCCTAGCCTAGCCTAGCACACTTGTGGAAGGTCCTTTTGGCTGACCTTGGCTTCCTTCTGACCTTGTCTTCAGATTTTTCTTGGCACTTGTGCCTACCTCACCATAGCCAACCTGTTCCACTTCAGATAATCTGGCAGAGGCATATGTAAGAGGATGCTAAATACCTGCAAGTGGATTCTAACACTGCAACTCCCAGGTAACTCTTACCCAGTGTCTAGTGGCAGTGTTTCTTCTTCCACTTCTCCCCCTCTGTGTCCTTAAACAGGGCGGACATTTACAACTGTGATATCTCTTCCAAAACTTTGAATGGAGCTGCATCTATCTTGAAACTGTTAACTTCTTGCATCACAGAACGGGTCCACTGTAAAGGATACCGGCATAACAATAACACTGTTAAAACATTACTAAACAAACAAATGAAAACAGAATAAAAATGCCATCTATAAAACAGAACAACTTATGCAAAAAAATAAGAAATAAGATTAAAAAAGAGACAAACTTCAGACAACTCGTCAGTTTTAAAATAGCAGGACTTGACTACTAGACAAGACACTTTACAGGGGCAATATAGTTTTAATGTATTCCACATGCTTGAAGAAGCTTTAGGTGAAACCCTGACCATGCCTCCAGAACACAAGAGTGTTTTCTAATTGATGTAGTTGTAATTATCATGTATTGGGCACTTAACACAACATCATAATAAATAAATATTCTAGAAAGGATAGGCGAAGTGAACCTTACAGAATTTTGAACATGATCTCGCCTTACCAACAAGGCCTCTCTGCATGTTAACAAGTTTCAATAATTCCAGCCTAGTTAATCTCATTGGCTAATAGGTACTTCCTACAAATGCGTATAGGTAATAGATACCACCTGCAAGTGTTCATTGGTTGATAAGTGCTTTCTGATAATTCTTATAGTCTTTGCAATTATTAATTGGCTGATAGGTACTTCCTACTAATGCTTATAGACTTATAGATACTACCTGGAAGTGCTCATTGGCTGATAGGTACTTTGTACTATAACTTATAGGCTTGCAAGTGCTCATTGGGTGATAGGTACTTTCACTATTACTTATTGGTGGATGGGTATTCCCTGCAAATGCTCATTGGCTGATAGGTACTTCCTACTAATACTTGTAGGTACTCCCTATAAATACTCATTGGTGGAAAAGTACTTTCTCCTAATGCTTATAGGTACTCCCTACAAATGCTCATTGGCTGATAGGTACTTCCTAATAATGCATATAGGCTTATAGGTTCTCCCTGCAAATGCTAATTAGCTGATAGGTACTTCCTACTAATGTGTATAGGCTTATAGGTGCTCTCTGCAAATGCTCATTGGTTGATAGGTACTTCCTACTAATGTGTATAGGCTTATAGGTGCTCTCTGCAAATGCTCATTGGCTGGTAGGTACTTCCTACTGATGCTTATAGGTACTACTTGCAAATGCTCATTGGCTGATAGGTACTTCCTACTGATGCATATAGGCCTTTAGGTACTACTTGCAAATGCTCATTGGCTGATAGG
This sequence comes from Bombina bombina, assembly GCF_027579735.1. Lineage (NCBI taxonomy): Eukaryota > Metazoa > Chordata > Amphibia > Anura > Bombinatoridae > Bombina > Bombina bombina. Next base: position 1,084,614,665 of record NC_069502.1, read on the forward strand.
TACTTCCTACTGATGCATATAGGCCTTTAGGTACTACTTGCAAATGCTCATTGGCTGGTAGGTACTTCCTACTGATGCTTATAGGTACTACTTGCAAATGTTCATTGGCTGATATGTACTTCATACTGATGCGTATAGGCTTATAGGTACTACTTGCAAATGCTCATTGGCTGATATGTACTTCATACTGATGCGTATAGGCTTATAGGTACTACTTGCAAATGCTCATTGGCTGATAGGTACTTCATACTGATGCGTATAGGCTTATCGCTACTACTTGCAAATGTTCATTGGCTGATAGGTACTTCATACTGATGCGTATAGGCTTATAGGTACTACTTGCAAATGCTCATTGACTGATAGGTACTTCTTACTGATGCGTATAGGCTTATAGGTACTACTTGCAAATGCTCATTGGCTGATAGGTACTTCTTACTGATGCGTATAGGCTTATAGGTACTACTTGCAAATGCTCATTGGCTGATAGGTACTTCTTACTGATGCGTATAGGCTTATAGGTACTACTTGCAAATGCTCATTGGCTGATAGGTACTTCATACTGATGCGTATAGGCTTATAGGTACTACTTGCAAATGCTCATTGGCTGATAGGTACTTCCTACTTATGAGTATAGGCTTATAGGTACTACTTGCAAATGCTCATTGGCTGATAGGTACTTCATACTGATGCGTATAGGCTTATAGGTACTACTTGCAAATGCTCATTGGCTGATAGGTACTTCATACTGATGCGTATAGGCTTATAGGTACTACTTGCAAATGCTCATTGACTGATAGGTACTTCCTACTTATGAGTATAGGCTTATAGGTACTACTTGCAAATGCTCATTGACTGATAGGTACTTCCTACTTATGAGTATAGGCTTATAGGTACTACTTGCAAATGCTCATTGGCTGATAGGTACTTCTTACTGATGCGTATAGGCTTATAGGTACTACTTGCAAATGCTCATTGACTGATAGGTACTTCCTACTTATGAGTATAGGCTTATAGGTACTTATAGGCTGACAGGTATTCCCTGCACATGTTCATTGGCTGATAAGTAGGAATTGTAGGAAGTACATAACCCTCACTGCTGAATTTGATTCAGTTTAAATTTAAACAGCTTTTACTTTACACATTTACAGCAAAATAAAATATTGCAACATGTTTAAATGCCGCTTTCCTATGAATAATAGCACATACTGTATATATTTTAGTGCAGAAGCATTCCATTAATGTAAACTTGACCAAATGCACTTCAGCTGTAAAAATACATTTTTCTCAGGGGGTTAACCTCTTTGGCTGCCATGTCTATAATTGTGTTAAAGCCATTTATGTCAGCCAGTTTGTGAATGTTACTGTTGAAAAGCAAATGTGTTAGAGCGCATACCTAGTAGTTTGTCATTTCCTATTGCAAGTACTGGAATTTATCTCTGCTCTGTTAAATGAAGCTGATAGCAGCTATTTTATTTTAAGAAATGAAAATGTGGATATAATTTGTTGACAAATAATTGAGTCTTCTTATAATGTATACTATTATAATGTCCTAGTTAGGTCCAGTCAAATGAGTCCACATATTGATGCAATTTCCTGTTATTACTGTAGCATGTAGTGCACTAAATTGTATGTGGTCATTGGTTAAGCTGAACTAATTTTATTCTGTTATGTATGAACTTTAATATGTGTTAAAGACCTTTTATACTGAGTTCAACACACCTGTCTATCTACATAGTGTACAGTAAAGGCACTGTTAAATGCTTTCAGTGCAGCAATAAAACTGTAGAGTACAAGGGGTGATTCATACACATAATAAATATATGGTAATTTTAATAATTGCACTTTTATACTCTTTGGCCAGTGAAATTTTAACCTCTTGGCTGAATTATAAACTAATGAACATTAATTAAATGTAGCTTTGCTGTATTTTATTTATTGTGCAAACATATATTGGACTTCTTTTATTAAAGCTGTGGCTGCTGCTTAGTAGTCCAAGCGGTGTAGGCTTAAGCAAGTGAGCCTGCAACACTATTTAAAGGGTCATTAAACACTAAGGGACAGATTACAGGTCGTGCGGTAAATCTAGATTTACCGTTAGTGAAAACACCGTTAACGTTATGGTTTTTGCGATTCTCGGGATCCGCTGGTATTACAACTTGAAAAAAAAAATAAGTTTTTTCGCTAGCAGTAGCTCGAGAAACGCAAACTTTACTAGCGGAGTTTTGGTGTGTGCGTGCATGTGTTCTCCCATAGATATCAATGGAGAAAAAAAATTGAGAAAAAAAAGACCTAACACCCTACTCGCGAAACGGACAAAAAAACACCCCATCGCAAACACTAAATAATACTATTAACCCATAAACCGCCATTCCCCCACATCGCAAAGTAAATAAATTCTAACCCCCCTAAACTAACCCCAATTAATATACCCATAAATTAATTTAAAAATTTTCTAACTACCTTAAAATGAATAAAAACTTACCTGTAAAATTAAAATATAACCTAAGCTTAGCCTAACAAAAAAAAACTAACATTATTTAAAAATAAAAAAATCTATATTGCAAAAAATAAAAAAAAACTAACATTACTTCAAATTCTAATCAGTCAATAGGATGAAAGCTTTTTCCTTTCATCCTATTGGCTGATTTGAATTTGAAGAATCAAATCAACTAATAGGAATGCAAGAGTACCCCTATATAAAAGGGGTACCTTGCATTCAATCTTCAGTGTGAAACTGGAGACCGCATGAAGCGGAGCTTCCTGACGATGCTCTGAAGCGGACCACCAACATCGCCACCGACCTCACCGAAGACTTCACAGCCACCAACCTGATGAAGATAGACGATGGACCTCAGCAGAAGAAAAGTCTGTTGCACATCACTTGTAATCTTGCCCCAAATAAATTCTAGAAAGTGATGCATTCAAACAAAAGATTATTATTAGAATAACATGTAGATGTATTGTTTTAAGTTTCATTAGCTGTTTAAATATTGACAAAATAAGTGCTAAGTTTTAGTGTGTATAAAACAATGGGAGCTACCATGTTGTAACGTAGGTTACCTTTCTTCTGTGGCCAATTATGGACAGTTATTAATAGGTCACTAGAGTATGCAGCCAATGGCTGGGAGAAATATAACAGTGTTCTGCACTTACATTTTGAACAGGAACTGAAAAGCTCACAGTTTCAGAATAGAATTACAGGAAAAGGGGACAAAATAAATAAAGTACATTGCAAAGTTTTTTTTTTTATAAACGATTTATCATTTTCTATTACCATCTCAATGTGTTTAATGTCCCTTTAAGTAGTAGCAGCATAAATACAGTTGCTACTTAACTTCTCCGCCACCTCAAGGGTAGCTGAATTAATTGGATATAACCTGTTTTAAAAAAGACTGTAATATATATAAGCATTAAACAGAAATCCTTAAAAATGGGGGTTTCAATTGAAAACATTTGTCAGGATGGGACATTAAATGCAAAATGTAATTCACTGTGACATGTATAATAAAGGAAAAAAATTACCTGTGAAATTCATCCTTGTTCCACTATCCCCAGAGATACCCGGGTGTTCCATCAAACTTAAAGGGATAGTAAGGTCAAAATTTAAATGTTCATGGGTTTAATTCAATTTAATTAAAAGCATTTTTGCAATTCCCATGAGCAAAAAATGATTCTAGAGTTATTACGTTTTTTCAGTGGCATACGCATATATGCTATGAGGGCCTGTGCACCTGTATTTAAAAACCACACCTTCTCAAAGAGTCAGCAGTGTCTTGTAAGACACAAATTAAGTTTTCACAGACACAATACACACCACTTCCAGATCTCATAGCAACCATACTGGTATACTGTATAAACTATGTATACTGGTGCAAGGGCTCGCACAGCATATGTGTGTATGTCAGTAAAAACAGTAATAATATCTTCTAGAAACATTTTTGTTATTATTATACTCTATTTATGAAGCGCCAACATATTCTGCAGTGCTGTCCAGGAAAGAGGAAGGTCAGTAAGTAGGTCAGAAAAGGTTGAATCTTGGAAATATTGCATAGGTGGTTGCGGCAGGACATAGAAAGTGATTGGATGTGGGGGATAAAGGATATATTTGAGTGAAGTGTAACTCTGAGGCAGCGTACTTGAGGCGATGGGAAAATGGTGATGCTGTTGACAGTGATAGAGAAGTCAGAAGTCGGCGTAGAGGTTGAGGGGGGATTAGAAGAAGCTCAGTCTTGGACATGTTAATATTTAGGTGGTGAGAGGCCATCCAGGAAGAAATACCAGATAAGCAGTCGCTGAGAATGGACAGAGGTAGAGAGAGCAGGGTTGGGTGGTAGACCTGGGTGTCATCAGCATAGAGGTGATATTTGAAGCCATAACTGTTGATAAGTTTACCCAGTGAAGAAGTATAAATGGAGAAGAGTAAGCACCCAGAAAAGATCCTTGAGGTACAACAGACAGAGGCATTGGAGAGGAGGAGTCACCAGCAAATGACACAGAAAAAGACCTGTGAGAAAGATAAGAGTGAATCCAAGAAAAAGCAGTATCACAGAGGCCAAAAGAGCTAAGGGTCTGTAGGAGGAGGGGGTGGTCAACTGTGTCAAAGGCAGCTGAGAGGTCAAGTAAGATAGTATAGAGTAGTGGCCATTACTTTTAGCAGAAAGAAGAACGTTAGTAACCTTGGTAAGGGCAGTCTCAGTTAAGTGTTTGGGGCGGAATCCAATCAATGAGTTGGTGGACAGGAAGTGGGTTAGGCGGTTGTAAACTAGTTTTTCAAGGAGTTTTGATGTTAGTGGAAGCAGTAATATGGGGTGGTAGTTTTAAGAAGAATTAGGGTCAAGGGAGGGTTTTTTGAGTATGGGAGTGACCTTTGTGTGTTTGAAAGAAAATGGGAATGAACCGATAGAGAGAGATAGGTTGAAGATGTGAGTAAGAGCAGGAGTGAGGGTGGAAGACAGGGAGGGTATAAGATTGGAAGGGATAGAGCCAAGCGGGCAGGTAGTGAGGCATGAGGAAGATAGTAATAAAGAAACTTAATTCTCAGTGGCTGGATGGAAGATGTAGAGGGTGACAGAGGGAGTATCTGGGCATGTTATTGGAAAATTGCAGGTTGGTGTTGGGATGTTGCTTTGGATAGTACATGTTTTGTTTAAAAAGTAGTCTGCCAGGTCTTGAGCACTGAAGACAGAGAGGGGGGGGGGAGCAGGTGGGTAGAGGAGAGAGGTAAAGGTGAAGAAGAGTAGCTTAGGGTTTGAGGAAATAGGATATTTAAGAGAAGAGAAGTAGGTTTGCTTGGCTTAGTGAAAGGCAGAAGTGTATGAACGAAGAATAAACTTATAGTGGATAAAATCAAGTTCAGAGTGAGTTTTTCTCCAGACACGCTAAGCAGTATGGGAGCATATTTGCAAAGAGCATGTTTTCTGAGAGTGCCAGGGCTGTAACTGACGGCGTGATGTTTTGTGCAGTTGGGGAGGGGCAAGTGTGTTTAGTGCAGAGGAGAGAGTTTTGTTATAGTGGGCTGTAGCGAGATCAGGGCAGGTTATAGTGGAAGTGTGAGGGAGGAGATTTTGAATAATTTTTGAAAATTGGAGCGGATCCACAGCGTGTAGATTTCTACAGGTCCAGGGGTGGGATAGAGAAGTGGATTCAGCTGTTGCATTAATATTATAGGTGACCAGGTGATGGTCTGTAATGGGAAAAGGGTGACAGGTGAGGTCAGATATAGAGCAGAGGTAGAAAAATACCAGATCGATGGAGTGTCAATCACAGTGAGTAGGGAATAGGGTGGATTGTGAGAGACCAAAGGAGGATGTGAGTGAAAGAAGTTTAGAGGCAGCAGGGGCAGATGGATTTGCAATGGGAATGTTGAAGTCCCAAAGAATTGCCGTTGGTATATTTGTAGAGAGAAAGTAAGGAAGCCAGGTGTCAAAGTTGTCTAGGAATTGGGAGGTTTGTCCAGGAGGTTGATAGATGACTGCCACTCTGAGATGTTTATTGCAAAAAATGCATCTATTTAAATTTGTAATGCACCAAGCCCATTTCAGCTTTGACATTCCTATCTAATTTAGTACAGTGAAATTTACAGGATTGCTACATTCTGCACAGTGATTGTGTAGACGAGAGCTCACTTCCATTTATCCTTAAAGGAAAAGAAAGGTCAAAATTTAAATGAACCTGGGTGCATTTATATTTTAAATAAAAGCATTATTACAATATACTTCCATTAGCAAAAATTATTCTAGTAAACGTTACTCTGGTTTTTCAGTGGCATATGCACATATGCTGTAAGGGCCTGAGAACCATTATTCATGCTCAGAGAACTGGTGGTGTGTATTGTGTCTGTGAAGACTTAATTTGTGTCATAAAAGCCACTGCTGACTCTATGAGAAGGCTTTGTGTCTGAATACTGGTGCACGGCCCTCACAACAAATGTGCCTATACTGCTAAAAACAATAACTTTTACTAGAAGCATTTTTGCTAATGGAAATATATTGCAAGAATGTTTCTATTTAAAATTGAGACGCACCCATGCATTTTTCGTTTCTGACCTTTTAAACCCTTTAACTGGCTATTGCAAAGAAGACAAGGAACGTGCTATAACTACTGTACTTATATAATGTACTTAATGGGGCCTATCTATCAAGCTCCGAATGGAGCTTGATGCCCCGTGTTTCTGGCGAGCCTGCAGGCTCACCAGAAACAGCAGTTATGAAGCAGCGGTCACAAAGACCGCTGCTCCATAACCTTTCCGCCTGCTCTGAGCATTATCTCTCTATTTATTTCCCTCTCTCTCTTTCTCACTTTCTCTATACTTTTCTTTATCTCACTACGTTTATCTCTCCTTTTCTTATTTCCTTTCTTCTCTACGTTTATCTCTCTTCTTTTCGTATTTCCTCTTGCTCCTTTTCTCTATCTCTTTCACCCTCTCTCCCACTTTCTCCCTCTACGTTTCTCCCCTCTTCACTATCTCTTTCTCCCCCTCTCTATCTGCCTCTCTCCCTTCTGACCTATTTCTTCTCTCTCTTTCTCCTACTGTCTCTCTGCCTCTCTCTCTAACCCCCTGTCATTCTGGTACTCTACTTTTCTCCCTCTTTTTTTCTTTTTCTCATTTTCTTCTCTACTTCCACTGTCTCTCTCTTTCTTTCTGCCTCTCCTTCTGTCTCTCTCCTGCAACATTGCTTGGTATGTCACATGAACAGTAGCTGCACTTCTAACAGGAGTGCAAAGTTTAGGAAACAAATATCTTGGATGATCCTCTTAAGAGACACATCACCTGTATGTGTAAGTATGAGAAAGCACCTGTGTGTTGTGTGAGTGACAAAGCATGTGTGTGTGTGAGACTGTGACATCACCAGTATGTGTAAGTATGAGACAGCACCTGTGTGTTGTGTGACTGACAAAGCATGTGTGTGTGTGTGTGTGTGTGTGTGTGTGTGTGTGTGCGAGACTGTGACATCACCTGTGTGTAAGTATTGGACAGCACCTGTGTGTTGTGTGAGTGATAAAGCATGTGTGTGTGAGACTGTGACATCACCAGTATTTGTAAGTATGAGACTGAACCTGTGTGTTGTGTGAGTGACAAAGCGTGTGTGTGAGACTGTGACATCACCGGTATGTGTAAGTGACAAAGCATATGTGTGTGTGTGACTGTGACATCACCTGTATGTGTAAGTATGGGACAGCACCTGTGTGTTGTGTGAGTGACAAAGTGTGTGTGTGAGACACATCACCAGTATGAGTAAGTATGGGACAGCACTTATGTGTTGTGTGAGTGACAAAGCATGTGTGTGAGACTGTGACATCACCTGTATGTGTAAGTATGAGACAGCACCTGTGTGTTGTGTGAGTGACAAAGTGTGTGTGTGTGAGAAATCATCTGCATGTGTAAGTATGAGAATGTGTGTTTGTGTAAGTGACAAAGCATGTGTGTGTGTGTGTCTGTCTGTGTGACATCACCTGTATATGTAAGTAAGCGAAAGCACCTGTGTGTTTGTGTGAGTGACAAAGCTTGTGTGTGTGTGTGTGTGTGTGACATCACCCATATATATGTAAGTATGAGAAAGCACCTGTGTGTTGTGTGAGTGACAAAGCGTGTGTGTGTGTGTGTGTGTGAGACTGTGACATCACCTGTATGTGTAAGTATGAGACAGCACCTGTGTGTTGTATGAGTGACAAAACATGTGTGTGTGTGTGAGAGAAAATTCATCTGCATGTGTAAGTATGACAGTGTGTGTTTGTGTGAGTGACAAAGCATGTGTGTGTGTGAGGCATCACCTGTATGTGTAAGTATGAGACAGCACCTGTGTGAGTGACAAAGCACGTGTGTGTGTGTGTGACTGTGTGAGAGAGAAATCACCTGCATGTGTAAGTATGAGAGTGTGTGTTTGTGTGAATGACAAAGCATGTGTGTGTGTGAGAGAGATCTGTATGTGTAAGTATCAGAGCATGTGAGTGTGTGTGAGTGACAAAGCATGTGAGTGTGTGTGTATGTGAGAGAGAGAGAGATCATCTGTATGTGTATGTATCAGAGCATGTATTTTTTGTGAGTGACAAAGCGTGTGTGTGAGAGAGAGATTATCTGTATCTGTATGTGTAAGTGTGAGAGAGCACCCGTGTGTTGTGTGAGTGACAAAGCATGTGTGTGTGTGAGAGAGAGATCTTCTGGAAGTGTAAGTATGAGAGTGTGTGTGTTTGTGTGAGTGACAAAGCATGTTTGTGTGTGTGTGAGAGAGATCTGTATGTGCATGTGTAATTATGAGAGCGCATGTGTGTGTGCATATATGTGTTTCTTGGGCATATAATAGCCATTGCCTCACAAACCTCTGACCTCACCGCACCTCACTTTTAAAGCATGTACATTAAAGGGACAGTCAAAATAACATTTTCATGATTTAGACATGGGCCCATCTTTATCAAGCTCCGTACGGAGCTTGAAGGGCCGTGTTTCTGGCGAGTCCTCAGACTCGCCAGAAACAGCAGTTATTCCAATCTTTCCTGTTTTATTTCTTGATTTTTTTGTTAACAAAGTGATCACAATCTTTTAAAGTCAGACACAGCAAAGATTGATATTCAATCCCCATTTTCCCACAACAGCACCCTGAACCACTAATGATTGATGAATATCACTAAAATGTGAAATGGGCTAATTGGGTTATTGGAGTCTGTGGGTGTGTTTTGCAGTTGGATACAGTGGCTTTTATGATAAGTGTAAAAAGGCTTTAATAAAAGAATAAAAACTGAAACTAAGAATTGACCAAAGGATAGGTGCCGGTAGATCAGTTCAGCAAGGTACCAAAGGGTAAAGCAATAGCAGAGTACAAGGACAGGCCAAATGTTGAGTAATGTGAGATCATTCCAGCAACAAGCTACCAAGGGATAAAACAAAATCAAAGTCCAAGGACAGGTAAAAGCTTGGGTGCCAGGAGATCAGTCCAGCAACAAGGTACCTAGGGGTTAAGCAAGAGCAAAGTCCATTGACAGGCCAAAGGTTGGGTACAGTGATATCAGTCTAACAACAAGGTACAGGAAATTCAGCAGGTACAGGAAACCCAGCAGGTACAGGTAGTGAGGTTCGTATGGAATACCAGGTAGATGCAACTGGTACACCAGGATTCAGGTAAGTTGTCACTGGTATAGCAAGTGCGGGAGACTCCAAAGGCCCAGGAACCCAGCAGGTATAGGTGGTGAGGCTGGTATAGGATACCAAGTAGGTGCAGCTGTTACAGCCAGATTCAGATAAATTGCCACTGGTACAGCAAATACAGGAGACTTTGCAGGCACAGGAACCACAGAAACCTAGCTGGTACTGTTGGTAAGGCTGTTATGTAAGCAGTAGAGAGGTCAGGTAAGTACCTGATAACACCATTTGTTTGTTTATTTCAATGTGTCCATTTTGTTGCCAAATTAAAGTGCAAATCCTGTCATCTGGATGATTATGATCACTTAAGCCATTGCTGTCCATTCATTGTAGGGTGATTTTCACGCTATCTGCTTGGATTTAGTATCATCTTTTTTCCAAACGTAAATAACGCTTGGATTGTGATTGCTCAGAACTTAAAAAACAAATAAATGAGTTCAGAAATATTGGAATCAATCCCAAAATGCCTAAAGTATGAAAAAATACAAGCCTGTAATGTTTCATGCAGCAATGCATCTGTGTGTTTTTTTCCTGTGGTTGCCTATAATTTTGAATAGTGGGTGCCCGTAGTTCATACATTTTTCATGTGTATTTTCCTCTTGATTTTGAATAGCCCTAATAGACTAATATAAAATTCCTAAAAGTTTAGACAAAGATCACACTAGCCAGTGCACATTGATATGGTGAAATATTTGACATTAATTCACAGAACTCTTTAAGAATTAGTAATCACTCTTCATACCTTGAGTTACTGTCAAAAATGTTTGACCTAAATGAGCTTAACCAACTGGTGAACTGGTGTCTACTTACTTTGTAATGCCTATCTAATGAAATATCTGACACAAGCTGCTACTGTCTATGAGAGATACTGTCTACATGGGTGGGTTAAGGCAGAAACTGCAGAGCGATATTAGAATAATTGCCATCAAGAATTTTAATAGCTTTGCAGCTAGCAGAACATTTAAAAGTCAAAACTAAAATGTTCATGAATTCATTTACATTTTAAATATAACCATTTTTGTAATATATTTAATTAGCAAAAATACTAGTAATAGTAGTAGTAAAAGTTATTACTGGTTAAGTGGCATACGCACATATGCTATGAGTGACTAAACACCATGCTTGCTTAAAGAAATGGTGGTGGTGTGCATTGCATCAGTGAAGACTTCATTTGTGTCACACAAAAACCACTGCTGACTCTCCAAAAAGGTGAAGTGTTCACATGCTCGTACGCAGGGCACTCACAGCACAAGAACATATACAGCTGAAAAACTGTCATTATTTTTACTACAAGCATTTTTGCTAGTGGAAATAAATTGCAAGAATGCTTCTATTAACCCCTTAAGGACATGGCCATTTTTCAATTTCTTTCCCATAAGGACCAGAGCTATTTTTACATTTCTGCGGTGTTTGTGTTTAGCTGTAATTTTCCTTGTACGCATTTACTGTACCCAAAAATATACAATTTTTATTGCCATTAAATGGACTTTCTATCTTATAATTTACTATAAAAAAATTATAAAATATGATGAAAAAATGGAAAACAAACACACTCGGCCAGATTACGAGTTTTGCGTTAGAGGCTATGCAGTGCTAACGAGCAGTTTTCTCTCATCGCTCACTTACCTGCAGTGCTGGTATTACGGGTTTTTACAAAACCGGCGTTAAAAGGCAAGAAGTGGGCGTTGAGCAAAATTTTGCTCCTTAACGCACTCCAATACCAGCGCTGCTTAAGTCAGCAGTGAGCTGGTCGTACGTGCTTGTGCACGATTTCCCCGTAGGAATCAACGGGGAGAGCCGGCTGAGAAAAAATCTAACACCTGTAAAAAAGCAGCATAAAACTCAGTAACGCAGCCCCATTGATTCCTATGGGGAAATAAAATTTATGTCTACACCTAGCAGCCTAACATGAACCCCAAGTCTAAACACCCCTAATCTTACACGTATTAACCCTAATCTACCGCCCCCGACATCGCTGACACCTACATTATATTTATTAACCCCTAATCTGCCGCTCCAGACACTTACGCCACCTACATTATACTTATGAACCCCTTATCTGCTGCCCCCAACATTGCCACCACCTACATTATATTTATTAACCCCCGCACTCCCGCCTCGCAAACATTAGTTAAAAATGATTAACCCCTAATCTGCCGTCCCTAACATTGCCGCCACCTACCTACATTTATTTACCCCTCATCTGCCGCCCCCAATGTTGCTGCCACTATACTAAATGTATTAACCCCTAAACCTAAGTCTAACCCTAACACCCCCTAACTTAAATAGAATTAAAATAAATCTAAATAAAAATTCCTATCATTAACTAAATAATTCCTATTTAAAACGAAATACTTACCTATAAATAAACCCTAAGCTAGCTACAATATAACTAATAGTTACATTGTAGCTATCTTAGGGTTTATTTTTATTTTACAGGCAAGTTTGTATTTATTTTAAAGGGCCACTCAATCAAAATTAAACTTTCATTATTCAGATAGAGCATACAATTTTAAACAACTTTCTAATTTACTTCAATTAACAAAATGTGCAGAGTCTTTTTATATTTAAACTTTTTGAGTCCCCAGCTCCTACTGAGCATGTGCAAGAATAAGTGTGTATGCATTTGTGAATGGCTGATTGCTGTCACATGGTACGTGTATGCATTTGTGATTGGCTGATGGCTGTCACATGGTACAGGGGGAGTGGAAAAAGACATAACTTTTAAAATTGTCAGAAAAAAAATCTACTACTCATTTGAAGTTCAAACTAAGTGCTATTGCATTGTCTTGTTATCTTGCATTTGTTAATTATGCAAATCTACAGTGTTGACTGGTCCTTTAACTAGGTAGAATAGTTAGTAAATAGTTATTAACTATTTAATAACTACCTAGCTAAAATAAATACAAAAGTACCTGTAAAATAAAACCTAACCTAAGTTACAATAACTCCTAACACTACACTATTATTAAATAAATTAACTAAATTAACAACAATTAAATCAATTAAATTAAATTAGCTAAAGTACAAAAACAAACAAACACTAAGTAACAGAAAATAATAAACAAATTACAAGATATTTAAACTAATTACACCTAATCTAATAGCCCTATCAAAATAAAAAAGCCCCCCAAAATAAAAAAAAAAACATATCCTAAACTAAACTATCAATAGCCCTTAAAAGGGCCTTTTGCGGGGAATTGCCCCAAAGTAATCAGCTCTTTTATCTGTAAAAAAAAATACAAACAACCCCCCAACAGTAAAACCCCCCACCCACACAACCAACCCCCCAAATAAAATACTATCTAAAAAAACCTAAGCTCCCCATTGCCCTGAAAAGGGCATTTGGATGGGCATTGCCCTTAAAAGGGCAGTTAGCTCTTTTGCGACCCGAACCCTAATCAAAAAAATAAAACCCACCCAATACACCCTTAAAAAAACCTAACACTAACCCCCTGAAAATCGACTTACAGTTCTGAAGACCGGACATCCATCCTCAAGGAAGCGGCAGAAGTCTTCATCCAACCGGGCCGAAGTCCTCAACAAAGCCGGGAGAAGTCTTCATCCAAGCCGGGCGAAGTGGTCCTTCAGAAGTCTTCATCCAGACGGCATCTTCTATCTTCATCCATTCGACACAGAGCGGGTCCATCTTCAAGACATCCAACTCGGAGCATCCTCTTCAAACGAAGTCTTCTTACTGAATGACGGTTCCTTTAAGTGATGTCATCCAAGATGGCGTCCCTTAGATTCCATTTGGCTGATAGAATTCTATCAGCCAATCGGAATTAAGGTAGAAAAAATCATATTGGCGGATGCAATCAGCCAATAGGGACGAGCTTGCATTCTATTGGCTGTTCCAATCAGCCAATAGAATGTGAGCTCAATCCTATTGGCTGATTGGATCAGTCAGTAGGATTGAACTTCAATCCTATTGGCTGATTGCATCAGCCAATATGATTTTTTCTATCTTAATCCCGATTGGCTGATAGAATTCTATCAGCCAATCGGAATCTAAGGGACGCTATCTTGGATGACGTCACTTAAAGGAACTGTCATTCAGTAAGAAGACTTCGTTTGAAGAGGATGCTCCGTGTCGGATTTCTTGAAGATGTTTGGTGTTATTGTAACTTAGGTTAGGTTTTATTTTACAGGTACTTTTGTATTTATTTTAGCTAGGTAGCTATTAAATAGTTAATAACTAATAACTATTCTACCTAGTTAAAATAAATACAAACTTGCCTGTAAAATAAAAATAAAGCCTAAGATAGCTACAATGTAACTATTAGTTATATTGTAGCTAGCTTAGGGTTTATTTTATAGGTAAGTATTTAGTTTTAAATAGGAATTATTTAGTTAATGATAGGAATTTGTATTTAGATTTTTTTAAATTATATTTAAATTAGGGGGTGATAGGGTTAGACTTAGGTTTAGGGGTTAATACATTTAGTATAGTGGCGGCGACGTTGGGGGCGGCAGATTATGGGTTAATAAATGTAGGTAGGTGGTGGTGTTAGGGACGACAGATTAGGGGTTAATAATATTTAACTAGTGTTTGCAAGGCGGGAGGGTGGCGGTTTAGGGATTAATATGTTTATTATAGTTGCAGCGATGTCCAGAGCGGCAGATTAGTGGTTAAAATTTCTATTTTAGTGTTTGCGATGCGGGAGGGCCTCGGTTTAGGGGTTAATATGTAGTTTATGGGTGTTAGTGTACTTTTTAGCACTTTAGTTATGAGTTTTATGCTACGGCGTTGTAGTGTAAAACTCTTAACTACTGACTTTTAAATGCATTAGGACTTTTGACGGGGTAGGGTGTACCGCTCACTTTTTGGCCTCTCAGGACAGACTCGTAATACCGGCGCTATGGAAGTCCCATAGAAAAAAGACTTTACAAAGTTTACGTAAGTTGTTTTGCGGTAAGGCCAAAGAAGTGTGCGGTGCCCCTAAACCTGCAAGACTCGTAATACCAGCAGGCATAAAAAAATCAGTGTTAGGACCTCTTAACGCTGCTTTTTTACCTTAACGCCCATAATCTAGCTAACTTTTTCTAACTTTGACCCCCAAAATCTGTTACACATCTAAAACCAACAAAAAACACCCATGCTAAATAGTTTCTAAATTTTGTCCTTAATTTAGAAATACCCAATGTTTACATGTTCTTTGCTTTTTTTGCAAGTTATAGGGCAATAAATACAAGTAGCACTTTGCTATTTCTAAAACCATTTTTTTTTCAAAATTAGCGATAGTTACATTGGAACACTGATATCTGTCAGGAATCCCTGAATATCCCTTGACATGTATACATAATTTTTTTAGTAGACAACCCAAAGTATTGATCTAGGCCAATTTTGGCATATTTCATGCCACCATTTTACCCCCAAATGCGATCAAATAAAACAAAGCGTTCACTTTTTTACAAATTTAGGTTTCTCACTAAAACTTTTTACAAATTACAAACAGTTAGTGCAATCATAGTACAATTGGTTGTAAATGCTTCTCTGGGATCCCCTTTGTTCAGAAATAGCAGACATATATGGCTTTGGCATTTCTTTCTGGTAATTAGAAGGCTGCTAATTGCCACTACGCACCACACTTGTATTATGCCCAGCAGTTAAGGGGTTAATTAGGTAGCTTGTAGGTTTAATTTTAATTTTAGTGTAGAGATCAGCCTCCCACCTGACACATCCCACCCCTGATCCCTCCCTGACCCCTCTCAAACAGCTCTCTTCCCTCCGCCATCCCACAATTGTCACCACCATCTTAAGTACTGGCAGAAAGTCTGACAGTACTAAAATAAAAGCCTTTTTTTTAAGCATTTTTAAAATATATATATATAAATAGTTTCTGCAGTGTAGGTTCCCCCCTAACCCCCCAACCTCCATGATCCCCCCAAACAGCTCTCTTAACCTCCCCCCTCTTTTTGTGGCCATCTTAGGTACTGGCAGCTGTCTGTCTGTACCCAGTTTCTTAACAAATTTGCTTATTTGAATTTTTTATTTTTTACCCCATTTTTCCGTAGTGTAGCTGTCCCCCACAATATCCTCCCCCCCCTCCCAGATCGATTTTCAATCAATTATTTCCCCCCCTCCCTCCCTCTCTCTCACCCTCTCCCTTAGGCAGTATTTGGGACTGTCAGACTGGTGATCGGTCGCGTGCGTGCTCCTAACCCCCCCCTCTCGTGCTCCCGCCCCCCATCCCGAAACAGCCTGCGGAACTAGTCCAACGATGGGCCATCCACCCGCTGCCTGCTGCTGCTCCCACCAACGATCAGCACCATCACTGTGCGATTCAGAGAGGGCCAAAGAGTGGCCCTCTCAGCATCAACAACTCTGCATATCTATTTATGCAATGCCCCACTCGTGGGGCATGCAGAAATAGCGCAATCTCGCTCTTTGAGTGAGATTGCGGCAGAGAGAAGCCCAGGACTGTACGTCGCTGGTCCTTAAAGGAAATAATGACCAGCGTTGTACAGGGTATGACGCTGGTCGTTAAGGGGTCAAAAATGTAAATGCACCCGTTCAAATAGTCAAACTTATATGTATTTTATTATACGGACATATTTAAGTTCCTTCAAGCTTTATTTCTATACCAACAGACAAAAAGTTTTGTTCTTAAAGTTATAGATTGTTTCTCTCATGCAGTAGCCCATATATTTACTAAATTAATTTAAGCCATGTGGTAGATCAGGCTGGCTTAAAGGGACATAAAACCCCCAAAAAATATTTTATGATTCAGATAGAGAATACAATTTTAAACAACTTTCCAATTTACTTCTATTATTTAATTTGCTTCCTTCTTTTGCTATCCATTGCTGAAAGGTTTATCTATGCAAGCTCAGGACAGCAGAGGACCTAGGACCGAGCTGTTAATTGGTGGTTGCATAAATATATTGATTGTGATTGGCTCACCCATGTGTACAGTTAGAAACCATTAGTGCATTGGTGCTCCTTCAACACATGATACAAAGAGAATGAAACAGATTACATAATAGAAGTAAATTAGAAAGTTGTTTAAAATTGTATTCTCTATCTTAATCATGAAAGAAAAGTTTTGGGTTTCATGTCCCTTTAAGGTTCAAAACATCTAGATGGTTACCTATACCGGACTTTGTCATAGGAATCCAAGGAACTGAGATTATTTTGTGTCTTGGGTAGTATATAAATGTTATAATACTCTGTAAGGCCATAGATCAAGGTACCAATAAACACCATGGGGAAGATTTAACAAGCAACAGATGCTGGTTTCTACGCCCATCGTTTCTGGCTCGCCAGAAACAGGCGTTAAGAAGCAGCGGCCTTTTCCAGTTTATTTTATCTCCCTTTTCCTAATTATGACAAACCTGGTCCAACAGTGACCCTTTCTCTATATCCCCTTGTGGCCCCTTTACTACATTACTTGTATTTTGGTGATTCAAAAGAGTCCACTAATTGTTAATAGGGGTACGTTTTATGGGGCATATTTATCATAGTGTGAGCGTACATGATAGGATGTAGCGTATCATGTCCGCTGCACATCGATAAATGCCAACAGCATACGCTGTCGGCATTTATCATTGCAACAGCAGATCTTGTGTGAACTGCTGGTGCAATGCTGCCCCCTGCAGGGGGTGTCAATCAACCCGATCATATTCGGTTGGGTGGATTTCTGTCCGCGGCCTCAGAGCAGGAGGACAACGTTATGAAGCAGCTCGCAGCAGACAAGGGGCATCAAGCTCCATACGGAGCTTGATAAATCGGCCCCTAAATCTTTACTTTGGTTGGAGACTAGGGGATTTCTAGACCGTTATATATTTAAAACTTGAGGTTCGCCTTTCATAGATTTCTAATGTTTTCATTCAGATTGATCTTTGTAGACAGAATATGTGCTTTGAATCAAAATGTTAAGTGTTTTTTCACTTTATGGAAAAGGTCATTGCAATGAATGCCCTTGCAGGCACACAATTTTATAATTTTGTAATCTGTTTGATAAAATAAATAATAAAATAAATAATAATAACAATAAAAATAAAAATTAAATGCACCCATGCTCATTTCAATTTTGAATATTCTATCCCTTTAACTCTACCCATGCGGTTGATATAAGTGTTTTAACCAGCCCTTGAAGTTGCTGTAATCTCACCAGATTGTGAATGTTACAAAACTATATGCATGTATTCTTAATATAGGAAATGTGAATAAAACAGTTAAACAAATGTCAGCAAAAAATGTAAAGCATATTTAATATGATATATATTTATATACTAACTTACTGAAGTGCGTATACAACATGTAATATAAGAAAAGCATCAATCTAAAGGTTTAAAATTGAAGCACTAGCATTAGCCATGAATGTACCTATATGTTTCGGCAATGAATCAATGTTAGAGATTATTATCACTGTCATCATTTGTCTGTCCATCAGCATTCACTGGACCAACATTTATCCACAAGCCATGTCACAAAGATTGAGTAACATTATCTTGTGTTAATAGTTGGCTAGTGTGGCATCTGTTAAAGCTTATCAGTACAAGTATATTTTTAGCTAAGCCACGTGCAAACGTGACAAGGTGATGTAATCATATCCTTCAAAAGTATTAAAACTATCTGGAAATAGTTATTAAATAGGAAAACTATTGAAACCACTCGGATAAGTTTTGTTAAAATGTTAATTAAAGGGATATGAAACCCCAAAAAATATTTCAGGGTTCAGACAGAGCATACAATTTTTAAAAATTTTCCAATTTACTTCTAATATCACATTTGCTTATTTCCCAACGAATGGTATTGTATAAATAGTATAAAAATATAAATACTATAATTACTATATGAATAGTAAGAAGCGGTCAAAATTAAATCTGATGGATATAATTACAACAATTACAATTACAGTTCAAAATAATATACTTAGTTGGTGAGATATGAACACTGAATAGTTAAAAGGAATAAACAATAGTGAACCAATATAATTATAAGATTGTGACAACGAAAACACTGTAGAAAGCCTGGAGAACCTATCTAAGCGATTTTGATTTGAAATACGCATGCGTTATTGGGAATACAATGTGGGTAATATTGGCATCTGTGCCGCAATCTGTGCGAATAGACAAATCCAATTGCGCATGCGTAGGATGATGAAATCGGTTTATAATTACATGGATAAACTTCCAATCCGACTGGTAATTGTGTTGTACCATGTATGGTCTATATTTGAGGGCTGGATGAAGTGATGTCATGCGGATAAAATGAAACTATATTTTATAAAGAAATGGAGCTTCGTTTCAAGACATAATAAGGTAGATTGAAAATATGTGGTCTGTTTGAAGCTAAAAAGCAAAAGTTAGTAATCCTTTAAAGAAAGCTTTAGAAATACTATTACAAATATATAAATTCTAATTTTCTAATTCAAATATTGCATAATTCGAATCAAATTGTTAAAATTTTTTAATAGAATATTACATTTAAAGAAAGCATTTGAAATACTATTATATTAAACAAATGTTAGAATGTTGTACAAACATTCAAAATTCGAAACAAACGAATGTGTTAAAATTTGTTTAATTTTTCAAATTTTGCACCTCCCTAGTAGGCTCACAGCAGGTCAAGAGTATGCATTTGTCTTTAGAACTTTATGCAGCAGTGTGTGGAACAACTTATAACTTTGCTACAAGCACTGTTGCGAACACCACTGTTATAGAGTGCTAAAGACACATGCATGCTGCTAGGATCCTATCTAGGTTTACTTTTCAACAAAGGATATCAAGAGAACATGGCAAATTCGATAACAAAAGTAAGGGCTAGATTACAAGTGGAGTGCAATCATTTGCGCCATAGCGATAAGGGGTATATTGCGAGGGTTTGCGCTCATCAGGCTTAGTGCTTGTATTACAAGTTGAAAGTAAGCACAATTTCCGCTAGAATCATTACCGTAATTTCAGAGCTGTGGTTAACTTCAACTTCATATGGATTTCGATGGGGTATAGCGCCAAGGACGAGCACCTATAGCTCTGAATAGTGGGCTAACTAGCTAGCTTGGAAAATGTACTAAAAAAATAAATGTGTAGAGTGTGTATTTAGAAATATTTATTACCACTGTACCCACCGTGGCATGTTTTATTCTTATGTAAAGTACTAGATTTGCAATTAAAATATTTCTAAATACACACTCTACACATTGTACAACACCTAGCCCATTTGAGGCGCTCTGAACACATTTATTTTCTTGTTAACTTCAACTTCAATGAATCCAACAGGACAATGATCCCAGTATACCTCGAATTCCACCACGGCTTGGTTGCAGAAGAAGTCCTGGAAGATTCTACAGTGGCCATCGCAGTCACCTGACTTGAACCCCATAGAAAATCTCTGGTGGGATTTGAAGAAGGTGGTTGCAGCACGCAAACCCAAGAATATTACTAAACTGGTGGCCATTGCTCATGATGAATGGGCTAAGATTTCTCAGGAATGCTGTCAGAAGCTGGTGTCTGGCTATGCATCTCGTTTACAGCAGGCCATAACAGTAAAAGGGTGCTCAAGTAATAAAGATGTTGGCCATGAAGTGGTTGAATAATTTTGAGACTGAAAAGAAATGGAGCTTCGTTTCAAGACATAAAAAAAGTTGCATTTTCAGCTGAGTTTGTGCAAACAGATGAAAGTCTGAAAATGTTGACAATAATTATGCATGTGCACTTATATTAACATAATGACCTAATGTGTTTTTAATAGAAATACTTGGAATTCCTATGTTATTTTTATTTTTAAATAGATATATCTATATATCTGTATATACTGTCTGTCTATCTATTCATATAGATATATAGGTATAGATATGTTTTACAAAATTTATATAGAAATATATATTTAAAAATAAAAATTATATTTTCTTCTAAGTGAAGAACATAGGAATTTCAAATATTCCTAATTCATCATTGGCATTAGCGCAGTTGATATAGCGCGGTGTCAGGCTTTCTCTGAAGTGATAAATGGAAAAAGCTTTCTTTAGCTATGCGAGAGGGAGATAGCTTAATCATGATACCTGAAGTCCTGAAGTCAGCTTGCCTGTGTCTTTTGCTAGCATGTTAACATTTTACTTGTAACTTGTAATACCAGCGCTAATTCGACCGCTCTAATTATTTTACCTTGAGCACATTTAGAGCTCATGAGCGGTAAAAAATGAGCGTGCCACTTGTATTGTGGGTTATAGATTTTTGTGCACTTTTACATAGGAACAAAATGTTCCTTTTTTAAGCATTCCCAGTTTAATTTTAACATGTTATTTCAAGGGTAGGACATATGGGTATCTAATAGCAATATACTGGCATGAGATTGCTGACACTAATCTTGCAGATCAAATGTAGGTATGTGTATTTTTTTGTGGCTGTGGTCTGCAGCATTCAGCTATTTTCAGTGCCGGATATATAAGAGAAAAAGTGTAAATCCAGATACTTTTGTGCTGCACTTTTGTTCTAAAAATATTAGTGCCTAAAATAACAGCTGGGTCCTGCAGACTGCAGCCATTTTCATCATTCATCTCACTAATGAAATGCCAAAAACAAAAATATGCACATACCTAGTGAAATTTAAGGGAGGAGACCCAGGTGGCAATACTGGACCATTCTTCAATACATGCCCATACACAAGATGATATCACAACTGCAGTATTTTAAGAGCCTTGACATTGATGTTGGGGAACATTTCTTAAAAAAGAACCAATTTAAGAATTATTAATTTTATTTACCCTTATAATTTGTTTTGCTTTTATCTTAATTTTATTTACCCAGATCATTTATTTTGCTTTGATATTCAATATCAAATTCAAAATTCAACTAATATATAACTAATATATAGTATATATGTTACGGGTAAAGTCAGAAATTGGGTAATCCTAGGATTACCCGTGTAATCCTAGTATTTCCCAGTAGTTGTGGGTAAAGCCCAAAATAAGATCATACGTTGGACTTTACTCGGGTAATCCTTGGATTACCCAAATGCTTCTGGATAAAGCTAATAAAATCATTAATTGTGCTTTACCTGGGTAATGCTAGGAAAACACACCAACAGTAAATGAAACATTTTTATTTTGAATTAAACAAACACATGTTTTTTACAATGTTTTTGTTACAACAGGAAATTAAACATTTTTATATTTCATATGTGGATTTTTCATGTGTTTTGTACCATGTTTTGTTACAGGAAAATTAAAAAATTTTACAACAACATCAAACATTTTTATTCATGAAACATTTTTATTTTTCAAAATTATTTTTTTTGATTTTTCATATGTGGATTTTTCATATGTTTTCTACCATGTTTTTTACAACAGGAAATTAAACATTTTTGTGTTATTGTGTTCTTGGATAGATTATCTGATTGGTTGTGCATCCAGTGACCTCACAGAGACACAGACCAATCAGATCATGCATTAATGGCCGAGGGCAGATAAGCTCCAGAGAGTTCTGTTCTAATCAGAGCCTTGGGCACCGCAATCACCTCTGGGAACCTAACCATGCCCCCCCACACACATACACACACACAACGTGCTTTAAAAGTTTCTCGGACAGAATGCGAGTACGTCAGACAGTCCGGTCTATCCAAGAACACAATAACACAAAAATGTTTAATTTCTTGTTGTTGTAAAAAAACATAGTAGAAAACATCTGAAAAATAAAAATGTTTATTTATGAAAAATACAAATGTTTATTTATGAAAAATAAAAATGTTTATTTATGAAAAATAAAAATGTTTATTTATGAAAAAATTAAAAAGGTTTAATTTAAAAAAATAAAAATATTCTTTGAATAAAAATGTTTCATGTTGTAGAAATGTTTAATTTCCTGTTATAACAAAACATGGTACAAAACACATGAAAAATCCACATATGAAATTTAAAAATGTTTAATTTAAACAAAAACATTGTACAAAACATAATTGTTTGTGTAATCCAAAAAAAAAAATATTTCAGTTACTGTTGGTGTGTTTTCCTAGAATTACGCGAGTAAAGCACAATTAATGATTTTATTAGCTTTATCCAGAAGCATTTGGGTAGTCCTAAAATTACCCGGGTAAAGTCCAAAGTATGATCTTATTTTGAGCTTTACCCAAAGCCACTGGGTGTATATATATATATATATATATATACAGTATATACTATATATATATATATATATACACTATATATATATATATATATATATATATATATATATATATATATATATATATATATATATATATATATATATATATATATATATATAACTAATAAAGAATGGAATTCATCATTTATGTTGATTTTAAATAATGTGACCTTCAAAATTAGCAAGTGTTTTTGCTTTTTAAGCCTTTTTAAATCAATATTATGATTTGTGAGAACAATATATTCCCAGTAAATAGCATACCTGAACTTTTAAATGGTCTTTCAGTCCCTTGGTTAATATTAAACATTATCCAATTATCAGTTGTGTCAGTGGTGTGTTGATACATTAAATCCGACTTACAATTACTCAAAACTGTATTATTCTATTGGGAATGGAAAGCTACAGATATGTAATTTTTATTGATGTATTGCATATGGTGGCTAACTCCTGTTGTCAGAGTGCTTAGACACTCTGCAATTTTGATGAGCATTATGGGAAATGTAGTTCTGAACATAATCAAAGAAGGAATGGGGGAAAGTAAGGGGCTAAATAGCACTCACTCCTTAACAAGAGTAATAAAAGTTAAAACACTAACTTTATTCATTCATATATATTCATATATAAAAACTGGGTACCACCCTGAACACACATACCACCATCAAAACATAAACCCTAATAAAAAAGTGTATTACCCCCCCCCCGTTTCCTGACCGATAACCAGAACCGTCGGCTTCAGGTGCCAGGGGTGAGGGACATGCTAACATCAGGCGCGTTTCAGCTCTCCTGTAAATACCATTCAGGTATTGTGAAATCATCAATCTCACGCCCTCCCATTGCTCAATCATATTCACTAGCTATTCAGATTGGGGGCGTGTGGTCATGCGCAAGCAAGCATTGGAGTATTCAGACTAAGTGTCATGAAATGAGCATCAGTTTCGTTTGTCATTACGGTTTCTGTATGAGAATTAATTTACAAAGTGTAGCGTTATTCATGATGGTCAAATCTTGTATGTGGATTTACACTGTCAACAAAAACACAATATATTTGTTACTTAAATAGCGGCTCAAATCACACTTGTATGTGTTACTATGATTGTTCCTCTATTATAGCCTCTTAGCTCCAATATCCATATATGTAACATCTTTTATAAAAGCCAAATATTACATAAGGTTTTCTGCTGACATTTCTCTTATGTGTTGAGACAATATATTTGTTACTTCGATATTGAATATATTCACACTCATATATGCATTTATAGTCAATTCTCTATGACAGCCTTTCATCTCCATTAGCCATATACCTGTATATTAGTCCATCATATTACAACACGCTTTATGCTTACACTCATTAGATATCCACCATGTAATGTTAGAAAGACTCTCCTCTAAAAAATCTCAAGAATATAATAAAATTTCCAAGTTTTTAAGAAGTTCTGTAATTCTCTAAAGCTACAAGATATCTGGAGGATTAAGAAGACATTTTCTAGGATTGACTTCTTTTTGGTGTCTGAAACCCTCTCTATTCTAGAAAGAGAATTCTGTCCCTGTCCTTTATTTCACTTCCTAAAAACAAATCTGATAGTTTGACTTTTGCATTTCCACATTTATTTTATGGTAACCCTAAATTTACAAATTGGTTGATTCGGAAATAGAAAGATTACTATGCATTTAATATCACCTATTTTAGCAGGATAGAAACTTTTTGGGAAGCTTCTAAAGCCTTCATTAGAGGGGACATTGAATAATTTCTGTCTACTTGGAATAGAAAGTCTAAAGCAAGAGAAATACAATGATCTGATCAAGTACATTTTGTGTAATTCCTTCTTCAGTGAACTGGGGAGCTTACTCTCAGGCTAGGAAGGACAGAAAGCTATTTTTTAATCAAAAATGTCTAACTAAAGAAACTAAATTGTCTATTCGCTTCAAAGGATATTATGTGTGCTTGGCTAAATATCTTGCTAAAATAGCCATGAATAGAAAATCTAAGAATTATATCTCGGCTATTAAACTGGATAATAAATGCTACACAAACTCAAGCAAAATAAGGGAAAATTTCTGTGACTTTTATCAAAAATTATACTCTAAAGTTATTATTAATCAGGCAAATCAAAATAGCTTTTGGGACCAAATTGACACATCGAAGATTTTAGATTCTGATCTTCAATCCCTCAATGCCCCCATCTCTATAGATTAAATTGTTTTGGCTATAAAAATGCAAAACTTAATAAAGCAGCGAGTCCAGACTGGCTTCCAGCAGAATATTACAATATTCTTGCTGACATAGTTAGAGACTTTAATGAAATGATTTAATAGATATTTTATAGCGAAGGACCCAATCTCTAATTTTTTTTCAGCAGCGAATGTCTCCCTAATACTCAAGAAAGGTAAAGATGTGAAGGACTTGGCTTCCTACAGACCAATCTCAGTCTTAAACACAGACTATAAACTTTGTTATTCCTCTTTATTTATATACCAACAGTAACATATAATATAATAAATTGTGTATTTTCCCAAGCCACTCCCCTTTTAGGTGTATAGTATATTCTATAAAGAAGTGTTAAGTTTATTTATGTTGCAGAAAGTGTCACTTTTTCTACCCTTCTAAGAGAATCTTTTATAGTTTCTACCCTTAAAACTTTAATAGTAAGATCTGATGTCCACTTTGTCTGTAAAGATTCTAAGTTGGTCTGACCATCTTGGGACAATATGAGTTTATACCAGGGGGAGATAGAAAAAATACCTATATTTGCTATCTTTATTAATGGAATAATTTTTTCCCAAGCCCAGTCAAAACCATTTCCCCTTATAATCTTTTTAACATAATGTCTTACCTGTAAGAAGGCAAAAACGTCTTTATAATGAAGTTTATATTCTCAATTTAATGATTTAAAGGTCTTAATTGTTTTATCTTCTTGATTTATAAATTGATATATGTATTTCAAACTCTTATTATTACAAGTTTTGAATACAATTGAATTGATGGTTTCTGGAAAATCTGTTTTTTTTTTGAGCATCAAGTAATTAGATATTCCATATTTAATTCCAAGTTTATTACATATCTTTTGCCAGGCTTTAATTGGATAAAAGAGTGTTTTCAATCTTTTCATTTCCACCAGAAGTTTATTCCAGGATTAAGGTTTTTAACCGACTATGGGAAAGCTATATTTCCTTCTAAGTCAGAAGTTGTATAGTACTTAATCACTGATAGCCACTCGACCACAATTTTACCTAATGTTATAATAATCTAATTGAGGAAGAGCTAAGCCGCCATATTCCTTAGTGAGACACAATTTCTTAAGGGAAACTCTTGTTTTTTTTAATTCCATATAAATTTAGAGAATGCTGAATTAAGAGA
Organism: Bombina bombina; assembly: GCF_027579735.1. NCBI lineage: Eukaryota > Metazoa > Chordata > Amphibia > Anura > Bombinatoridae > Bombina > Bombina bombina. The sequence continues at coordinate 1,084,640,764 of NC_069502.1, forward strand.
TTTTTTATCTTTTTTAACACTGGAATTGGAATGTTTTGCATGAGGTATAGTCGCCTTGGGAAAATGATCATTTTAATTAAATTTATTTTACCGGAAATTGAGATTGGTAAATTAATCCACTTTTTAAGATCTTCTTTTACTATCGTAATTAATGGAGGAAAATTTAATCTATACCAGTCATTTTCTATAGGAGAGATAAATATACCCAAATATTTTATAGATTCAGAAGAGTCCTTGAAGTGCTTTTCTTTATCTGATTTCTTTATTTGACATAGCCACAGTATCTCTGTCTTACTATTTTTAATTTTATAACCTGTGAATAAACTTAATTTCGTTATTATGTCCTTTACCTTTTGGTATATTTTTTATCTGAATTTCTAATGAATAATAGTAAGTCATCTGCATACAGTGAAACTTTGAGTTCGTAATTACCTATTTTTATTGCCTGTATTCTTTCTCTAAGGAAAATGACTAATGGTTCTATCGCAATATCGAAGAGCAATGGGGAAAGGGGGCAGCCTTGCCTGGTTCCTCTCTCTAAAGGAAATATTTTTGGATAGTTGACCATTAATTAATAAGGCTGTTGTCGGGAAATTATATAATAATTTCAGGAATTAAATGAATTTATTGTGAAAGCCAAATTTTGATAGTGTAGTAAATAAATGAACCCAATCCACAGATTTAAAAGCTTTTTCTGCGTTGAGATATTATAGACGCATCTTTTTCTCTGTTCTCTTGATTAATATTATTTCTATCGCTTTTAAAGTAATCCATTGCTATAAATACCTTCCTTATATTCGATGCTGAATTTCTTTTTTTTTAAAAAAACACCTTTTTGGTCTGGGTGAATAATATTTTTTAAGGAATTCTGAAGTCTTTTGGCAATTTGTTAACACCTTAAAGTGTGTGTTGAGAATGGAAATTGGTCTGTAAGAGCCCATCTCTTCAGAATTTTTGTGAGGTTTAGCTATTAGTGTAGTCCATGATGCAGTAAAGTTAGATGACATTTCCTTACTTTCAATCAAATAATAGTTATATAAACTCTCTAAAGTTGGGATTATAAGATCTGTCATCATTTTGTAGTATTCATATGGTAATAGATCAGGCCCTGGTGATTTATTTTGTGATAATTTTTTAATTGCTTTCTTAATTTCTTCTTATGAAATTGGTAATATGATTTTATTAATTGTTTCATTATTACATTTGGGAAGATTATTATTTGCCCAAAAATCTACCTTATTTTTTTTGTCTAAATCGTGTAAGCTGTATATTTCTTGATAATATTCTACAAACATTCTTATAATGTCTGCTGTTTTGTTGGCCAGCTTGTCCTTTTTTATGACATCAATGTGTGTTGTTTTATTCATTTTCTCAACTATTTTGGCTAGAAATCTTCCTGTCTTGTTACCATATCCATAATATCTTGCCCCCAATCTGATCTCTTGTTGTGTAGATGAAAACAATAACCACGTATCTCTTGCTTTCTTCGCGTCCTCATATTTTTGCCAATTTTCTTGTGAAGGATTATCTAAGTATCTATTAAATGAATTAACTATTCTATTTGTACTTCTTTTTCTATATTCGTTTGTTTAATTTTAATTTTACTCACAAAGGCTATAAATTCCCCTCTCATTACTGCCTTTGAGGCTTCCCAAAAGGTCTCAGGTTTATTAACATATTCCTGATTTAAGGAGATGTATTCCTTCCACTTTCGAGTGAGATGGTTTTTAAATTCAGAGTCATGTATTAGATAGGTTAGGAAGCAAAATCTTCTAAAGAAAGTTCCAGAATCATCTATTGTAAAGTTTAAAACAATTGGGGCATGATCAGATATTGTTATATTCTTTATTATACTTTTTGCATTAACTCCAATCAGCTTCTCTGATACCAAGAACACATCTATCCGTGAGAAGGTTCTGTGTGCTTTGGAAACACATGTACAGTCTCTAGTTGTTGGATTATTTATTCTAAATATGTCATTTAAGTTAAGATTATATAGGAACTTTTTTTTAAAGTTTTGCCTCCAGTTTAACTCATTTAGTTTTTTTAAAGTTTTATAGGTCGATACCTATCCAAAGGTATTTGAAAAACCATATTAACCCCCCCCTAGAAAATTTCCTTCAGAGATTTTCATTAATTTTATTTGTAGACCTGTCTAAAACCTTGGGGAATGCTCATTCTGAGCATAAACATTACATAAAGTGACTTTTATTTTTCCAAGTTCTATTTTTAAAATCATATATCTTTATTCTGGGTCCAGCTCACATGCTAAGACTGAGTATTGTAGGTCTTTTTTTAATAGTTTTGCTACTTCTTTTTCCCTAGTATTACAATTGGTTCCTACCACTTCCCCTACCCATCCACATTTTAACTTGAGGAGTTCTTCTCCTTTAAGATGTTTCTCCTGGATGAAGGCGACATCAGCTCCCATATCCCAGAGATGTTTAACTATAGCTTTCTTTTTTGGGGCAGGTGATGCTTCTAACATTCCAAGAGACACACTTAAGTTGAGTCTTCATTAAAAAAAAAAAAAAAAAGTTAAATAAAAATAAATTTTTTGACAACGAGCAAATACCTTTCCCCTGTGAAAAAACATCACAGTCCCTATTAATATCATTGAGGCAATAAGACCAGATATCTACACCCTATTTCCCCCTTTTCCTTTACAAAAATCTCAACTTCTCTAACATTTTCTAGAGTTCTCACCTCAGCGCCTATCTGTATTTTAGCTGGATATATTAGAGAAGCATTAAATCCTTTATTAATCAGTTTAGAACATATTGGCGACATACTCTTTCTTTTATTTGCCACTTCCATGGAGAAGTCTTGAAATATAAAAATTATTTTATCTTCCATAAGTAATTCTTTCTTTTTCCTGTAGTACTGTAACAAATTTAATCTTGTCTTGGAAATTAAGAAATTTGGCTATTACAGGTCTAGGCCTTTCATTGTTTCTATTATCCATCAAGTTGCCTATTCTGTGGACCATTTCAATTATAACAGAGTTGCCTGTATGAGGCATTTCTAGTAGCTTAGATAATATTTCTAATAAAAATTTGTTTAGGTCTTTAAATTGTATGGTTTCCGGGAGTCCTATTATTTTAATGTTATTTCTGTGAGAGCAATTCTCTAAGTCATCTACTTTTTGTTGTAGGCTATTATAACTTCTTTCCATACAATCAATTCTTGTTCCATACCTAGTAGTATTATCTTCTATATCTGATATGCACTGTTCAGCCTCAGCAAGTCTGATAGAAAATTGCCTAATTTCACTAGCTAAACTAGATATTTCTGATTTAACCTGATCAAATTGAGGTAGGAAAATGTCTGACATGGTTTTAACTAAGATTTGTATATCTGTCTGAGTAATCCCCTCATTGATAGATTCTGATGTAGTTTCATTACTACCTTTATCTCTTTTGTCTTTGTTCCTAGAAGCCATTGCTGGAGATTTGTTTTTAGATTGTGATATATATACAGTATATATATTTATCCATGTGCAAATTACAACATGAATAAAGAAAACGTGCCTTTAGCTGAGATACTATATATAAAAAAAAAGGGTGAAAACACTTATAAGTTACCTAGTGAGGAAATGGGGAGTGAGGAGAAAACAGCGGGTTTTTAGACCAGCAAGATCCTGGAAATTGAATCAATATGAAAAGTTGTTCAAAACAAAGTTTTAAACCATGTAGAAGACAGTGCTTTTTAGAGATTCTGGGGGATATGTATCAAGCCGTCAACCGCAAATACACTGGAATTCCACATGGTAATTTTTTTGCGAGTTTGATCCAAACCTAGTTATCAAAGCCTACAGACCGGCAAAAGTTGCCTACAGCTAGTGATGTTGTGAACCTAAAAATTTCGGTTCGCGAACAGCAAACATGAACTTCCCCAAAAGTTTGCGAACCGGCGAACCGGGCGAACCGCCATTGACTTCAATGGGCGGGCAAATTTTAAAACCCACAGGGACTCTTTCTGGCCACAATAGTGATGGAAAAGTTGTTTCAAGGGGACTAACACCTGGACTGTGGCATGCCGGAGGGGGATCCATGGCAAAACTCCCATGGAAAATTACATAGTTGATGCAGCGTCTGGTTTTAAGCCATAAAGGGCATAAATCACCTAACATTCCTAAATTGTTTGGAATAACGTGCTTTAAAACATCAGGTATGATGTTGTATCGATCAGGTAGTGTAAGGGTTACGCCCGCTTCACAGTGACAGACCAAACTCCCCGTTTAAAGGGACAGTCTACACCAGAATTTTTATTGTTTTAAAAGATAGATAATCCCTTTATTACCCATTTCTCAGTTTTGCATAACTAACACATTTATAATAATATATTTTTAACCTCAGTGATTATCTTGTATATAAGCCTCTGCAAACTGCCCCTTTTTTCAGTTCTTTTGACAGACTTGCAGTCTAGCCAATCAGTGCCTGCTCCCAGATAACTTCTCGTGCACGAGCACAGTGTTATCTCTATGAAATACGTGAACTAACACCCTCTAGTGGTGAAAAATTGTTAAAATGCAATCTGAAAGAGGTGGGCTTCAAGGTCTAAGAAATTAGCATATGAACCTCCTAGGTTAAGCTTTCAACTAAGAATACCAAGAGAACAAAGCAAAATTGGTGATAAAAGTAAATTGGAAAATTGTTTAAAATTACATGCTCTATCTGAATCATGAAAGTTTATTTTGGCCAAGACTGTCCCTTTAACGCACCGCAAACAACCGCAAACAGTCCTTTTGCACAACCGCAAACTCCCCATTTGCACAAGGTTCGATACCAAGCTAGCCATGTCCCGTTCCTTGTCCTCACTGATGTCATTGAAGGTCTCTTCCTCCACCCAGCCATGTACACCACCAAGGGTCCCCAAAAGGTGACAACAAGCCCCCTGGGACGCCTGCTGTGTTTGGTCTTCCACCTCCTCAAAGCCACCTTCCTCCTCTGACTCCTCTTCTTCAGACTCCTCTCTCTGTGTTGCCTCTCTCTGCGTTATTATAAGGTGTGTTAAGTAGTACTATTCCTATCAGTTTAATCCCTGTTCCGTCCCCTATCAGGGGACGTGTATATGGCATGGATTTTAGGAACCGGAAGATGGAAAAAGATGCTTGTTCGGTCCTCCTACTTCAAATTTGGGGTACTGCACGTGCAATCTAATGTGCCACCAGATAGGAGTGGTGTGTTAAGTAGTACTATTCCTATCAGTTTAATCCCTGTTATGTGCCTTTTTTATAGGTTTGGTTTTTGAAGCCACAGTGCTGCACCAGAGGCCAGAAAAATTAGGCATGTACACATGCCTGAAAAATTAGGTATTGTTGCAGCCGCTGCTGTAGCAGCGGCCAGAAAAATTGATGTTTGTTTCCCAGGCAGAAAGTGCCCTAAAACATTGCGGCTTGAACCCTAGTTGGTGGCGTATAAGTAACGCAAGTCATCCAGCATTCGAAAATAAAATACAGCAGCGTGTGGACCATTTTTAGCCCAAGGCAGCTCATCTCATCAGGCCTTTTTTACTCAAATGTATCGCCCAATGTCAGTCCCTTCGGGATCCATCCCTCATGCATCTTAATAAAGGTGAGGTAATCTAGACTTTTTTGACCTAGGCGACTTCTCTTCTCAGTGACAATACCTCCTGCTGCACTGAAGGTCCTTTCTGACAGGACACTTGAAGCGGGGCAGGCCAGAAGTTCTATCGCAAATTGGGATAGCTCAGGCCACAGGTCAAGCCTGCACACCCAGTAGTCAAGGGGTTCATCGCTCCTCAGAGTGTCGAGATCTGCAGTTAAGGCGAGGTAGTCTGCTACCTGTCGGTCAAGTCGTTCTCTGATGGTGGACCCCAAAGGGCTGTGGCGATGCATAGGAGTAAAAAAGCTCCGCATGTCCTCCATCAACAACACGTCTGTAAAGCATCCTGTCCTTGCCGATGTGGTCGTGGGAGTTGTAGGATTACTTTCACCTCTTCCCCTGTTAGATTCCCATTGTGCTGTGACATCACCCTTATACGCTGTGTAAAGCATACTTTTCAATTTATTTTGAAACTGCTGCATCCTTTCCGACTTGCGGTAATTCGGTAACATTTCAGGCACTTTATGCTTACACCGGGGGTCTAGTAGCATGGACACCCAGTACAGGTCGTTCTCCTTCAGCTTTTTTATACGAGGGTCACTCAACAGGCACGACAGCATGAAAGACCCCATTTACACAAGGTTGGATGCCGAGCTACTCATGTCCCGTTCCTCATCCTCAGTGATCTCACTGAAGGTATCTTCTTCCCCCAGCCACGTACAACACCACGGGTACCAGATAGGTGACAACGAGCACCCTGGGATGCCTGTTGTGGTTGGTCTTCCTCCTCCTCAAAGCCACATTCCTCCTCTGACTCCTCTTCCTCACAATCCTCTTCCAGCGTTGCCGCTGGTCCAGCAAGCGATGCTGATAAGGCTGTTTCTGGTGGTGATGGTGACCACAACTCTTCCTCTTCCTCTTCATGCTCATCTATGGCCTGATCCAGCACTCTTCGCAGGCCACGCTCCAGGGAGAAAACAAATGGTATGATGTAGCTGATGGTGCCTTCGGTGCGACTGACTAGGTTTGTCACCTCCTCAAAAGGATGCATGAGCCTACAGGCACTGCGCATGAGTGCCCAGTAACGTGGCAAAAAAATTCCCAGCTCCGCAGAGGCTGTCCTAGCACCCCGGTCATACAAATACTCGTTAACAGCTTTTTCTTGTTGGAGCAGGCAGTCGAACATTAGGAGTGTTGAATTACAATGTGTCGGGCTGTCGCAAATCAAGCGCCTCACTGGCATGTTGTTTCGCCGCTGGATATCGGAAAAGTGCGCCATGGCCGTGTAGGAATGCCTCAAATGGCCACACACCTACCTGGCCTGCTTCAGGATGTCCTGTAAGCCTGGGTACGGCACATGTGTATGTGTCAACTTGCCCAATTTCAATGCCGCCACCAAATTACTTCCGTTGTCAGAAACCACTTTGCCGATCTCCAGTTGGTGCGGAGTCAGCCACTGATCCACCTGTGCGTTCAGGGCGGACAGGAGTGCTGGTCCGGTGTGACTCTCTGCTTTCAGGCAAGTCAACCCCAAGAAGGTGTGACACTGCCGTATCCGGGATGTGGAATAGTACCTGCAGAGCTGGGGGGGTGCCGTTGATGTGGAGCAAGACGCAGCAGCAGAAGAGGACTCAGCCGAGGAGGTTATGGAAGAGGATGGAGTAGGAGGAGTAGAGGAGGTGGCAGCAGGCCTGCCTGCAAGTTGTGGCGGTGTCACCAACTCCTCCTCTGCAGAGCCACGCATTCCATGCTTGGCAGCCATCAGCAGGTTTACCCAATGCGCAGTGTAGGTGATATACCTGCCCTGACCATGCTTTGCAGACCAGCTATCAGTGGTCATATGGACCTTTGCCCCAACACTGTGTGCCAGACATGCCATTACTTCCTTTCGCACAATCGAGTACAGGTTGGGGATTGCCTTTTGTGCTAAGAAATTTCGGCTGGGTACCTTCCACTGCGGTGTCCCAATAGCTACAAATTTTTTGAACTCCTCAGACTCCACCAGCTTGTATGGTAAAAGCTGGCGGGCTAAGAGTTCAGACAAGCCAGCTGTCAGACGCCGGGCAAGGGGGTGACTTTGTGACATTGGCTTCTTGCGCTCAAACATGTCCTTGACAGACACCTGACTGTGGGCAGATGAGCAGGAACTGCTCCGGAAGAGAGACGGAGTGGCGGATGGTTGAGAGGGGGCATGGAGGACAGCAGTGGTTGACGTCGCTGAAGATGCTGGACCAGTAGGAGGATGGCGGCTTTGAGTTTGTGTGCTGCTTCTACTCATGTGTTGATCCCATAGGCGTTTGTGATGTGCGATCATGTGCCTTCGCAAAGCAGTTGTACCTAGGTGGGAGTTGGACTTCCCACGACTCAGTTTCTTTTGGCACAGGTTGCAAATGGCATCGCTGTTGTCAGAGGCAGACACACAAAAAAAATACCACACTGCTGAGCTCTGCGATGACGGCATTCTGGTGGTGGCAACAGCATGCATTGTTTGGCGTGCTGTCTGGCTGACCCCGGGTGCTGATTCATGCTGTCTGACTGTGCCACTAGCTCCTTGCGACGACCTCCCCCTGCTTCCAACTTGTCTTCTCCTCCTCCTCTCTGTCTCCCCATTTGAACTTTCCCCCTGTTCTTCTTCTCTTTAAGCGGGCACCCACGTGACATCCACTGACGCATCATCATCATCAACCGCTTCACTTGTATCTGACAAATCAACAAAGGAAGCAGCAGTGGGTACAACATCATCATCATCACACCGTACGTCCATGTCTGTAATGCTGCCTGACTGAGACATATCACTGTTATCTACATCCTCTGTCAATGATGGTTGCGCATCACTCATTTCTTCCAACTGATGTGTAAAAAACTCCTCTGACAGATCAAGTGAAGCGGCTGTGGTTCTAGTGTTGGTGGTGGCGGCAGGCGAGCGAGTGGTAACTTGAGAGGTGCCCGAAGATAAGCTGGAGGAGGATGGTGCGTCAAGGTTCGGAGCGGAAGCTATAGAAGATTTGGTGTCCTGTATTATAAAGTCAACTATGTCCTCCTCCAAACTTTTCAAGTTCATGGGACGTGGCCCCTGAACACTGGGCATTATTCTAGTGCCAAAGGGAATCACAGCACCACGACCACAACGGCACCTGCGGGGTGGCCTGTCTCTGCCTGTCATTTTTTCTTTAAATGTACACTTACACTACTATTAAACAAGATATGAGTGGTGGCACTGGGCAAGTGGGCACAGTATATGCTGTGAGCCTGACACAAAAAAGCAGACTGATGTTTCACAGTCAAAAAAGTTTTTATTTTTTTAAATGTACACTTACACTACTATTAAACAAGATATGAGTGGTGGCACTGGGCAAGTGGGCACAGTATACGCTGTGATCCTGACACAAAAAAGCAGACTGATGTTTCACAGTCCAAAAAGTTTTTATTTTTTTAAATGTACACTTACACTACTATTAAACAAGATATGAGTGGTGGCACTGGGCAAGTGGGCCCAGTATAAGCTGTGAGCCTGAAACAAAAAAGCAGACTGATGTTTCACAGACTCAGTCCAAAAAGTTTTTTTTGTTTTTAAATGTACACTTACACTACTATTAAACAAGATATGAGTGGTGGCACTGGGCAAGTGGGCACAGTATACGCTGTGAGCCTGACACAAAAAAGCAGACTGATGTTTCACAGTCCAAAAAGTTTTTTTTGTTTTTAAATGTACACTTACACTACTATTAAACAAGATATGAGTGGTGGAACTGGGCAAGTGGGCCCAGTATAAGCTGTGAGCCTGAAACAAAAAAGCAGACTGATGTTTCACAGTCCAAAAAGTTTTTTTTTTTAAATGTACACTTACACTACTATTAAACAAGATATGAGTGGTGGCACTGGGCAAGTGGGCACAGTATACGTTGTGAGCCTGACACAAAAAAGCAGACTGATGTTTCACAGTACAAAAAGTTTTTATTTTTTTAAATGTACACTTACACTACTATTAAACAAGATATGAGTGGTGGCACTGGGCAAGTGGGCCCAGTATAAGCTGTGAGCCTGAAACAAAAAGCAGACTGATGTTTCACAGACTCAGTCCAAAAAGTTTTTTTTGTTTTTAAATGTACACTTACACTACTATTAAACAAGAAGATATGAGTGGTGGCACTGGGCAAGTGGGCACAGTATACGCTGTGAGCCTAACACAAAAAAGCAGACTGATGTTTCACAGTCCAAAAAGTTTTTTTTTTTAAATGTACACTTACACTACTATTAAACAAGATATGAGTGGTGGCACTGGGCAAGTGGGCCCAGTATAAGCTGTGAGCCTGAAACAAAAAAGCAGACTGATGTTTCACAGTCCAAAAAGTTTTTTTTTTTAAATGTACACTTGCACTACTATTAACCCTTTAAGGACACAGCTTTCAGTTTGCTAAATTGTTTTATGACGGAAAAATTCCGTCATATGTCCTTAAGAGGTTAAACAAGATATGAGTGGTGGCACTGGGCAAGTGGGCACAGTATACGCTGTGAGCCTGACACAAAAAAGCAGACTGATGTTTCACAGTACAAAAAGTTTTTATTTTTTTAAATGTACACTTACACTACTATTAAACAAGATATGAGTGGTGGCACTGGGCAAGTGGGCACAGTATAAGCTGTGAGCCTGAAACAAAAAAGCAGACCGATATTTCACAGACTCAGTCCAAAAAGTTTTTTTTTGTTTTTAAATGTACACTTACACTACTATTAAACAAGAAGATATGAGTGGTGGCACTGGGCTAGTGGGCACAGTATACGCTGTGAGCCTGACACAAAAAAGCAGACTGATGTTTCACAGTCCAAAAAGTTTTTTTTGTTTTTAAATGTACACTTACACTACTATTAAACAAGATATGAGTGGTGGCACTGGGCAAGTGGGCCCAGTATAAGCTGTGAGCCTGAAACAAAAAAGCAGACTGATGTTTCACAGTCCAAAAAGTTTTTTTTTTTAAATGTACACTTACACTACTATTAAACAAGATATGAGTGGTGGCACTGGGCAAGTGGGCACAGTATACGCTGTGAGCCTGACACAAAAAAGCAGACTGATGTTTCACAGTACAAAAAGTTTTTATTTTTTTAAATGTACACTTACACTACTATTAAACAAGATATGAGTAATGGCACTGGGCAAGTGGGCCCAGTATAAGCTGTGAGCCTGAAACAAAAAAGCAGACCGATATTTCACAGACTCAGTCCAAAAAGTTTTTTTTGTTTTTAAATGTACACTTACACTACTATTAAACAAGAAGATATGAGTGGTGGCACTGGGCAAGTGGGCACAGTATACGCTGTGAGCCTAACACAAAAAAGCAGACTGATGTTTCACAGTCCAAAAAGTTTTTATTTTTTTAAATGTACACTTACACTATTATTAAACAAGATATGAGTGGTGGCACTGGGCAAGTGGGCCCAGTATAAGCTGTGACCCTGAAAAAAAAAGCAGACTGATGTTTCACAGTCCAAAAAGTTTTTTTTTTTTAAATGTACACTTACACTACTATTAAACAAGATATGAGTGGTGGCACTGGGCAAGTGGGCACAGTATACGCTGTGAGCCTGACACAAAAAAGCAGACTGATGTTTCACAGTCCAAAAAGTTTTTTTTTTTTTAAATGTACACTTACACTACTATTAAACACAATATGATTGGTGGCACTGGGCAAGTGGGCCCAGTATAAGCTCTGAGCCTGAAACTAAAAAGCAGACTAATGTTTCACAGACTCAGTCCAAAAAGTTTTTTTTGTTTTTAAATGTACACTTACACTACTATTAAACAAGATATGAGTGGTGGCACTGGGCAAGTGGGCACAGTATACGCTGTGAGCCTGACACAAAAAAGCAGACTGATGTTTCACAATCCAAAAAGTTTTTATTTTTTTAAATGTACACTTACACTACTATTAAACACGATATGAGTGGTGGCACTGGGCAAGTGGGCCCAGTATAATCTGTGAGCCTGAAACAAAAAAGCAGACTGATGTTTTTAAATTTACACTACTGTTACACCAGATATGAGTGGTGGCACTGGGCAAGTGGGCACAGTATACGCTGTGTGCCTGGCACACACGCTGGCAGGCAGGCAACTGCAATTAGATTACACAAGCAGACTGATGTTTCACAGTCAAAAAAGTTTTTTTTTTTTTTTAAAGGGACATAATACTCATATGCTAAATCACTTGAAACTGATGCAGTATAACTGTAAAAAGCTGACAGGAAAATATCACCTGAGCATCTCTATGTAAAAAAGGAAGATATTTTACCTCACAATCTCCTCAGCTCAGCAGAGTAAGTTCTGTATAAAAAGTTATACTCAACTGCTCCCAGCTGCAGGTAAAAAAAAATTAAAAAATGAAGAAATAAACAGCAGCCAATCAGCATCAGCAGTGCTGAGGTCATGAACTTTTACTGTGATCTCATGAGATTTGACTTGACTCTCATGAGATTTCATTGTAAACTTCCTTTACCTGTTTGGTGAAATAAGATGAGAGTGCACGATGCTCATCCCTTCAGATGTCCCAGGACAGACACACTAAAATGCTACTGAGGAACTTTTGAGGTAAAATATCTTTCTTTTTTACATAGAGATGTTCAGGAGATATTTTCTAGTCAGCTTTTTACAGCTATGCTGCATCACTTTCAAGTATTTAAATATTTGGGTATTATGGCCCTTTAATTTACACTACTGTTACACCAGATATGAGCGGGGGCACTGGGCAAGTGGGCACAGTATACGCTGTGAGCCTGGCACACACGCCGGCAGGCAGGCAACTGCAATTTGATTACACTAGCAGACTGATGTTTCACAGTCAAAAAAGTTTTATTTTTTTAAATTTACACTACAGTTACACCAGATATGAGTGGTGGCACTGGGCAAGTGGGCCTGGCACACACGCTGGCAGGCAGGCAACTGCAATTAGATTACACAAGCAGACTGATGTTTCACAGTCAAAAACATTTTTTTTAATTAATTTACACTACTGTTACACCAGATATGTGTGGTTGCACTGGGCAAGTGGGCACAGAAGTGGGCACAGTATACGCTGTGAGACTGGCACACACGCCGGCAGGCAGACAACTGCAATTAGATTACACTAGCAGACTGATGTTTCACAGTCAAAAAAGTTTTATTTTTTTAAATTTACGCTACTGTTACACCAGATATGAGTGGTGTCACTGGGCAAGTGAGCCTGGCACACACACTGGCAGGCAGGCAACTGCAATTAGATTACACTAGCAGACTTATGTTTCATAGTCAAAAAAGTTTTTTTTTTTAAATTTACACTACTGTTACACCAGATATGAGTGGTGGCACTGGGCAAGTGGGCCTGGCACACACGCTGGCAGGCAGGCAACTGCAATTAGATTACACAAGCAGACTGATGTTTCACAGTCAAAAAAGTTTTTTTTTTTAATTTACACTACTGTTACACCATATATGAGTGGGGGCAGTGGGCAAGTGGGCCTGGCACACACGCTGGCAGGCAGGCAACTGCAATTAGATTACACTAGCAGACTGATGTTTCACAGTCAAAAAAGTGTTTTTTTTTTAAATTTACACTACTGTTACACCAGATATGAGTGGGGGCACTGGGCAAGTGGGCCTGGCACACACGCTGGCAGGCAACTGCAATTAGATTACACTAGCAGACTGATGTTTCACAGTCAAAATTTCTTTTTAAATTTACACTACTGTTACACCAGATATGAGTGGTGTGGCACTGGGCAAGTGGGTCTGGCACACACACTCGCAGGCAGGCAACTGCAATTAGATTACACTAGCTAGCAGACTGATGTTTCACAGTCAAAAAAGTTTTTTTTTTTAAATTTACACTACTGTTACACCAGATATGAGTGGTGTGGCACTGGGCAAGTTGGTCTGGCACACACGCTGGCAGGCAGGCAACTGCAATTAGATTACACTAGCAGACTGATGTTTCACAGTAAAAATTTTTTTTTTACATTTACACTACTGTTACACCAGATATGAGTGATGTGGCACTGGGCAAGTGGGTCTGGCACACACGCTGGCAGGCAGGCAACTGCAATTAGATTACACTAGCAAACTGATATTTCACAGTCAAAAAAGTTTTTTTTTTTTTTTAATTTACACTACTGTTACACCAGGTATGAGTGGTGTGGCACTCGGCAAGTGGGTCTGGCACACACACTGGCAGGCAGGCAACTGCAATTAGATTACACTAGCAGACTGATGTTTCACAGTCAAAAAAGTTTTTTTTTTAAATTTACACTACTGTTACACCAGATATGAGTGGTGTGGCACTGGGCAAGTGGGCCTGGCACACACGCTGGCAGGCAGGCAACTGCAATTAGATTAAACTAGTAGACTGATGTTTCACAGTCAAAAAAGTTTTTTTTTTATATTTACACTACTGTTACACCAGATATGATTGGTGGCACTGGGCAAGTGGGCCTGGCACACGCGCTGGCAGGCAGGCAACTGCAATTAGATTACACTAGCAGACTGATGTTTCACAGTCAAAAAAGTTTTTTTTTAAAATTTACACTACTGTTACACCAGATATGAGTGGTGGCACTGGGCAAGTGGGCCTGGCACACACGCTGGCAGGCAGGCAACTGCAATTAGATTAAACTAGCAGACTGATGTTTCACAGTCAAAAAAGTTTTTTTTTTAAATTTACACTACTGTTACACCAGATATGAGTGGTGGCACTAAGCAAGTGGCTTGGCAGGCAGGCAACTGCAATTGGATTACACAGGAAAAAAAAATAAAAAAAATGATGTTCTAGCCCTAAAAACAGCTTACAGCAGAGATCAGATGAGTCCTTCAGGACACTGAATACACTACCCTAGCTATCAATTTCCCTATTAAATCACCAGCAGCTACACTGTCCCTCCTCTCACTAACAATGCAGCTTCCGAATGAATCTAAAATGGCTGCTGTTCAGGAGCTGGGAGGGTCTGGGAGGGAGGGTCTGCTGCTGATTGGCTGGAATGTGTCTGCAGACTGTGAGATACAGGGTCAAAGTTTACTCAATGATGACGAATAGGGGGCGGATCAAACATCGCATATGTTCGCCCGCAGCGGCGAACGCGAACATGCTATGCTCACCGGGAACTATTCGCCGGTGAACTATTCGCGACATTACTACCTACAGCCCCCCACATTGCCATAAACTAAATTAAGCTATTAACCCCTATCCCTAACAAGCCGCTTACTTTAAATTAAAATTACCACATACCTTACCTGTAGAATTAAAATAAACTATTTTTAAAATATTAATTAACCTACCCTAACTATTATACTACACTCAAATTAAACTACCAATTAAATTAACTAAATTACATATTAAAAAACCCTAACCCTACTCAAATTATTTAAATCTACTATTTAACATTATTAAAAATTACTAAATTACAATAAAAATAAACACTAAGTTACAAAAAATGTAAAACACTAAATTACCAGAAAAAAAAACCACATTATCAAAAATAAAAAAGAATTACACCTAATCTAATAGCCTTATCAAAATAACCCCCCCAAATAAAAAAACAACAACATAGCCTACACTAAACTACCAATGGCCCTTAAAAGGGCCTTTTGTAGGGCATTGCCCCAAAGAAATTAGCTCTTTTACCTGTAAAAAATTTACAAACACCCCCCAACAGTAAAACCCACCACCCCCACAAACAACCCCCCCAAATAAAAACCCTATCTAAAATTACCTAAGCTCCCCATTGCCCTGAAAAGGGCATTTGTATGGGCATTGCCATTAAAAGGGCATTTTGGTCTTTTACTGCCCAGACCATACTCTAAAAATAAAACCCACCCAAAAAACCCTTAAATAAACCTAACACTAACCCCCAACGATACACTTACAGTTCTTGAAGTTCCGCTTGAAGGATCCATCCAGCCAGCAAGAAGTCTTCATCCGGGCGGCCTCTTCCATCTTCATCCAGACAGCATCTTCTATCTTCATCCATCCAGCGTGGAGGAGGTCCATCCTGAAGACATCCGGCGCGGAGCTCCTCTTCAATACGGTCGCCGCCGTAAACTGGAACTTGAATGCAAGTGACGTCATCCAAGATGGCGTCCCTTGCATTCCTATTGGCTGAAAGGTTCCAATCAGCCAATAGGATTTGAGCAGCTCTCATTATATTGGCTGTTCCAATCAGCCAATAGGATGAGAGTTCAATCCTTTTCAGGGCAATGGGGAGCTTAGGTTATTTTAGATAGGGTTTTTATTTGTGGGGGTTGTTTGTGGGGGTGGTGGGTTTTACTGTTGGGGGTGTTTGTAAATTGTTTTACAGGTAAAAGAGCCGATTTCTTTGGGGCAATGCCCCACAAAAGGCCCTTTTAAGGTAGTTTAGTGTAGGCTAGGGTTTTTTTAAATTTTGGGGGGCTTTTTTATTTTGATAGGGCTATTAGATTAGGTGTAATTCTTTTTTTTTTGTAACAGCATTTTTTTTTTTTGTAATTTAGTCATTTTTAATAAGGTTAAATAGTAGATTTAAATAATTTGAGTAGGGTTAGGGTTTTTTAATTTGTAATTTAGTTAATTTTATTGGTAGTTTAACCCCTTAATGACCGGACCATTTTTCAATTTTCTTACCCTTAATGACAATGGCTATTTTTACATTTCTGCACTGTTTGCGTTTAGCTGTAATTTTCCTCTTACTCTTTTACTGTACCCACACATATTATATACCGTTTTTCTCGTCATTAAATGGACTTTCTAAAGATACCATTATTTTCATCATATCTTATAATTTACTAAAAAAAAAAGATAAAATATGAGGAAAAAATGGAAAAAAACACACTTTTTCTAACTTTGACCCCCAAAATCTGTTACACATCTACAATCACCAAAAAACACCCATGCTAAATAGTTTCTAAATTTTGTCCTGAGTTTAGAAATACCCAATGTTTACATGTTCTTTGCTTTTTTTGCAATTTATAGGGCAATAAACACAAGTAGCACTTTGCTATTTCCAAACCACTTTTTTTTCAAAATTAGCGCTAGTTACATTGGGACACTGATATCTGTCAGGAATATCTGAATATCCCTTGACATGTATATATTTTTTTTTAGAAGACATCCCAAAGTATTGATCTAGGCCCATTTTGGTATATTTCATGCCACCATTTCACCGCCAAATGCGATAAAAAAAAAAAAAAAGTTCACTTTTTCACAAATTTTGTCACAAACTTTAGGTTTCCCACTGAAATTATTTACAAACAGCTTCTGCAATTATGGCACAAATGGTTGTAAATGCTTCTCTGGGATCCCCTTTTTTAGAAATAACAGACTTATAGGGCTTTGTGGTTGCTTTTTGGTAATTAGAAGGCCGCTAAATGCCACTGCGCACCCCACGTGTTTTATGCCCAGGAGTGAAGGGGTTAATTAGGGAGCTTGTAGGGAGCTTGTAGGGTTAATTTTAGCTTTAGTGTAGTGTAGTAGACAACCCCAAGTATTGATCTAGGCCCATTTTGGTATATTTTATGCCACCATTTCACCGCCAAATGCGAGCAAATAAAAAAAAAAACTTTACATTTTTCACAATTTTAGGTTTCTCACTGAAATTATTTACAAACAGCTTGTGCAATTATGGCAGAAATTGTTGTAAAAGCTTCTCTGGGATCCCCTTTGTTCAGAAATAGCAGATTTATATGGCTTTGGCGTTGCTTTTTGGTAATTAGAAGGCCAATAAATTGAGCTGCGCACCACACGTGAATTATGCCCAGCAGTGAAGGGGTTAAATTAGGTAGCTTGTAGGGAGCTTGCAGGGTTAATTTTAGAGATCAGCCTCCCACCTGACACATCCCACCCCCTGATCCCTCCCAAACAGCTCTCTTCCCTCCCCCACCCCACAATTGTTACCGCCATCTTAAGTACTGGCAGAAAGTCTGCCAGTACTAAATAAAAGAGTTTTTTTTTTAAAATAAAAATTATAAAATATTTTAGTTGTGATGGACCCCTGCCTTAGCACCAACCTCCCTGATCCCCCCTCCAGCTCTCTAACCCTCTCCCCTACCTAATTACCGCCATCTTGGGTACTGGCAGCTGTCTGCCAGTACCCAGTTTGGCCCCACAAACCAAACTTATTTTAATTGTATTTATAACTGTTATTTGTGTTTAATTATTTCTGTAGTGTAGCAGCCCCCCCACAATACCCCCACCCCCTCCCCCTCACAGATCCTTTTAAATATAAAAAAAATAAAATAACTTTTTTTCCCCTTACTTTTTCATTGGTGTCAGTGTGGCTAATGTGCGCATGTGCACATGCACGCGCGCCCATGTGCATGCGCACACCCGTGCACGCGCGCATCGTGCACGCGCGCATCGTGCACGCGCGCGCACACGCTCCCTCCTCCCACCGGTCAGAGGCACCATCGGCACCATCACTACCGGTGCAGAGAGGGCCACAGAGTGGCTCTCTCTGCATCAGAGTCTTGTAAAGGGGTATTGCAGGATGCCTCCATATCGAGGCATCACTGCAATACCCTCAGAGCTGCTGGAAGTGATTGTGATCACTTCCAGCACTCTGTTAGACAACTGACGTACCAGGTACGTCCATTGTCATTAACTGATTGTTAATGCATGACGTACCTGGTACGTCAGTTGTCATTAAGGGGTTAATAGTTAGGGTAGGTTAATTAATAGTTAAAAATAGTTTATTTTAATTCTACAGGTAAGTTTAAATTTGTTTTAAGACAGGGATGTGGTAATTTAAATTTAAAGTTAGCGGCTTGTTATGTTTAGGGGTTAATAGCTTAATTTAGTTTATGGCGATGTGGGGGGCTGGTGGTTTAGGGGTTAATAGGTTTAGTTAGTGGTAGTGATGTTGGGGGCCAGAGGTTTAGGGGTTAATAGGTTTATTTAGTGGCGGCTGGGTCCGGGAGCGGCAGGATAGGGGTTAATACATTTATTTAGGTGGCGGCGGGGTCTGGTAGCGGTGGGATAGGGGTTAATACATTTATTTAGGTGGCAGCGGGGTTCGGGAGCTGTGGGATAGGGCTTAATAACTTTATTTAGGTGGCGGCAGGGTCCAGGAACGGCGGGATAGGGGTTAAACACTTTAGTATAGTGGCGGCGTTTAGTGACAGGGTATAAATAAAGTTGGTAAAGAGCCGAATAGATGCGAGTGCTAGTTAACAACAGTCTGATGCTCATCGTCCCGTACTTGGTAGGCGGCTTTTTGCTTGCTTTTTTAATAAATATGGAGATCGTATTCAGGTCTGTGGCCGCGATGTTAGGCGAGCGTATTGGTGCCGGCTAATGCAGCATAGTTGAGGCTTTGATAAATATCCCCCCGTATCTTAAATACCTCTTAAATTTTCCTATGTAAAACCCTTATAGGATTGTTATAGAAGCTCGATTGGTTTAGTACTAATAAAATTACACAACATTAGGACCTGAGCCTCCTCTGTTTCTCATTCTTTTATACTTTGTACTATATTTTAATGTACAGTTTTGAAAACCACCCCAGACACTTTCAGGCATTGCAGACAAACATTCAAATATACAGGAACTCTTTCAACTAGGTATTTGTAAGCAAATTCTTTAATTAATCTGGTTATCAGCAGATAGCTTCACCCCCGCCCAATCATGTATGATTAACCAGGGTGGAGGACACAAAATGTCTTTGACATTTATACAAACAAGCTTCTCCTTATTTCTAGAAGAGCCTTTAAGAACAGGATACAAGAAAATGCAGGCAGGTTTCAACAAAAAAATGTCAAGCTTTTTCAGCAGGAGAAAATGAGGGAAGAGATAAGCCTTCACTGAGTGGTATACAAGGCCCATTTTTACCCTTTAGGTATTTAAGACCTAGCCACATAAGCCCTAGCTTGTACAATAACCCAGTCTTTACCTACCCCAGGTGTCTTCACTGGATCCTGCCTGTAACTTCCAAACAATTGCGGCCTCTGCTGCGTGTGTACCAGTACTCACAGTAATGTTCTGGCATGGACCCAGACTAGAGTGTGGGACTTTCCTCATATAATAGCAAAAGCTTAGGGGCTGGCTCCGGTGACTTCATATATGGAGCACCCTCCTCGAATCACTTTATGGCTACGTCTGTTAAAAGCCAATCTAGTGCCAGCTTCTCAGCTTATATGTCGTGGGGCTGTTTGCTCCCCTTTGGTTGTTCCTTCGATGTCTGGCTTTGGTTTGCGCTGGTGTCCTTAGTGCTCTTAGCTCCGGTGTAGGGAAATGGTGATCATTCCCTTGGCCTCTCACTTCGGCTGCTGGAAATGCCAAGACGGCTGAGACCCGAATCCCAAGGGCTAGATGAGGTGTAGGAAAAGGAGATGCTGATGTGAACACAGCTCACATGCACCAGTACTGCCCACAGAAACTCCTGTTAAGACTATAAACTTTTTACTAGTATCATTGCAAATAGACAATGCTTGTCTTGACAAAATTATTCACCCTGACCAAACTGACTTTATGAAAACATGCGTAACGTCACCTCAATGCTAGATTATTTTTGGAATAGTATATACAATGAAAAGCAATATAATAATGAGGACATTGCACTTCTTACAGTTGACACAGAAAAAGCCTTCAACACAAATTGTCTGGGAACATTTATTTCAGAGTTTAGAGAATTTTGGATTTAAAGATCAATTCTTTTATTTTATACGTAATCTTTATAATAACCCTATATTCTATCTCCTTAAAAATGGTGCCTTTTCTCCTAAAATAAGACTTGAACAGGGTACAAGACAGGGGTGCCCTCTTTCCCCCCCTTTTGTTCAACACTGCCCTAGAGCCTTTGGCTATATGGCTTAGACAAGAATTGACTGGGATCAAGTTAGGGTCAAATTTTCTTAAAATTCTTCTATATGCAGATGAATTACTAATTTTTCTCAAAAACTCTGCTCAGCGTATACCTCAAGTGACACAAATACTCTTTTTCTATAGCTCTTTCTCGGGGTATAAAATAAATTTCCAAAAAAGTGAGCTTTTATGGGTTCAGCCCCCACACATTGTTCTCTGAAACATCAATTTCTAGTTGTTCAGACTATTAAATATCTAGGCATTTTTCTCAACAAGAACCCTAACTCTTGGTATAAATAACATTTTCAAGACCTATTTAAAAAATTAAGAACTGACTTGAGAATGTGGGCTACCTTTCCTCTTTCATTGACTGCACGTATAAACCTAATTAAAGTTATTATTTTTCCTAGGATTCTTTTTTTACTTCAGAATCTTCCTTTATTGATCTCCAAAGCAAATATTCGTGGCTTCCAAGCTCATTGTTCTAAATTTATTTGGAAAGGTGAAAGAGCGTGTATTGCCTTACCTAGATTGATGCAAAAAAGAATGCATGCTGGGTTAGCATTTCCAGATATTAATATATATAATATTGCAACTCTTGTTAAAATTGCGTTTGACTGGTTATGTGATGCTAGTTTTTCTGCCACCTACGATTTGGAAGAATTTATGTTTTCCCCCTTTTCATTAAAGGCTCTACTACACTGTTCTGCTCATAAGTTACCCTCAGTTGTAGATAACCTAGTCTCGGAGAAAAATATTATCTTGGCCTGGCAGTGGATGTGTACCTGTTTAGGGACAAACTACAAAATTTCTAAATTTCTTCCTATTCAAGGGAACCCGGAGTTTATTCCCGGATTTTCCAAGGTAGTTTTTCATGTATGAGCTGACAAAGGGCTGAAATTATTATATCAATTAAGATCAGTAATTATCAAATTATTAATTATTATTAATTTGCTCTCTCATAAATTCAACCTTCCTCGCTCTAATCAATTTGCCTATTTTCAACTTAGACATTATTTTAATTCCTTAGACTGGGACAGGGACGGCTTCGACATGCAGTCTGAAATCAAAATATGTATTAATAAGTATGCCTTGGCTTCTCACTCCATATCATTAATTTACAAGATTTTGCTAAATAAACAAGGTCAAATTTACTTAGATAAATTAATATGTTATTGGATTCCTCTCATCTCTTACTTAGATATTTCCAATATTCAACAAAGTTTTAATTCTTTGGATCTATGTGAAGTTCCAATGAGTTTTAAGGAATCCCATATGAAACTGATAAATAGTTCTTATTTCACCCCCCCCCAATAAAATGAATACGTTTTTTCCTCTCCTCTCTCCTTCTTGCCCTCGTTGCTCATTTAATAAAGCAGATTTGATTCTCATGTTTTGGATGTGTCCAAAGATTTCTCAATTTTGGCTAAAAATATTCTTCTGGTATAATAACCTATATGAAGATAATTTTACAATTTCTGCAAAGAATGTTTTTTGTTGCTTAATGGAAGCCCTATGAAAAATGTAAGAAACATTAAATGAATACTATTATTCTAATTTCTCGCCACTTGATCTTCAAAAACTGGAAGGTGCATGCCTCTCCCAGCAGGTTATCTCATCTACTTAAAGGGACATTTTTTCTTTCATGATTCAGATAGAGAATACAATTTTGAACAACTTTCCAATTTACTTCTATTATTTAATTTGCTTCCTTCTCTTGTTATCATTTGCTAAAAGGTTTATTTAGGCAAGCTCAGGAGCAACTGAGAACCTATGTTCTAGCTTGATTGGGGTTTGCATATATATATATATATATATATATATATATATATATATATATATATATATATATATATATATATATATATATATATATATTGTGATTGGCTCACCCATGTGCTCAGTTAGAAACCAGTAGTTCATTGCTGCTCCTTGAACAAATTATACCAAGAGAATGAAATAGATTAGATAATAGAAGTAAATGAGAAAGTTGTTTAAACTTTAAGGATATTCAATATCAAATTGTTTTTTTAAATGTTTAATGCCAACTTATTTTCCAAAAACAAAGATTAAAGGTTTTTTGATAAATAGCTCCCCATAATTAAAACATATTCTCTTTTATCTCAAAAACAAATTCTCTCCCCCTTTTAAAGTTCCAACAGCTTTATGGATCTAGTCCTTTCGGACTGGTTTCCGCATCAATAGATCTCTAATTCAAGAGTACTTTAAGTTGAAAAAGTCTTAGGACAGGTAGTTAAAACATGAAGAATATTTGTTTAATTGGGATTGATTTAAGGAGAGATAAAGAGAACATTAAGAATTTAGATATAACTTGTCTTTGGTCTGTAATAGAGACCTAAGAGTGGATCTGCATGAGTTTCTCTCCCCTCTATTTCCCTTCCAATCCCCCTTTTTGTTTGTTTGTTTGTCTGTCTTGTTTTATTTAATTTTTAAAAAAAAAACAACCAACAGAGTATACTTATTTAATCTATATGTTAGTTTCTTGCAGATTATTTCTTTTGGTTTTCCTTACCCTTTGTATTATGGTCAAATAAGGACTTATTTGTTTTGTATCTTATTTCTATTTTGATCAAATATTGATCTGTTTAATTTTCATTGTCTTTGTACATTGATATGAATATATATTCTGTAATTATTGTTTTTGTTTCTCATGACACCCTATGTGGTGCAATGGAAAAGTTAATGTAATTTCTGTACTCCATCTACACTGTTGGATTATAAATAAAGAATTAAGAAAAAAAAAAGGTATCCACCATATAGGGCTATGCATGTAGTGTCTTTTGCATACCAGAATATAATTAATACATTTAACACGTTCACTGCCACTGTCTAAATATGGTATCAAATCCAAACACAGAGGCGCCAAAATGAGGATATCAGTAGTATACAAACAGTGTACACAGCAATTAGTCTAAGCACAGGGTACTCACACTTTGAACGAGCACACCAATGTGCTTGTAGAAACGGGCTGGTTATTACAGCATAACCAGCTAGCTGTCTCCGGTCTTTCCACTCGAACTTCCCCAATCTGATCGTCTGGTAGTGGCGAGCTCACCCAATGAGGATGTTAGGCAACAATCTTATAAAACATAATACTTTATTATAAAAGCACTGCAAACAAAGGCCTTATAAAACATTCCTCTTCGGCAAGCATATCAATTTCTTTTGTTTTGCTATGCGTTTCTCGGCTCTCAGGCCGTTTCATCAGGCATAATTTACATACATTTAAAACCGGCTAATCACAGACATTAATTGTTACATTATATATTTTAATGAGGATCCATTATCCGTTTGATACAGAATATATTGTTGGACCTGTTTGGTTTTAAAAAATTGGAATATATGTATGGTGTGTTGAGATATAGCGCCCTCTTGTGATTGATATCACGGTTTTCGTTAAATATGATATCAACCTCATATCCTATTCCTGTAATGACACCATAGTCAGCATGCCCTTTAACATGTAACTTTTAATTTAAAGGAACGCCCAATAATTGTTGTATTCAATCCAAAAATTCACTTAGTCTCTTTTGAAGTAATATACACACTCACTCCGCCTCTGATACATGGTATTAATTTTATCCAAATCGCAACGTTTAAAGACATTAGTATCACCTTGATGGTATTGCAAAAAGTGTCTTGCCACACTAGTGATTTTTTTGCTCTTATACAGATATTTTTGGGCATTACGAATATTACTCAGATGTTCTGTCATTCATTTACCCATGCTTCTTGTATAAGTTGCAGCTACACGATACACAGTATATCACATTAGTACTTTTGCAGGTAATAAAATTATTGATAGTCCATATTTTATTGAATTTATCAACAACTACCTGCTTTTTTAACCATATGTTGACACAGTTTACAGCTTCCACATGGGAGAGAGCCTTTATACAGTGGAGGTTTCTTAGCATTTCTATCAAAATGACTCTTAGTAAGATAGTCATTTAGATTATTTGCTCTCCTAAAGGTAAACATTGGTTCTTCAGAGAGAATTGTTTCTAATTCTTTATAGGCTCTTAAAACATGCCAATACCTTTTCAAAATTTCAGAGATCTGTTTGCTTTGAGGGGAGTAAGTGGAGATAAATCTGGGAGGGTTGGTATTGCTGTGCTTTTTTGGTTTAAGCAAATTGTTTCTATCCTTGCCCTAGCAAGAGATTTTTTAGAGCAACCTCTTTGCAACAACCTATTTCTCAGATCTGATACTGCTACTTTGAAAGCTTCAATAGTTGTACAATTTCTCCTGATTCTCAGGTATTCCCCCACTGGCAACCCCCTAATTTTTAGCTGGGTGATCGTGGCTCTTAGCACACAGTATATTACTGGTTGCCGTGGGGTTCCTATATGTATTAGTTTCCAAGCTCCCATTAACCCTTTTAATTGTAAGGGCTAAGAATTCTACCTTATCATCACTCACTGTTGAAATAAGATACAATCCAAAAGGGTTATTACTCAGCATCGGAATGAAATCTTGCAGAAGGTTTCTTGGTCCAATCCATATAAAAGTATATCATCAATATATCTGGACCAGTAAGATATATATTGAGTGAAATCACTTAGGGAGTCATGAAATACCACAGTTTCCTCTCACCATCCTAGATAAATGTTTGCATAAGTGGGTGCACACAATGTACCCATCTCAGTACTGCATACTTGCAAATAAAATCTATCATCAAAAACAAAGTTATTATGATTTAAAACAAAATCAAGTAGTCTGATAATAAAGTTATTGGTCTCATTTGTCATATCAGCATTTTTCTGTAAGAAATGAGAAACTGCTTTATACCCCCATTGCGTTCGGATGCTAGTATATAGCAATTCCACATCGCATGTAACTAGAATGGAATCAGAGGTGGTTTAAATATCATTAATTATGAGTGTGCATGGTTTCTCTGGTATTGGATGGGATAGAATCCACTATATATCTCAATCTAGCATCCAAATATTTACTTGCCTCTTGCCTTTTCTGTCAATGAGTCAATGCCCTACACAATGGGCCTCCCTGGGGTACATGACAGATTTTTATGTATTTTTGGTAGTAAATAAGGGGTTGCTACCTTCGGAATTTTGACTTCCAGATATTTAAATTATTTTTGGTCAATCCAACCTTCAGCAAGTGCACCACTAACCAATTTGTTATATTGCTCTAAAAACATTTCTGTTGGGTTCCCCAAAAGACGTTTATAGTTTGTGTTTTTAGTTAGCTGTTTATTAGCCTCTTCGATATACATAGGTGTAGGCCAAATTACTTTATTGCCACTTTTTTTTTTTTTATTACATTTTCCTTTATTTGTTGAACATAGTAAATACAAAACAAAATATTAAGTCATTTACAGATATTCATGTAACATTCAATACTATAAGATTCAAAACATGTTCAGTTGTCTTACAGATGCTAACATTCACATCTAGACCACAAAGTGTTCAATGGCAACTGTTCCTACCTATCGCATTACAATATTGTCATTTAATTGATGCTATGTAGTCTTCCCAAATAAATCTCATATTAAAATAGAACTCCATTTGTTGGGTCTGAATAAAATGGTACTTTTCTAGAGTCAGCAATTGCGTGACATGTTCTCTCCAATTTGTTATATTCGGAGTTGAGGACGTTTTCCACAAGCGCAGAATCAATTGTTTAGCTCCATTGACCATGATATATAACAACTTCAATCTTAGCCTACATTTCAATCTGGGGTATAGTTAAAAAGCAAAATCATTGGATCTAGTGTGAGCTTGATAGATATAACTCTTTCTATTTCCCTCCTGATGTCCTCCCAGTAGTGCTTAATTAAAGAGCATTCTCACCATATGTGGGTCAATGTTGCAACCTATTGCCACCTTTTTATCTCTTTTCTGGAATTGTACATCTGTCCATTTCATTAATTCTTTTAAAGCGTGTTTCTCTTTTATAGTCAGATTACCCCCAACATATTATTGGGATCTCTCATACACAATGGCCCCTATTTATCAAGGTCTGTCGGACCTGATCCGACAGTGCGGATCAGGTCCGACAGACCTCGCTGAATACGGCGCGCAATATGCTTACCGTATTCAGCATTGCACAAGAGCTGCTGGTGCAACGCCACCCCCTGCAGACTTGCGGCCAGTGGGCCGCCAGCAGGGGGTGTCAATCAACCTGATCGTACTCAAGCAGGCGGACAGGTTATGGAGCAGCGGTCTTTGTTACCGCTGCTTCATAACTGCTGTTTCTGGCGAGCCTGCAGGCTCGCCAGAAACACGGGGCATCAAGCTCCATACGGAGCTTGATAAATATGCCCCAATATGTTGTTACAAATCAAATTCAAGAAAGTGAGAGTGTGATGTAGTACACTATTAAAGGACCAGTAAACCCACCAAATAATGTTACATAATTCTGCACATAGAAACATAGAATTTGACGGTAGATCAGAACCAAAAAGGCCCATCAAGTCTACCGATATTATATGTTACTTTTTCCTTATGCATGTCCCAGGCATTTTTTAATTCCTTTACAGTCTTTGTGTTTACCACCTCAAATGTAAGTTTATTCCATGAATCCCCCTCCCTTTCTGTAAAAAAAAAATGCTTCCTCAAATTTCTCCTGAATCTGCTACACTCTAACTTTAGATTGTGACCCCTTGTTTTGGCATTTATTTTTTGTGAAAATGCTTTCAGCTTCTATTTTATTAAGTCCCTTCATATATTTGAAGGTTTCTATCATGTCACCTCTTTCCATTCTATCCTCTAAACTATATATATTTAGATCATAGAAACTTTCTTTGTACGTTTTATATTTTAGACCATGTACCATTTTAGTAGCCCTCCTTTGGACAGCTTCTAGTTTATTTATATCTTTCTGAAGATATGGTCTCCAGAACTGTACACAGTATTCCAGATTTGCTCTAACTAATGATCTGTAAAGTGGCATAAGAACCTTGCAGTTTCTGCTACTAATACCTCTTCTAATGCAAACAAGTATTCAACTGTTACAAATTTTTGTATCATCAGCAAACAAGCAAATCGTCCCCTTAATCCCACTTCCAATATCACTTATAAACATGTTAAACAAAACAGACCCAAGAACTGACCCTTGGGGAACACCACTAGTAACTGATGCCTCATTTGAATGTACTCCATTAATTGAAACCCTCTGTCGTCTATCTTTAAGCCAGCATTCTACCAACTTAACAATCTTAGCATCTATTCCAAGGCAATACATTTTGTGAATAAGTTTGTTGTGTGGGACAGTGTCAAATGCTTTGTTAAAGTCTAGATATGCAACATCTACTTTTCCTCCCTGGTCTATTATTTTAGTTACATGGTCAAAGAAATCAATTAGATTAGTCTGACATGATCTTCCAGTAATGAAACCATGCTGTCCTTTGTCTTCTAAGTTGTTTGTCTGAAGGAAAGATCCAAGTCTTTCCTTTAAGAGTTTCATTAATTTCCCTGCAATTTAGATCAAACTGACTGGCCTATAGTTAGCAGAATCTTCCCTACTACCCTTTTTATGAAGAGGGACTACATTGGCAATTCTCCAGTCTTTTGGAACAACTCCTGTTAGAAGTGACTGATTAAATAAATCAGCTAATGGAGTAGCTATTAAGGATCAAAGTTCTCTTAGAATCCTTGGATGAATATTATCTGGACCCACATAGTGCAGAATTATATAACATTAACCTAGCACCAGTTTTCTAAATTAAAGTTTTTCAGAAATATTTATCTAGGAAAACTAATTTTACAGACGGCCGCTCCTTGCTCTACTGAGCAGGTCTGTTTCTTTCCTAAGCACATCAGAGCCCGCTGTCTAGTCACAGCCAGGCCGATCGTGCCATTGAACTAAATGTAGCTCGCTCCAATTCTGGTAGCGGTAGCAAGCTACATTTAGTTTAATGGCGTGATCGGGCTGACTGCGACTAGACAGCTTGCACAGATGCGCTTAGGAAAGAAGCAGACCCGCTCAGTAGAGCAAGGAGCAGCGGCCTGTAAAATTAGTTTTCCTAGATAAATATTTCTGAAAAACTTTAATTTAGAAAACTGACGCTAGAATTTTATAACATTATTTGGTGGGTTTACTGGCCCTTTAAGAGGTACAAATGTGATTTTGTTTTTAAAATATGTCGCCAACTTTTCTTATCAAACCCTGTGTCTGTCATATGAGATTCCTCTAACAAAGTAACTAGGTAATTTATTGCTTCCATATCCTCATTATCCAATGAACCTACCTCAGAATTAGTAGAGAAATATTTTTTTAGCAATATTTTGCGAGCAAATAAGTAGACGTCTTTAATTGCTTCAAATTTGTCAAAATTAGTGGTAGCTACAATTGAAAGACCATTTTGGAGTACAGAGATTTGTGTTTGTGTTAATTGTCTGTCTGAGAGATTGATAATGTTAAACTCTGATTTATCTACTTAGCAAGTGTTTTTGCTTTTTTAGGCCTTTTTAAATCAAAATTATAATGATATGTGAGAGCAATATATTCCCAGTAAATACCTGATATGATAGACCTTTTAAATTGACTTTCAGTCCCTAGGTTAATATTAAACAATTATCCAATTATATCAGTTGTCAGTGGGGTGGACACATAAAATCCGACTAACAATTACTCAAAACTGTATTATTCTATTGGGAATGGGGAAGCTACAGATATGTAAATTGTATTGATGTATTGTATATGGTGGCTGTCTCCTGTTGTCAGAGTGCTAAGACACTCTGCAATCTCGATGAGCATCATGGGAAATGTAGTTCTGAAACATCAGGGCTGCCAAGGTTAGCAATCCCTCGTCTATACTGATGACCTTTAAATTAATTATAATTTTTTACAAATAGTTAAATGCTACAGCAAATCTAAGGCCTAGATTTGGAGTTCGGCGGTAGCCGTCAAAACCAGCGTTAGAGGCTCCTAACGCTGGTTTTGGCCGCTCGCTGGTATTTGGAGTCAGTGATTAAAGGGTCTAACGCTCACTTTTCAGCCGCGACTTTTCCATACCGCAGATCCCCTTACGTCAATTGCGTATCCTATCTTTTCAATGGGATCTTTCTAACTCCGGTATTTAGAGTCGTTTCTGAAGTGAGCGTTAGAGCTCTAACGACAAAACTCCAGCCGCCTGAAAATAGCAGGAGTTAAGAGCTTTCTGGCTAACGCCGGTTCATAAAGCTCTTAACTACTGTACCCTAAAGTACACTAACACCCATAAACTACCTATGTACCCCTAAACCGAGCTCCCCCCACATCGCCGCCACTCGATTAAAATTTTTAACCCCTAATCTGCCGACCGCCACCTACGTTATACTTATGTACCCCTAATCTGCTGCCCCTAACCCCGCCGACCCCTGTATTACATTTATTAACCCCTAACCTGCCCCCCACAACGTCGCCGCCAGCTACTTAAAATAATTAACCCCTAATCTTCCGACCGCAAAGCGCCGCCACCTACGTTATCCCTATGTACCCCTAATCTGCTACCCCTAACACCGCCGACCCCTATATTATATTTATTAACCCCTAATCTGCCCCCCTCAACGTCGCCGACACCTGCCTACACTTATTAACCCCTAATCTGCCGAGCGGACCTGAGCGCTACTATAATAAAGTTATTAACCCCTAATCCGCCTCACTAACCCTATCATAAATAGTATTAACCCCTAATCTGCCCTCCCTAACATCGCCGACACCTACCTTCAATTATTAACCCCTAATCTGCCGAGCGGAGCTCACTGCTATTCTAATAAATGTATTAACCCCTAAAGCTAAGTCTAACCCTAACACTAACACCCCCCTAACTTAAATATAATTTACATCTAACGAAATAAATTAACTCTTATTAAATAAATGATTCCTATTTAAAGCTAAATACTTACCTGTAAAATAAATCCTAATATAGCTACAATATAAATTATAATTACATTGTAGCTATTTTAGGATTAATATTTATTTTACAGGCAACTTTGTAATTATTTTAACCAGGTACAATAGCTATTAAATAGTTAAGAACTATTTAATAGTTACCTAGTTAAAATAATAACAAAATTACCTGTAAAATAAATCCTAACCTAAGATATAATTAAACCTAACACTACCCTATCAATAAAATAATTAAATAAACTACCTACAATTACCTACAATTAACCTAACACTACACTATCAATAAATTAATTAAACACAATTCCTACAAATAAATACAATTAAATAAACTAGCTAAAGTACAAAAAATAAAAAAGAACTAAGTTACAAAAAATAAAAAAATATTTACAAACATAAGAAAAATATTACAACAATTTTAAACTAATTACACCTACTCTAAGCCCCCTAATAAAATAACAAAGACCCCCAAAATAAAAAATTCCCTACCCTATTCTAAATAAAAAAAGTTACAAGCTCTTTTACCTTACCAGCCCTGAACAGGGCCCTTTGCGGGGCATGCCCCAAGAATTTCAGCTCTTTTGCCTGTAAAAGAATAAATACAATACCCCCCCCCCAACATTACAACCCACCACCCACATACCCCTAATCTAACCCAAATCCCCCTTAAATAAACCTAATACTAAGCCCCTGAAGATCTTCCTACCTTGTCTTCACCATCCAGGTATCACCGATCCGTCCTGGCTCCAACATCTTAATCCAACCCAAGCGGGGGTTGGCGATCCATCATCCGGTGCTGAAGAGGTCCAGAAGAGGCTCCAAAGTCTTCCTCCTATCCGGCAAGAAGAGGACATCCGGACCGGCAAACATCTTCTCCAAGCGGCATCTTCGATCTTCTTCCATCCGGTGCGGAGCGGGTCCATCTTGAAGCAGGCGATGCGGATCCATCCACTTCTTCCGTTGTCTCCCGACTAATGACTGTTCCTTTAAGGGACGTCATCCAAGATGGCGTCCCTCGAATTCCGATTGGCTGATAGGATTCTATCAGCCAATCGGAATTAAGGTAGGAATTTTCTGATTGGCTGATGGAATCAGCCAATCAGAATCAAGTTCAATCCGATTGGCTGATCCAATCAGCCAATCAGATTGAGCTTGCATTCTATTGGCTGATCGGAACAGCCAATAGAATGCGAGCTCAATCTGATTGGCTGATTGGATCAGCCAATCGGATTGAACTAGATTCTGATTGACTGATTCCATCAGCCAATCAGAAAATTCCTACCTTAATTCCGATTGGCTGATAGAATCCTATCAGCCAATCGGAATTCGAGGGACGCCATCTTGGATGACGTCCCTTAAAGGAACAGTCATTCGTCGTTCAGTCGTCGGTCCGGATGGATGTTCCGCGCTGGAGGTCTTTAGGATCCTGCCGCTTCGCTCCGGATGGAAGACCATAGAAGATGCCGCCTGGATGATGACTTCAATCGGATGGAAGATCCTCTTCTGCCCCGCTTGGATGAAGACTTTGACCGGATCATGGACCTCTTCAGCCCCCCGCTTGGGCTTGGATCAGGACATCGGAGGAGCTCTTCAGGACGGATCGGTGAACCTGGATGGTGAAGACAAGGTAGGAAGATCTTCAGGGGCTTAGTGTTAGGTTTATTTAAGGGGGGTTTGGGTTAGATTAGGGGTATGTGGGTGGTGGGTTGTAATGTTGGGGGGGGGGTATTGTATTTATTCTTTTACAGGCAAAAGAGCTGAAATTCTTGGGGCATGCCCCGCAAAGGGCCCTGTTCAGGGCTGGTAAGGTAAAAGAGCTTGTAACTTTTTTATTTAGAATAGGGTAGGGAATTTTTTATTTTGGGGGTCTTTGTTATTTTATTAGGGGGCTTAGAGTAGGTGTAATTAGTTTAAAATTGTTGTAATATTTTTCTTATGTTTGTAAATATTTTTTTATTTTTTGTAACTTAGTTCTTTTTTATTTTTGTACTTTAGCTAGTTTATTTAATTGTATTTATTTGTAGGAATTGTGTTTAATTAATTTATTGATAGTGTAGTGTTAGGTTAATTGTAGGTAATTGTAGGTAGTTTATTTAATTATTTTATTGATAGTGTAGTGTTAGGTTAATTGTAGGTAATTGTAGGTAGTTTATTTAATTATTTTATTGATAGGGTAGTGTTAGGTTTAATTATATCTTAGGTTAGGATTTATTTTACAGGTAAATTTGTTATTATTTTAACTAGGTAACTATTAAATAGTTCTTAACTATTTAATAGCTATTGTATCTGGTTAAAATAATTACAAAGTTGCCTGTAAAATAAATATTAATCCTAAAATAGCTATAATATAATTATAATTTATATTGTAGCTATATTAGGATTTATTTTACAGGTAAGTATTTAGCTTTAAATAGGAATCATTTATTTAATAAGAGATAATTAATTTCGTTAGATGTAAATTATATTTAAGTTAGGGGGGTGTTAGTGTTAGGGTTAGACTTAGCTTTAGGGGTTAATACATTTATTAGAATAGCGGTGAGCTCCGGTCGTCAGATTAGGGGTTAATAATTGAAGTTAGGTGTCGGCGATGTTAGGGAGGGCAGATTAGGGGTTAATACTATTTATGATAGGGTTAGTGAGGCGGATTAGGGGTTAATAACTTTATTATAGTAGCGCTCAGGTCCGCTCGGCAGATTAGGGGTTAATAAGTGTAGGCAGGTGTCGGCGACGTTGTGGGGGGCAGATTAGGGGTTAATAAATATAACATAGGGGTCGGCGGTGTTAGGGGCAGCAGATTAGGGGTACATAGGGATAACGTAGGTTGCGGCGGTTTACAGAGCGGCAGATTAGGGTTTTAAAAAAAAAATGCAGGGGTCAGCGATAGCGGGGGCGACAGATTAGAGGTTAATAAGTGTAAGGTTAGGGGTGTTTAGACTCGGGGTACATGTTAGAGTGTTAGGTGCAGACGTAGGAAGTGTTTTCCCATAGGAAACAATGGGGCTGCGTTAGGAGCTGAACGCTGCTTTTTTGCAGGTGTTAGGTTTTTTTTCAGCTCAAACAGTTCCATTGTTTCCTATGGGAGAATCGTGCACGAGCACGTTTTTGAGGCTGGCCGCGTCCGTAAGCAACTCTGGTATCGAGAGTTGCATTTGTGGTACAAATGCTCTACGCTCCTTTTTGGAGCCTAACGCAGCATTTGTTTGAACTCTCAATTCCAGAGTTAATTTTATGGTGCGGCCAGAAAAAAGCCCGCGGAGCGTTAACAGCCCTTTTACCGCCAAACTCCAAATCTAGGCCTAAGAATGCCAGTTACACTGGTTTAAAGAGGCTGAAGTGGAAATCCTATATATGACCATAAAAATATACAAGTGATACATTAATCAAGTGAGTAATTAGTAGTAGATATTACAGATTATGTCTCACACATTTTAGCATCAGTAGCGGACATAGAAAGGAATAGCTGAAATATTTACACAAAACATGCCATATTTTTTATAAAATACCTCATGGCTCTATGAACATTCATGTGAAGGGCAAAATATTCACTCCTGGAACATGACTTAACCATATAAATAAAAGAATAAACCACTTGTAGTATTATCTAAATATTACTAAACCAAATACATTTTCAAGGAATCACAACATTTCATGACTGGATTGAAAAATAGGTCCTCCTCATCACATGGAAAAAAATGTTTGATCTAACAGAGAAAGGTCAATAACCATTAGATATGCTCATGATGTAATCAGAAAACTTTCTATATGACAGTATATGATAACATCTGGACAATCCTTTAATAATCATAATTCAATTCATACCTTGTGTTGTACTCTGAGTTAATATTACAGACCAGTTGTCATCTAGAGTCATATCATGTTTCAATTAACAAAAAACTAGACAATTATGTTAAACGGACAGTCTACACCAGAATTTTTATTGTTATAAAAGATAGATAATCCCTTTATTACCCATTTCCTAGTTTTGCATATCTAAGCCTCTGGACACTGCCCCCTTATTTCAGTTCTTTTGAGAGACATGCCAATCAGTGCTGACTCATAGGAACTCCACGTGTATTATCTATATGACACACATGAACTAACACCTTCTAGTGGTAAAAAACTGTCAAAATGCCCTGAGGGAAGAGGCGTCCTTCAAGGGCTTAGACATTAGCATATGAACCTCCTAGTTTTCGCTTTCAACTAAGAATACCAAGAGAACAAAGCAAAATTGGTGATAAAAGTAAATTGGAAAATTGTTTAAAATTGCATGCCCTATATGAATCATGAAAGTTCATTTTGGACTAGACTGTCCTTTTAACATAAAATTATTCTATATAACAAGCAGTAAATGAGTTCCCCCTTGGCACACTTCAGCTGCAGGGGGTCCATGTGAACCTCTATGTGTAGGCATTATTACAGAATGAGTCCCTCCTCTACTGGGCCCCTCTCTGATATCACCAGTAACCATATCTGTGCACTGTACAGCAGCAGAACTGAAAAATAAGCTCTGTGTGAAATAACACATACTACAGGTAAGCGGGAATGCCCACCTGACATCGGATTTTAGCATGTAATTTACCACTTGTGTATGGGCTGTAAATCACAAGAGGGAATCTTTGAAAATGAGTTCTGCGCTTCAAACTGTTCAAAAGGCATGTTCACCATCTTTTAATCACAAATTGTTCTCATAAACTGCTTCAGCATTTTTTCTTTCATACAGGGGGTGAGGGTCCATGATCCATTACTCCTGGGGATTACCTTCCCTACCACTTGGAGGAGGCAAAGATCCCAAACCCCAGGAACTCCCTATATAACCCCTCCAACCTCACACATACCTCAGTATTTTCTTTGCCTCCACTGGAGGTGGTTGAAGAATGAAGATGTGCATGGGTTTTTCAGAGAGAGGGGTTTTCAGTGTATTTTGAGGCCCATTTTCCCCTCAGTGGGCAGTGTCTGTTGCCTCCCTTTATGGATCTACAATATACTCCTATTCCATAACCTCCACTGATATGTTTCAGTATTGGTTCTGCTGTCTGCTACTTAGATGGTGGAGGAGTGTCTGCTGGTAAGTATTATTTTTTATTGTTATATAAGAAACTCTATGGCTATGTTATGGGAACTATTTGTTATATATATATATATATATATATATATATATATTATCCTTTATATATGGTCCTTCGGGTTTGCGTGCATTGGGTTTGCACATGTTGGGTTAGCATCCATCGGGTTAGCATCCATCATGTTGGGTTAGCATCCATCAGGTTAGCACACACTCCATATGTTTCTATTAGGGGTGTTTTTTGCTTCTCTAGTTTTTCTCGTCGGGTTAGCACTTGCTTGTTGGTTATGCTGCCTGTTTTTCTTTATAGCGGTCAATTGATTTCTTGCAGATTCCTCAAAATTAGATGTTGTATACCTTCTGTCTTTTTTTATTGTTTGACAGTTTGGTTTTGCATGCTATATTACTTAAGCTACCTAGGAGGGGGTAGGTTTTTGCTTTCCTCAAGAGCTTATGTTAGGGGGTTATAGTGCTTTTTGCATTATTTTATGCTATAATGGAGTCTGATTCTGTTCCTATTTCTACCCCAGAAACTGTGTCCCCTGATCACTTTTCTACCAATCAGTGTGCTTACTGTAAGATAGCTGAAGTACCTGCCTCAGCTCATTTATGTGACTCATGTTTAAATTTGTTAATGTAATCAGACCAATCTACTGTTGCTTCTGTGGGTAACAATGCTCCTTCTGTTTCTTTATTACAGGAGAAAGCTGAGTAACTTTCACCTAAAATGAGAAAGTTAATTACAAAATATATTTTCTGGGATATTTGTGATACTAGTATTAATACCACAAGTCCCCCATAGGAGGCGCTAGTAACTAGAGGTAAAATAATGATGATGAACAAAGTGTGCCACTGAGATAGTAATAAAATCGATGTGCCACTAATTATACCATATATGTAAAATGGATAAATAGAATTATAAATTTAAAAATTATTAAAATAGAAAATAATTAAAAAATAAAAATTGGTAAAAATATATATATACAGACGTATCAAGTGGTCAATCTGGTAATAGAAAAGTTCAAATGAAGTCCAACAAAGTCCAGAAATAGATAAGGCAGCTCTCGGTCTTCACCCAAACAATGGTGTATCTTCAAAGAATGGTTAACTGCAAGGAAAACAGAAACAGAGGCGCCACATGTGTAGATCAATCAAAGCTGACAATATCCAAGCAAAATGAGATACAGGATACTCACAAACGTGAAGGCACTCTCTTGTGCCTATAGGCGCAGGCTGGTATTTAACAGCAAACCAGCTGGCTGTACCAGGGAATCCCCGTCAAGATGTCCTATAGTTGTCGTGGATCTCACAACAGCAACCCTTATCTAGGTCACTTTCAGCAGAAAGGAAAATATGTCCAGAGGGGAGGAAGGCTAGACAGCCTTATGGTTACTGGCAAGGAAAATGCCACACGAACACCAGATTTGTTAAAAAGTTTCAAGTATTTTATTTTTCCAAAGATAAAAATACCATCAGTGCAACGAATTACAACTGGGTGTGTTATAAGGCAAGTCTCCTTGTATATGCAGAGATAATAGCGACGCGTTTCTCAAGGTAGACCCTGTTTCATCAGACTTGTATACTCTAAAACTGTTTGAATCCCCTTTATATAGGGATCAGTAACCATATGTTTGTAATAAACCCTCCCCTTCCTTAACATAAACCAATCAAACCTTTCCTTTCCAAAAACTCCCACTTGTTGCTCTAATTAGAAGTTTATTATAATTTTTGTTATGTAGTCGGTTAACTTAAATAATAACCCATGAACTATAGCTCTAATGTGGTTGACTGTGAAATTGAATCTAAATAATGATGTGTCGATTATGAGATTGTTACAAATGTATAAATGTAAACAAACTCCGTGGGTGATCGCTCCTTGACCAATTGCAAACAATCTTGAGGAGGCTTGTATAACATGGGGCGTTGAATTGGTTCGTGTGCTACTAGTCTAATGACTACAAGAACCATCATGCCTCTGTGTTCTGTACCGGAACTACCCGGAAAATGTATCTGCGTGATTGTCAATTTCATGTTATTCTGTAAGAGGCTTGTCTGAATAACTACAAGTACCATCATGCCTCTATGTTCTATACCGGAACTACCCGGAAAATGTGTTAGCGTGATTATTAATTTATTATCCTTTTGTTCCTGGAGGGGGCTTGTGCCTATTAATCCGTCTAATTGGTTGGTGTCATATTGCAATGAACTACAGCTACCATCTTACTCTAATAAACTACAAATACCATCATGCTTCTGTGTGTCATATCGAAAATATCAAAAAATACAATCTCATGATTGTCTATTAGTTATTTGTTTAAAGTTTCCCCATGGAAGCACATTGGGGGAACTTATGACGTTTTTGCATGAGTTGCATAATGAACATATAACGCTCCCCAATGTGATAGTGGGGGCACCCCAAGGAAATAATTAATTGTATATGAAAATACAGTAATAGATACTGGGAGACTAAATATTCTCTCACATGTTAATATGGTGACAATAAATAACAGATAATAAGTGCTATGGGTAACTAAACTATACTATACTCACCCTATATATATTTAAATAATTGTAACTAAAAACTCTCACAATTTTTTTTATATATATATATAAAATGTCAATACATATGTCAAGTGATGGGTATTAAAAGTGACTTTCCCTTTTCTCCTTGTGAGATTTGATAAACAACACTATTATAATAATAGTGAAGGTGATGGATGTGTTATGTGAAGTGTTATATATTGTACTAAATATGTAATAAAGGCTAAATAAATATGTGAAAGTGAATGGTCATATTTAAGACACTTGTGGCTAATCAAACATTAGTGTGTATATTGACCATTAAAGATAATGTGAAGGTGATTGTAAACTCATAATGATGTTTTGGACTGCCACGTCGTCTAAACTATACCCTAATATTGTGATGAAATATTGATGTGAATATCTCTAATATGTGAATGCCTTTTGTGATATATAATGATAATAAAGTGACTATATTACCACGTTAGGTAATGTGAAAGTTTACGACTATGTGAATGGAATCTTGTATACTAGGGGTAATAATATAATGTATTATTGTTATAATTGGATGTAACTAAGCAACAAGTGAGCTAGGAAAGTCCAGTGTACAAGAACTCCTACTATTTACATCAATAGGAAAAAGAATACAAAGAACATCTCAATAACAGGGAAAACATCTGGAAAAATGATGATATATCAAATAATCTGCAAATAAGACTGTATTGTACATACTAATCTACAGAAATGTTACAAGAACCCATGATGGACCTAACACTGTAACACTGAAACACTATAAAAATAACTTATAGGAATGCAGCAGAGTCTATAACCTCATTGAGGCCAGTGGGAAATAAACTATTGAATTTGAAGATCCAATAGGTTTCTCTTTGTCTAAGCTTGCTAAACCTGTTATACAAATTACTTTTGGGAATACATTCTATTGGAGTAATTTTAAATGGACATTTTCCAGATATATATTTCTCACAGATATGGCGGGATACACTATGTTTAGATGACTTTACTTTGATGTTCCTTAAATGTTCACTCCACCGAGTCCTTACCTTCCTACAGGTCCTGCCTATATATTGTATCCCACATTCGCACGTAAGTGCATAAATGACAAAGCTGGAGTCACAAGTCATTTTGCTTTTGATGGGAAATACCTCCCCGGTATTGTATGAAACAATCTCAGTGAAACCCTGAGTTATATGTTCACACATAAAACATGGTTTCTTTCCACATCTATAAACTCCCATCTTATTGAAGATGTTGTTACCGTTCTTTCTTGCTAATCTAGATGTATTGGCAATGTTCCTTTTAGACATGACAACTTTACTTGGGGCCAATTTTTGTTTGTATGTCGGTGCTCTTTTGAAAACCAATTTTGGTTGTGATGGTAGAGTTTTATGTAAAATCGGATCTTTAAGGAGGATAGGACAATGTTTTTTTAGAACTTTATTGATAATTCTATGGTTAGAATTATACTGTGTGACAAAAAGTGGTTGTTTATTAAAAGTCATTTCCCTTTGGCTATTATGTTGATCTGAAATAATAGCTGTTGATAGTAAATGTTCCCTGTTAAGGTCCCTGGCTCTCTGTTGGCCCGAACTGATTAATTCAGGGGGATACCCCTTTTCTAGGAATCTGGATGTAAGTATTAGGGCTTGTTGATTGTATTTTTCTAGTGTACTGCAATTCCTACGCAGACGACAGAACTGACTAAATGGAATATTAGTTTTCCATCTTGTTAGGTGGTTGCTTGAAAAATGTAAAAAATTATTGCAGTCCACTTTTTTTAAAAAAGTGGATGTTGATATGTTACCTATTGCGTCCCATGAAAGTGTCACATCTAAAAATTTAATACTATCTTTTTGTAAATTGTGTGCGAAACCTACACCAACCAATTAGACGGATTAATAGGCACAAGCCCCCTCCAGGAACAAAAGGATAATAAATTAATAATCACGCTAACACATTTTCCGGGTAGTTCCGGTATAGAACATAGAGGCATGATGGTACTTGTAGTTATTCAGACAAGCCTCTTACAGAATAACATGAAATTGACAATCACGCAGATACATTTTCCGGGTAGTTCCGGTACAGAACACAGAGGCATGATGGTTCTTGTAGTCATTAGACTAGTAGCGCACGAACCAATTAGACGCCCCATGTTATACAAGCCTCCTCAAGATTGTTTGCAATTGGTCAAGGAGCGATCACCCACGGAGTTTGTTTACATTTATACATTTGTAACGATCTCATAATTGACACATCATTATTTAGATTCAATTTCACAGTCAACCACATTAGAGCTATAGTTCATGGGTTATTATTTAAGTTAACCGACTACATAACAAAAATTATAATAAACTTCTAATTAGAGCAACAAGTGGGAGTTTTTGGAAAGGAAAGGTTTGATTGGTTTATGTTAAGGAAGGGGAGGGTTTATTACAAACATATGGTTACTGATCCCTATATAAAGGGGATTCAAACAGTTTTAGAGTATACAAGCCTGATGAAACAGGGTCTTCCCTGAGAAACGCGTCGCTATTATCTCTGCATATACAAGGAGACTTGCCTTATAACACACCCAGTTGTAATTCGTTGCACTGATGGTATTTTTATCTTTGGAAAAATAAAATACTTGAAACTTTTTAACAAATCTGGTGTTCGTGTGGCATTTTCCTTGCCAGTAACCATAAGGCTGTCTAGCCTTCCTCCCCTCTGGACATATTTTCCTTTCTGCTGAAAGTGACCTAGATAAGGGTTGCTGTTGTGAGATCCACGACAACTATAGGACATCTTGACGGGGATTCCCTGGTACAGCCAGCTGGTTTGCTGTTAAATACCAGCCTGCGCCTATAGGCACAAGAGAGTGCCTTCACGTTTGTGAGTATCCTTTATCTCATTTTGCTTGGATATTGTCAGCTTTGATTGATCTACACATGTGGCGCCTCTGTTTCTGAAAGTTAATTACAGCAGCAGTATCCAAAACTATGGCTGCTCTCTCACCTGCACACAAGCGTTTAAGGTCAGTACAGTTTTTCCTTCTACCAGTAATATGTGCCCGGGGGCCAGGGATACTGTTATGTCTTCAGAGGACAAAATCTCTTCTGCTGATGGGGAATCTTCATCTGATGTTGATCCTGAAATTTCCTCTTGTTTGTTTACAGTTAAACATATTTGTTCTCTATTAAATGAGGTCTTGATTACTTTAGGTGTTAAAAAACCTAATGCTTCTGATGACAAACCTTGTAATTGTTTAAATTCAGTTTTTAAGACTGTTGATAAACTCCCTGAATTGTTTCCTATTCATGATGCTGTCTCTGACATAATTTTTAAGGAATGAAAATTAATTTAACCCTTCTGTAAGGTTTAAAAACTTATATCATTTGCCAGCAGATAATATTGAGTTATGGGAAACAGTTCCTAAGATTGATGGGGCAATTTCAACTTTGGCTAAGCATACTACTTTTCCTTTGGAAGAAAGTACTTCTTTTAAAGACCCTCTAGACAGAAAGTTAGAATTATTTTAGGTCAGCCATTTCTATAGCTGATGTGGCTTCTGCTTCAACTTTTTAGTTATCCAGTCTATCTGAACAGTTTTGAGGATCCTGTGTGTGACAACCTTTTAAATTTACTTAAGAATGCTAATTCTTTTATTTGTGATGCTGTTTTTGATATTATGAAAATGAATGCCAAAAGTATGTCTTTGACAGTTCTTGCCAGGAGAGCTAGGGTTTAAATCCTGGTCTGCTGATATGCTGTTTATGTAGATTGTTATATCTTTCTTTTTAGGGTAAGAAATTGTTTGGTTCAGAATTAGAATCTATTATTTCTACTGTTACTGGGGAGTTTCTAGATCAGGATAAAAAAATATAAGGGTAAATCTAAGGCCTTTAACCATTGTCGTTCCTTTCACAAGAGTAAGGAAAAAATGAGTGAAGTTTCCTCTGATCAAAAACAGAGTACTCCTGGTTCAGTTTGAAGACCCAATGCTAACTGGAATAAGTCTAAGCAGGATAAGAAAACTACTCCTACTACTAAAAATATATGAAGGTGCGGCGCCTGACCCAGTGTTGCTGGTAGGGGCAGGTTAAGTCTCTTTTAAGAGGCTTAGTTTCAGTCTTTCCATATTCTCTAGCTACTGTTCAAGTTTCTTTAGGAAGATCATATATAATTCAAAATAGAGATTATCGGAGATAAGTTTCTTCTGTCCTATGTACTAACCTTTCTTTTAATAGACAAAGTTATTTTCCTCTTGCAGTAAAACAGGGTCACAGTAGGGACTTATATCAGCTTTCTGAGGGGAACCAGTTTCCTGGTGAAAAGGGTAATGTTTTGAGTCCCCTCTTAGCTAAAGAACAGTTGCTATCTAGCTTTAGTAGTTCTCATTCTCGGGATGATCATCTGGGAAATACATTTTTACAGTCCTTTAGCATGTGTTCAAAACAATAATTGAACAAATGTCTCAGGCACTTTGTAATTCAGAGTCCCTTACATAGTATCAGCCTGTGTATCTGTTGGTATGTTTACTCAGATTTTACGCAGTTTTCAAGCCAAGCCTATTTAGTGCTTTCGATAGAGCGCCTATTGAGCTAGAAGTAAACTTTTTGCACCCGTCAGGTTGTGCTCATATTATGAGTTAAAAGTAAAAAGTTATCACTCTTGCGCTAACCTGACATGCGCCATA
Source organism: Bombina bombina (assembly GCF_027579735.1). Classification (NCBI taxonomy): domain Eukaryota; kingdom Metazoa; phylum Chordata; class Amphibia; order Anura; family Bombinatoridae; genus Bombina; species Bombina bombina. The sequence continues at coordinate 1,084,683,271 of NC_069502.1, forward strand.
AATTGAAATTAATATATTGTGCACTCAATAATTTATTCCCCCATAGAGGTCAATGGAGGAAAAAAAGTGGAAAGTGGAAAAACACCCTACTCTCACGCTAACCTGAACGCATCAAGTGCGTTAACCCGACATGAAAATATGAATATTTCACATTCCAATGTTTTTCACATAGAAGAATATGTTCTATTTATTCATAAATACTTATTTTTATACATATCTGACGGTATCTTGGTAAAATATATATCTATACCTATATATACATGATTATATATAGGTATAGATATATACAAATATATATAGGAATATTTAAAAATACTAAGAACATATTACCCCATGTGCAGAACAATGGAATATTACAAATTTACAGTAAATACATAGTTAAAACATTTATTAAATATGAATATTGCATAAATATGCTTTTACATGTTATCATGTTCTTAACTGCAAAGGGGACTCCAATGCACTTATATATACATGTATTTATATGTGAACATATGTATTTATGTGTTTATATATGTGTATATATGACTGTAAATACATAATACACATATAAATACATAAATACATATATATATATATATATATTTACATACATATACATATTTATATATGTATGTACAGTATCTCTATGTTAAAACCCTTTGCCTGCCTTTTTTTCACACCTGAGATCTCATAACTTTAAACCTTTATAAATTTTGTGTGCTATATCTTTTTTTTAATAATTTTTATTAGTTGGTATTATTATGAGAGCAACTGTACTTTGTAATGTATTTTTTATGTGTTTTGTGACACTTTTGTGTTTCGAAAAACAGTTAACCAGGGCTCTGAGGGCGCAGTAATCATTCTAGCATAAATCGTGATTGTGCTCGCGTGTTAGCATTTACTTTCAACTTGTAATATGAGTGCAATTTAACTTACAATCTGGCCCAACATTAGGCATTGATGTGCAGCCACCAATCAGCAGCTCTTGGGCCTACCTAGGTATTCTTTTCAACAAAGGATACCAAGAGGACAAAACAAATTATTTAATAGAAGTGAATTTAAAAGTTGTTTAAAATTGCATGTTTTCTTTGAATCATGAAAGAAAAAATGTGGGTTACATGTCCCTTTAACCTATGTTTGTCCGAAACTGTCATGTGCAGTAGAGACTGCAGTGTGAGACAAACATACCTGACCTGTCCGTAAGGAAGGATCTGTCAAGGCCCTGAGGATCACACAGCAGAGAGGGTGGGCGGGGGCGTGTGTGGCGGGGGCGTGGCCAGATGGGAGCGGGTGTGACAGGGCGTGGTCGGATAGAGCGGGCGTGGCAGGGCATGGCCGGTGGAGCGGGCGTGGCCGGGCAGGTGGGACTGAAATGGCCCGTGTACACAGGCTTTAGGACTAGTTAAATATAAAACGTTATTTTTTTAAACAATGTTAGAGCTCACACATACATCACCAGAACGTCTCCTGCCACACTGAAGCTGCCTTGAAGCATTAGTGGAAAAATAGTGCACCTTCTTATCTGAGACATGTTAAACTACATAGGGCCAGATTACGAGTGGAGCACTGTAATGCGCAAGCGATAAGGGGTTTATCGTGGGTGTTTGCACACGTCGGAAGTAGCGCGCAAATTACAAGTTTAAAGTAAATGTATTTGCTTGAGTGCAATTGAATTTAACGCTTGTCAGGTTATCGCAACACCAGAGCTCTGCTTAACTGTTAGACTTCAATAAAAAGTGTCACAAAAAACATCAAAAATACAGTTTACAGTATAGTTACACTCACAATATCACGGTCTGATAAAAATTATTAAAACAAAATTGCAATAAAAAGTTTTAAGTTTAAAGAAAAAAAATGGCTGCAAAGGGCTTTAAAATAGAGATACATACATATACATTCCTAAATATGTATATGTATGTATGCATGTGTATGTATATATATATATACATTTTTTTATATATATATAAAACAACAGGGCTAGCTGTTCTTGGATCAAGAGACTTAGAGGGACTAATATATGTATGCTCCTGTTAATCCCATAAATTGACTGTAGGCTCACTTGAAGTCAACCCAAAACTGATACAGGAGTAATTAATAGGAAAGCATTTATGAAGGGCTTATGAATGGATAAAATACTATGGGCGAGATTATATATACGGCGTATGTTTCCGCTCAACTGCTGAAACCCATGCCGCCCGTAAGTCCCCCCACATCGCATGTAATATTAAAATGTATTAACCTCTAAACCACGATCCCCCCACATCGCTACTAATAATGAAATGTATTAACCTCTAAACCGCCAACCCCCCACAACACAATCTAACTAATTAAACAATTAACCCCTAATCCGCCAACCCCCCACAACGCAAAGTACCTATCAACACTATTAACCCCTAAACTGATATCCCTCCCACAACGCAATGTACCTGATTACCCTATTAACCCCTAATCCGCCAACCCCCACATGCAATCTACCTAATTAAACTATTAACCCCTAATTCGCCATCCCCCTACAACGCATCTACCTAATTAAACTATTAACACCTAAACCCCCCAACTCAAAGTATTTATCTAATCACTAAGCCCCCTAACCTAACACCCTCTAAGTTAACCCCAATTACATAAAATAAAAAAGACTATTTTACTAATAAATGAATTAAAAATACCAAAATTAAAAATCCTAATTTAAAATTAAAATAAAATAAAAAATCCAAACATAACATAAAAAAAAAACCTAAGATGAAATTTAAATAAAAAATCTAAGATTACAAAAAATAAAAAATAAACAAAATTATTAAAAATAAAAAAATAAACCTAATCTAATACCCCTATAAAAACAAAAAAGACACCCCAAAATAAAAACACCCCCTAATCTAAGACTAAACTGCCAAGAGCCCTCAGCGCTTTTACCTAAAAAAATACAAATTAACCCCTAACAGTTACTAAAATCCTATTAGCTGATTTGAACAGCCAATAGGATTTCAGTACCTCTCATCCTATTCGCTGATTTGAAAATTTGAGCCAATTGGAATGCAAGGTACCCCAATATAAAAGGGATACCTTGCATTCAATCTTCAGTGTTTACGATCGCATGAAGAGGACCTCCACTTCACCGAAGACTGCTGCCGTTGAAGACCGTCGGCTCCTCAGAAGACCACTCCGCACCTCCGGGAAAAAGATAGTAGATGGTCCCACGATGGATAAAGATGGATCCTCCTGGATGAAGACTTTTCTCCTCCTGGAAGAAAATGGATGTCCGGACTTCAGGAACGCTAAAAATAGCGGGCGATGGGTGAAATATACCTGCCGTATTTGTATGCGACGCCGTATATGTGATCGTAACATCCAACAAAAAATAGCTGACACTGGGTTTTGCGGGCAACACCGCAGATGTGATCGAGCCCCAGGAGTTTTCAAAGAAAAAAAGACTCTTTCAGAGGTAAAACATTCTAAAGCTTAATAAGCTATATTCTTTTAAATGCTGAACAACGTGGCTGCTATACTTTATATCTCTTTAACATAAGAAGTCAGATGTCTGTAATGATATTTTACCTGTGCGGGTTTTGAACGCTGACACTGCAAGCCAAAAACACAAAGCTGTTAACATGTTTTATGTTTGATTCTCTTTCTCTAAGGGCTAGATTTATCAAAGGCTAGGCGAACTCTGCATGTGCCTCGCCTGTAACTGCACCCCAGCTCAACTCCGGAGAAGCGCACATGTGCGCCTGAATTTATCAAAAAAATAGACGTGACTTTGTGCAGGCGAGCTGGGGCGTAATAATGATAAATTTCGCCTGTCGGAAACAGCATTTACTCCCTATTTACTCCCTATTTATCACAGTACATCCCTATAAATATTTATGCCGTCATGTTTTGGTTATTAAAAAAACATTTTTTAAGTTAATATTTAGCTTATATTTATATTATATAATGTTTCTGTGCTGTTTTTGCTATATGTTGATAATTTAAGATCGCAAAAATAAATATATCAACATATCGATATATATATAAAACTGTTGGTACCCATATGCACCAGGGGAAGCACAATTTTTTGGCAATAACAGTCTCTTCTTGGCACTGAGCCTTTGAAAAATTAGTTAAAAGAAGAAAGTACTGCATCACAAGATGTAAAAGCATGTATTATAATGGTGTTCGCCTCAGTCTGTATGGCGAAATATACAACACGCAATTGAAGCCGAAATTGCAGTTCCCTATGGGCGCAAAGCAATGATAAATAAGAAACTGGGCGTATTTGTAGGTCGGGCTGTTAAATTACGCCTATTACTAATGTATATTGTTGCACTCAGGAGCGCGCCTGTGCGCCTAGGCAAATGCAAGCGGAGTGCGAAGAAGTTTCTTTCAGATTTGCGCAATTATAGGCGCAGAGTGCTGTGATGAATATGAAGATCAGGTTGTATGCGCTATTTTGGACGGGATTAAAGGAAAATGGCTTTGATAAATCAAATATCCAGGTGGAAGATTACTAGTTTGCTCCATTTTAGACATAGGTAAAATACATTTACCTACAAGCTCTATATGCAAATCATCTTCACCATACTTTGTTTTTTTGCTTAAAACAGTCTATTTTATGAACAATCTTTTCCATGTAATAAATTAAACATTTTTGGCACCTGGTTTTAAAACAAGAATGTTTATTTAATATGAAATAATGCAGCAAGGCTAGACAGTTAATTTACATTTTAGGGACCATGTAAGTAAATTAGCTTACTAGGCAGATATATTTACAAAACAGATTAATAATTGATTTCAATAACCTGAAAATGAGTTGATTCCTATATGTAAAACATCGCAATATGATCTAAACATTTCTATTGTAAATCAAAAGTAACCTTTAATGGTGCACATGCACACATAAATTGTCGTTTAATTCATAAACATTAGAGGAATTACTCAGATTTACTAGCTTTTTCAAAAGACTCAAATATCTATGATCCTGTCAAAGTACAAATTAAAATCTTAGGTATATTGGGCTTTAGTTGTGTCTAAAGAATCTGGAGGAATTGTGAAAAAGAAAACTATTGACTCCAGTATACAATAAACTGATTCTCTTCAACTTGTCATTAATTGCAGTTTTAAAATAACATTTACATTTTGTGCAATTCCATATACAGTCCCAGAGATATAAATATTTCATTATTCACATTAATTATGGGAACTCAGTTTGAACATACGTTATGGCTGCATTGTTGCTGCCAGTTTTTACTGCTTTCTATGGTTAATGGTTATGATTTAGATGGAAATTTCAACTTGCATCCAGGCTCCAAAAAATGTATGTGATCGTCATAGGATAAATGACAAAGAAACTGTTTATGGCATGAAATCAGGATCTTAAAAAGGGAGTGAAAAAACATGGAACGGTAGGAAAATTACACTAAATATGCAAAACTATGTAAGGCAAATTATGTAACCCACTAAGATAATGCTTAAAATTTCATAGGCTTCCGGAATTGCCTGATTTTTGCAAATCTCTAGCTTTGTACTTGCCAACTAACTACAAGTCTGCTACGTTTCAAATTTTCACTCTGTGTAGAGAACAAAATGCCAAATTCAGAATGTAATAAAATAATTTAGCTAGATTTATTATAATCTGATTTGCATATCAAGTATAACATAAATGCATTTAAAGTATTGTATTTCACTCAGAAGGTTTAATTATTTGCATCTGCGATATAAAGGAATCCAACAAATTTCCTTGCAGCAAATAACAATTGACCACTAAATTTATTATTTTTTTTCTTGATGTTTTCAGAAATAGTACAGAAGTGCTAAAATCTGTAAATGCCAAAGCAGAAAAAAAATACTATCCCATTCTCCAAGGACTGTGGTCAAATAAAGTTTTCTGAGGTAAAAAGTCGTTGATGAACTTCAAAAACATATTGTCACATAATACTATTTTTCACCTCATTTTTTAAAGTATTATTTTGTTCAAGTGAAACCATATATATACTGGGATTGTGAGGATTGATATGTATTCTTTGGAAATGATGTTCTACGTTTTTGCCAAATGGATTAAATGCCTCCTGGATTTTATATCTTTTATTCTGATGTAAGCTTCCAAGTTTGTGAAATCATCCTTCAAATGAACTTTGTGGTAGCAACAGTTTCTAGATGATGGAATAAATGTTGATGATCGCTTTAATGCGTTGTGGTATCATAATCACGTGTTCATGAAGGTGTTCATATGAACATTAAGAGTTGGCAAGTGATTTTTCCATAAAATACATGCCAACATACAAAAGTCAAATGTCTTCCTTTGTGGGATTCTCCCTACTTCTTTTAATAGTCTCTGAAATGACTAGTTATGTCTTTATGGCCTATAATATATATATATATATATATATATATATATATATATATATATATATATATATATATATATATATATATATATATATATATATTTGTTTTTATTTTTTTACTAAAAAAGTTAACAAGGTACTATAAATTGAAATGCTAAAATGTAAGCTAAGTCATTTGTCCATAATTGTTAATTTTTTTTTTATTTAAAGGGATATTTAACTTAAAATGAAATTCCACATAAAAAGGGCTCCATTAAAAAAGCTGCGATAATAGCCAGAACGACTTCATCAGACCGCTGCTTCTAACACACTACCAACTTCTACAACCGTGGAGATTGACATCCCCTCCTCGAATGGAGGTTGTGGTGTGAGAAGTACAATGTTAAATGCGGCAGCGTATTGCTGTCTGAATTGCCGGTGCGAGTTTCAGATCTTGTTAGCAAGTGTCCGTGAGCGAGTAAGGAGGCGGGGCTCAGGAGCACGCGCGCATATGCTCACACACGCACGGTCATCAATGTTTAGCCGAAGGAGGGAGAGGGGAAAGGAAGAGGAAGGGGGAAAAAATAGTTTGGAAAGGAATCCGGGAGGGGTAGGGGGGTTGGGTATTGAGGGGGGAGGAAGCTACACTACAGAAAATAGGGGGTTTATATATTTTTCGGAAAACAATGGCAAATTTGTTAGTAAACTGGGTACTGGCAGACAGCTGCCAGTACCTAAGATGGCAGCCAATAGGTCGAGGGGGGCTTAGAGAGCTGGTTGGGGGGTAATGGGGGATCCTACACTTCATATAAAATATATATTAAAAAAAAAAAACCACCTTTAATTTTATACTGGCAGACTTTCTGCCAGTACTTAAGATGGCGGTGACAAATGTGAGGTGGGAGAGGGAAGAGAGCTGTTTGAAGGGGGTCAGGGAGGGATCAGGGGGTGGGATGTGCCAGGTGGGATGCTGATCTCTACACTAAAGCTAAAATTAACCCTACAACTTACCTAATCAACCCCTTCACTGCTGGGCATAATACAAGTGGGATGCGCAGCAGCATTTAGCGGCCTTCAAATTGCCAAAAGCAATTGCAAAGCCATATATGTCTGCTATTTCTGAACAAAGGGGATCCCAGAGAAGCATTTACAACCATTTGTGCCATAATTGCATACACTGTTTATAAATAATTTCAGTAAGAAACCTAAAGTTTGTGAAAAAGTGAATGATTTTATTTTTACTTGATCACATTTGGCGGTGAAATTGTGGCATGAAATATACTAAAATGGGCCTAGCTCAATACTTTGGGTTGTCTACTACACTACACTTAAGCTAAAATTAACCATACAAGCTCCCTACAAGCTCCCTAATTAACCCCATTCACTGCTGGGAATAATACACGTGGTTTGCAGCTGCATTTAGCAGCCTTCTAATTACCAAAAAGCAATGCCAAAGCCATATATGTCTGCTATTTCTGAACAAAGGGGATCCCAGAGAAGCATTTACAACCATTTGTGCCATGATTGCACAAGCTGTTTGTAAATAATTTCAGTGAGAAACCTAAAGTTTGTGAAAAAGTGAACAATTTTTTGTATTTGATTGCATTTGGCAGTGAAATGGTGGCATGAAATATACCAAAATGGGCCTAGATCAATGGGTTGTCTACTAAAAAAATATATATACATGTGAAGGGTTATTCAGGTATTCCTGACAGAAATCAGCGTTCCAATATAACTATCGCTAATTTTGAAAAACAGAATAGTAAAGTGTTACTTGTACTTATTGCCCTATAACTTGAAAAAAAACCAAAGAACATGTAAACATTGGGTATTTCTAAACTCAGGGTAAAATTTAGAAACTATATAGCATGGGTGTGTTTTGGTGGTTGTAGATGTATAACAGAATTTAGGGGTTACAGTTAGAAAAAGTTTTTTTTTTTTTTCATTTTTTCATCATATGTTATAAAAAAATATATAGTAATTTATAAGATATGATGACAATAATGGTATCTTTAGAAAGTCCATTTAATGGCGAGAAAAATGGTATATAATATTTGTGGGTACAGTAAATGAGTAAGAGGGACATTACAGCTAAACACAAACACAGCAGAAATGTAAAAATAGCCCTGGTCCCAAATGGTCAGAAAATTGAAAAGTGCTCTGGTCATTAAGGGGTTAAAGGGACATGAAACCCAATTTAGTTTTTTCATGATTTAGGTAGAACATACAATTTTAAGCGACTTTCTTGGTATCATTTGTTGAAGAAGCAGAAATGCACTACTGGTTTCTAACTGAGCACATGGGTGAGCCAATGACAATCGGTATATATATGCAGCCACTAATCAGCAGCTAGAACCTAGCTTTCCAAGATAAACTTTTCAGAGAAGGATTACAAGAGTAGGAAGCAAATTAAATAATATAAGTAATTGGAAAGTTGTTTACAATGGTATGCTCTGTCTGAATCATGAATGTCTAATTATGATTTTACTGTCCCTTTAAGAGCATACACGTGTCCAGAGCATTCTATGGCAGAAGTGTTTGTAATAATGATTTTAGCAATGCTAAATATTGTTGAGCACTAGAAGGCAGCAGAGTTTGCAACAATGTACAACATTGTCACAAATATTGTTGCAAACACATTTCCTATATAGTGCTTAACACATATTTGTTGATATAATCTATAAAAATGCAAGCAAAATAAGTTAACCTTATCAAAATATTCTTAAAAAGCATAATATATACTGTAAAATTGTATTGCTACATAAGGTTTGACCAAACAAAATGAATAGACAGACGTAAAGAAGCTGGATGTGATGATACCATTTAGATTTTATAATAATTGTACACAAACCAGGTGCTCTAATGAGACAGAAGAAAATGTGACACTACAGACAAAAATACATGAAGCAAAATAGATGTTGGGGAAGTGGGATAGTAACACAAAACACAAAGAAAGATAAAGGGATTATGCAAAACTATTGGCAATGAGGAGGGAGCAAAGGTGAAAAGACAAATATGATATAGGGTTATATCAAATGCATAACAAAAAGACAATGCAATAGCACATACTCTGAATTTCAAATGAGCAGTATCTTTTTTCTGGTAAATTGTAAAATTTAGTTCATCACATACTCATATACATATACACTGAGAACACTTGCACATCATCAGTAGGAGCTGGGGCCTCAGAAAGTGTGCATATAAAGAGACAATTTGATAATGGAAGTAAATTGGAACATGAACATGAATTTTAACTCTAGTGTCCCTTTAAAAATTATAAAGCCTTGAAAACAGTTGAATAATCTGTCATAGCACAGCAAGGAAAGTGTACAGGTATGAGGACAGGATGCCTTCCATAACACAGACTTGGGCTGTGTAGGAAAGAACTGTAAGAAGCTATTAGCCTCTCAGAGTTATGGGGGCATATGTATCATCAGACTCGCCAGAAACAGCAGTTATGAAGCAGCGGTCACAAAGACCGCTGCTCCATAACCTGTCCGCCTGCTCTGAGCAGGCGGACAGACATCGCCGGAAATCAACCCGATCGAGTACGATCGGGTTGATTGACACCCCCCTGCTGGCGGCCCATTGGCCGCAAGTCTGCAGGGGGCGGCGTTGCACCAGCAGCTCTTGGTGGGTGGGAGCCGGCGTGGGAGGCGGGTGGCGGCCATCGATTGCCCTTCTGATCTGGAGGGGGGCGGGAACATGGGCGGGGATGTCCGGGGGGCGTGCATGGAAGCGCGCACGTGCACGGGGGGTGGGTGCGTGCACGGGGAGGGAGCGGGTGGGAACCGCTACACTACAGAAAAAAAGTGTAGGAAAATGAAAAATAATGGCAAAAAAATAAACCAATCATTTTAAAAAAACACATCAGTTAGGTGGTGGGGGTTGGTCTGTGGGGAGGGAGAAGCTACACTACAGAAAAACCGGGCCAAAAAAAAGCTGGGTACTGGCAGACAGCTGCCAGTACCCAAGATGGCCCCCAATAAAGCAGAGGGGGAGGGTTAGAGAGCGGTTTTGGGGGGGGATCAGGGAGGTTGGGAGCTAAGGGGGGATCCTACACAGTAGCATATGTAAAACATTTTTTTTAAAAAACCCTTTTATTTTAGTACTGGCAGACTTTCTGCCAGTACTTAAGATGGCGGGGACAATTGTGGGGTGGGGGAGGGAAGGGAGTTGTTTGGGAGGGATCAGGGGGTGGGATGTGTCAGGTGGGGGGCTGATCTCTACACTAAAGCTAAAATTAACCCTGCAAGCTCCCTACAAACTCCCTAATTAACCCCTTCACTGCTAGCCATAATACACATGTGAAGCGCAGCAGCATTTAACGGCCTTCTAATTACCAGAAAGCAACGCCAAAGTCATATATGTCTGCTATTTCTGAACAAAGGGGATCCCAGAGAAGCATTTACAACCATGTGTGCCATAATTGCACAAGCTGTTTGTAAATAATTTCAGTGAGAAACCTAAAATTGTGAAAAATTTAAAGTTTTTTTAAAATTTGATCACATTTGGCGGTAAAATGGTGGCATGAAATATACCAAAATGGGCCTAGATCAATACTTTGGGTTGTCTACTACACTACACTAAAGCTAAAATTAACCATACAAGCTCCCTACAAGCTCCCTAATTAACCCCTTCACTGCTGGGCATAATACACGTGTGGTGCGCAGCGGCATTTAGCGGCCTTCTAATTACCAAAAAGCAATGCCAAAGCCATATATGTCTGCTATTTATGAACAAAGGGGATCCCAGAGAAGAATTTAAAACCATTTATGCCATAATTGCACAAGCTGTTTGTAAATAATTTCAGTGAGAAACCGAAAGTTTGTGAAAACATTTGTGAAAAAGTGAACAATTTTTTGTATTTGATCGCATTTGGCGGTGAAATGGTGGTATGAAATATACCAAAATTGGCCTAGATCAATACTTTGGGATGTCTACTAAAAAAAATATATATACATGTCAAGGGATATTCAGGGATTCCTGAAAGATATTAGTGTTCTAATGTAACTAGCGCTAATTTTGAAAAAAAATGGTTTGGAAATAGCAAAGTGCTACTTGTATTTATGGCCCTATAACTTGCAAAAAAAGCAAAGAACATGTAAACATTGAGTATTTCTAAACTCAGGACAAAATTTAGAAACTATTTAGCATGGGTGTTTTTTGGTGGTTGTAGATATGTAACAGATTTTGGGGGTCGAAGTTAGAAAAAGTGTGTTTTTTTTCCATTCTTCCTCATATTTTATAATTTTTTTTATAGTAAATTATAAGATATGATGAAAATAATGGTATCTTTAGAAATTCAATTTAATGGCGAGAAAAACGGTATATAATATGTGTGGGTACAGTAAATGAGTAAGAGGAAAATTACAGCTAAACACAAACACCGCAAAAATGTAAAAATAGCCTTGGTCCCAAACGGACAGAAAATGGAAAAGTGCTGTGGTCATTAAGGGGTTAAGAATCCATAAAATGACCAGGGTTATTTTTAGTGACCCCCTCATGCCAAGAGCCAAATGTAGTATCTATGTGAGGGTTATAGGGAATCTCTGGAATGTTTGGAAAACCTAGGGCCTAAATTGGAAAGACTATGATATGCCAGTAAGGAAAAAAGAGGTCTCGAATTAGCACAAATATGGCTACCCTGAAAAAAGAGGTAAGTTCCAATGTACCTCCAAATAATGACTAATGGTAAACAAAGTACAGGGAGCGCTAATGAAAGCTGCTAACAAAATAGAGGGATAAGAAAGTCAGAGCAAACAAAAAATGATATAAAAAATATAAATGCTAACTGAAATATTCGATAAAAATATATTTATTGTACACCAATGCCTAAAAAAAACAAAAAAAACTGTCAATAACCTAACCTAAAAATTGTATGGATATAGTAAACAATTGAAATAAAAACAGTACAATAAAAAACCACCGGTGGTATAAAAAATGTTACTTGAGAGATAAAAAACAAGTCCATTTTGAAGATTGCAGATGGGAAAATAGTCCAATGGTAAGAAAAAACAATGGTTTAGTTCTATTGGAGGAGAGCGTCTAAGTCAGTCTGTAGCTGAATGAATGTGACAATTAAGTGAAAGCTTGGCAGTAGCTCGGTAGATGATCTGCGAACAGGTTAATAAACTTTGTGCAATCGTTTAATGACAAAAGCGACTCACCCAGAATACGAAGCCTTTGTGATAATGCTTCTCCGTGTGCAGAAAATAAGTATATATGTTTGACACGTTAGCCCCTTAGGAAACAACAGATTACCTCTCAGGTGAACGGTATTCCTCCTTCGTATACCGTAATGGGTTGGTTGTTCAGCGTGTGCGGGGTCACGTGATGGTTAAGACCAATCAGGAACACGGATTACCAGGTGGTCTGTGTGTCAGCGTTTCAACGATGTCTGCAGATTCAAAGTGTCAGAATAAGCCAAGCTGGATATCAGGTAGTTGGTAACAATGTTACATTTCAAAATGGATTGCTACAATAAAGTTCCAAATCAAACAACAGAGCGCTCTGTGTGTCAGTTTCTGTCTCAGTAGTAAACAATCCCAGTAGTATGGATCAACGCGTTTCAGATGAATTCTGACTGCTCTCTACTCACTTTTTATTGGGAACCATTGTGTAAACTCCTCCTTGTTGTGTGCTCATTTTTCTTCTTTTTCTTAAAGGGACGGCACCTTTTAGCAGTTAAAGGGACGGCACCTTTTAGTGGTTACAACAATAATTACCTAACTTCTTGTGAAAAAAAAAAAAAATCATACATGATAATAAAGGATAAACCAAATATATACATATATAGAAACTTAACCTATATTAATAATTGCGTTTATATAAATTAATATTGTGAATAACTAAAAATATATATATATAAAAGTGTAAATACGTGGTAATATATATTTACATAGAAGTGATCTTTGATATATAATGAAACCTTAGTATGTGATAAAAAAACTATAATAAATATATATGTGTATAGTGAATTAATTAATGTGTTCCTAAAAATTAATATCCTAAATTAAAAATATTATAAAAAATATTATAAAAAATATTATAAAAAATATTCATACCATAGATGTGAATGGGACCAATAAATACTAGGGATAATGTGACTAAATATATAATAAGTGTAAAACAGGGAATGATACCTAAATGAACATAGACTAAAAAGTAATTTTATATGGATATTCATCCCCACAACATCATTTTTATGTTCCATAAATATTATAGTTTTGTAGTGGATTGTGTCTTAATATTAAATCTAACCTAATTATATATGGAAATATAACTCCTTATACTAATTATTTTTAAATATTTTGATGTTTCTAAAATTGTCTGAGTCAGTTTTTAAAAAACTAAATTTAGAAGTAAAAGGTTTAAAACGAAGTTTTTTAGTGCATAACAGAATTAAGATCTAGCTCTGCATTTAAACCAAATGGTTCTAAGGTTTTAAATTGAAATATCAATTCAGCTTCTGCACGTAAGAGCTTTTTATTGAGGTCACCTCCTCTCCAATTATTAGTGATTTTTCTAATACCCCAATACTTTAGACCCTTTGTATTTTGGTCATGACACTCTTTGAAATGTCTGGATAGCAAATGTCCTGTGAAACCGTGTTCTGTCTTTGTTCTGTGTTCTGTCTTTGAGGGGGCGTGAGGTCTCCCCCAAATACTGTTTGTCACATGGACATTGTATCAGATATACCACATTTATGTCAGTACATCTGATACAATCCCTTATTTCAAAATCTTTATTGGTGTTAAAAGACTTCACCCACTTAGTTTTATTACTGAATTTGCAGGCTTTACAATTTATACAGGGGTAAAACCCTTTTAATTTTTGTGATTCAAGATCTCCTTCAATGAATCTCTTCTTTGACTCTCTGAAAGCACTGGGGGCTAATATGTTTTTTAGATTTTATCCTTTATTATCATGTAGGATTTATTTTATTTTTTTCACAAGAAGTTAGGCATTGTTGTAACCGCTAAAAGGTGCCATCCCTTTAACTGCTAAAAGGTGCCGTCCCTTTAAGAAAAAGAAGAAAAATGAGCACACAACAAGGAGGAGTTTACACAATGGTTCCCAATAAAAAAGTGAGTAGAGAGCAGTCAGAATTCATCTTGAGAAAGGCTACACTAGCTGAAACGCGTTGATCCATACTACTGGGATTGTTTACTACTGAGACAGAAACTGACGCACAGAGCGCTCTGTTGTTTGATTTGGAACTTTATTGTAGCAATCCATTTTGAAATGTAACATTGTTACCAACTACCTGATATCCAGCTTGGCTTCTTCTGACACTTTGAATCTGCAGACATCGTTGAAACGCTGACACACAGACCACCCGGTAATCCGTGTTCCTGATTGGTCTTAACCATCACGTGACCCCGCACACGCTGAACAACCAACCCATTACGGTATACGAAGGAGGAATCTCAAGTAACATTTTTTATACCACCGGTGGTTTTTTATTGTACTGTTTTTATTTCAATTGTTTACTATATCCATACAATTTTTAGGTTAGGTTATTGACAGTTTTTTTTTTTTTTTTTTTTTTTAGGCATTGGTGTACAATAAATATATTTTTATCGAATATTTCAGTTAGTATTTATATTTTTTATATAATTTTTTGTATGCTCTGACTTTCTTATCCCTCTATTTTGTTAGCAGCTTTCATTAGCGCTCCCTGCACTTTGTTTACCATATGATATGCCAGTGTTTTGTGTGGTTCATCCTCATTATGTTTGTTGGGCCAAGGGAGAAGATAATTGCCCCTCCTTACTTAGCTATGCAACACAACTGCCTAGTGGATCATGTAGCCATGACTTTGAACCACCCAATTCCACCCATGGTAATGCCAAACGTGCCCATTGACCACCTGTTACTTTTCTTATGCCTGATCCACACATAGAATACCTGTGACTCCATCTGCAGGTCTCAGCCTGAAGTCATCTGAGTGCTCCCCTCCATGGTTTACATTATAGAACTAATTAGATTTCTAAGTGAGTCAAGATTTCCACTTTTAAAAATATTGTGACATATTCCTTGAAGTAAAGTCTCATATGTGTTTGCATGATGTATTACTTGCAGTATTATATGCCTCACTATCTTTTATATATTATTGTTTAAAGGGTCTTTGGAACTTACTAGAATATTTTTGTATATTGCAAACCTTGAACCCTTAAACATGGTCAATTACTTTATCTTTAGGACAACAGATATATATAAAGGCAAAATCCAAAACAATAAATATGTATACTTACCCTCGAAAAATAAATAATATAGTGAGTACGAACCATCTTTTCACTGTGGACAATCTCTTCCAATGACAGAATTTATATTTAAGGACCTAAAAGTATATTATATAGACCTATATTACAATACACTCCAGCTTTTTTCTAGAATGCACCACTCCCATCCATTATGCTTCTACATTCCAGGTTGATTTAGACATGGTTGTAGCCTCTCCAAGGCATAACGAGTTTTTGTTTGTATTTTTTTATTTATATCACAATGTCTTTTATATAATACTAGTCCTAAAGCCTGTGTACACGGGCCATTTTTTACAGTACAGCGGTCCCACCCCTTGCTCTCTCTCTATCCCCCCTCTCTTTTGCTCTCTCTTTCTCCCCTCTCTTTTGCTCTCTCTCTCTCCCCTCTCTTTTGCTCTCTCTCCCCCTCTCTTTTGCTCTCTCTCCCCCTCTCTTTTGCTCTCTCTCTCTCCCCCTCTCTCATTTGCTTTCTCTCTCCCTGTAACAATCAACTCTCTTGTATTTGTAACAACCAAGATATCATGTAAAATTGAGGATGTGTTACAAGAGTTGAGGATGGCAGTACACTATATGCTTTTAGTGAACTGTATAACACTTGTTGTTAATTTTGCCGGACAGCTAGCTCCCAGTAACTGGAGTTTCTATTAATGGGAGTTGACTTTGGCAGGTATTCGTAGCAATGGATATACAGAGATAAACAGTAGTGCAGAGGTTAATTATATATCAGGATACAGTCAGTAGAGAGAGACCAGGGTTAAATGCAAGCAGCTTCAGTCTACAAACAGTAGTGCAGAGGTTAATTGTATTTCAGGATGCAGTTAGTAGAGAGAGTTCACAGTTAAATGCAAGCAGCTTCACTATACAAATCTTACACTTGTAGTATGTTTAAGTGTACTTCAGAAGAGAATTGCACAGTGTGTTTATGAAAGTTTATACAGCACCTGTCCAGAAGTTGCTGAATGAGATTTCTCCTTTAAGCAAACTGCAGCTGCTGTGAGTGCGATGAGTGCAGCACAGTGATCCGGTCCCAATGAGCTTGGTGAGCAGTGTGAACGCTGTGGTCCCTGCGTTTCCTGTTTGCTGAGTAGCGTGACACGCCAGGTTGTTAGGAATACTCACAAGCAAACCCTGGATGGGGGAGGTGTGGAGTGAAGTCCTGCTGCAGATATGTAATGTCAGCTCCGACTGAAGTAGAGGTATGCTGATAGAAAAGGAAATAAATACACAGTTTAAATCCTGTTATGCTGTAGAAAAGGTAAGGACTGGAACTGTAGCTATTACACTTCAATAAACCAGCAAAGGACCATGGGAGGAAGCAGGTTTATATTGGGTTCAGGTAGGAAGTTAACAAGAAGTAAAGGTGGTATATAGTATTTGCTTGACACATTTAAGGTGGAATAGGAGGATCATGACACATCCCCCCCCCAAAGATCCATCAAGAAGGGATCAGGGTGCGGGATGATCGGGATGGCGCCTATGAAAGAGAGACACCAGCTGGGGAGCCGAGAGGTTGGCTGCAGGCTCCCAAGAATCCTCAGAGGAATCAAACCCAGCCCAATGGACAAGGTACTGCAGTTGTCCATTGCATCGACGAGAGTCCAAAACCGAATGTACTTCATATTCAGGATCCGGCGTCGGAGACACCAGAGCAGGAAGAGGCAGAAGACGAGAGGTATCACAGGGTTTGATCAATGATATATGTAAAGTTGGGTGGATGCGGTAAGTAGCAGGGAGCTGTAAGGTAACAGTAAGTGGGTTGCGAATGGCTACAATTGGAAAAGGACCAACAAAGAGATTGTTAAACTTCCTGCATGGTGAGGGTATTTTAAGATTTGTTGTGCTCAACCAAACCATGTCCCCAACCTTGTAATTAGGTTGTGGACGATGCCGTAAATCATAGTAGCGCTTTTGAGAAGCTTGTGCCTGCTTGATATTGCTTTGGACCACATTGTATGTTAGTTTAATAGAATTGATGAGATCATTAACCTGAGGACAAGGAGTGTGAGAGGATGATAAGGGATGGAAACGTGGATGGAGTCCTGAGTTGATATAGAAAGGTGAAAATCCGGTAGAAGAGTTAGTAGTATTATTGTATGCGAATTCCGCTTGAGGTATGAAGGAGACCCATGATTCGTGGGTGCTAGAGCAGAAGCATCTTAAGTACTGCTCTAGCCACTGGTTGGTCCTCTCACAGAGACCATTTGACTGCGGGTGGTATGAGGTGGTGAGATGTTGCTGAATGGAAAGAGAGGAACAGAGAAATTTCCAAAACTTTGAGGTGAACTGCGAGCCTCTGTCACTCAATACAGATGTAGGTAATCCGTGAAGGCGCACAACCTCTTTGATAAACAGCTCGGCAGTTTGTTGTGCTGTAGGAAGAGAGTCAGTTGGTATAAAATGAGCCATACGAGAAAATAGATCCACTACGACAAATATGGCAGTCTTTCCTTGGGATTTAGGGAGGTCAACGATAAAGTCCATAGAGAGGCTTTTCCATGGGCAATCTGGAATGGGTAGATTTTGTAATAGGCCAATAGGCAATTGGTGTGAAGGCTTAGAGGTCTGACAGGTGGGGCAGGACTTGATATAGGCTTTTACAGAGTGTTTCATGGAGGGCCACCAAAAATGTCTTTGTAGGAGATCCAGTGTCTTTTGTACACCTAAGTGTCCAGCCAGTGTAGAATCATGTGTGAGTTGTAAAGCCTTGTCACGGAGGGAGGTATATAGAACTTAGAGTTGTTACATAGGATACCATTGTCATCCGTAGATAGAGTGTAGGAACTTGTAGTGGGAGCCAATTGTTGTTGGGTTTTGAGCTCTGAAAAATCTTTGGACATGAAACCAATGAAGGATGTTTTAGGGATTATAGTTGAGTAGGAAGGATCAGAGTGGGGCTTATGGTCCTTGCGTGAGAGTGCATCAGCTTTACCGTTTTTTGAACCGGGGCGGTAGCTTATGGTAAAATTGAACCGGGAGAAGTAGAGGCTCCAACGAAGTTGGCGAGCAGAGAGAGAGTGCGATTGGTTTGGAGGTATTGGAGATTTTTGTGATCGGTGAGAATAGTTATAGGGTGTTCTGCCCCCTCCAGTAAGTGTCTCCACTGATCAAAGGATGACTTGATGGCTAATAACTCTTTTTCCCCTGTGGGGTAATTCAACTCAGCAGGTGTTAAAAGTCTGGAGAAATAACAAACAGGATGGATCTGTTTGTCAGGAGAGGACCTTTGAGAGAGAACTGAACCGATGGCATATTCGGAAGCGTCAACTTCTAATATGAACTGAGCTTTGCTGTTTGGTAATTGAAGAATAGGTGATGACACAAACAGGGACTTGAGGTCATTGAAGGCTTTTTGAGACTGGGGGGTCCAGAGGAAAGGCTTTGTCGTCTTAGTGAGATTTGTTAATGGCTTAGTGATAGCTGCGAAATTATGGATAAAGCGCCTGTAAAAGTTTGCAAAGCCTAAGAAGCGTTGTACTTCTTTGATAGTGGTTGGTGTAGGCCAAGATGTGATGGCTTTGATTTTATTGTCTTCCATCATAATGGTACTTTGACTGATACGGTAACCTAGGAATGAGACCTCTGTGACATGGAAGAGACATTTCTCTAATTTTATGTAAAGACTATGTGACCTTAGTCTGGACAACACTTGCCTGACATGTATGACATGTTCTGAAAGGGAAGAATAGATTAGAATGTCATCAAGATAGACCACCAGAAAAGTGTCTAAGAAGTCCCTAAAGATATCGTTGATAAAATTCTGGAATGTTGCCGGGGCGTTGCACAGACCGAATGGCATAACAGTATATTCAAAAAGACCATACCTAGTCCTAAATGCTGTCAGCCACTCGTCCCCGGACCTTATTCTAACAAGGTTGTATGCGCCCCTAAGGTCTAGTTTGGTAAATATAGTAGCGCCACTCAACCTCTCAACCAATTCTGGGATTAGAGGTAGCGGGTACCTGTTCTTTATCGTGCGTTTATTTAATTCACGATAATCTATAATAGGGCGCAAGGACCCGTCCTTGTTTTTTCCAAAAAAGATGCCGGCACCGGCAGGGGAAGTGAAGGGACGGATGAAACCTTTTTTTAAATTATCAGTTATGTCGTTTTTTAAATGTTGTAACTCAGGTCTGGACAGGGGATAGATATGGCTGTAGGGAATGGTGGCTCCAGGTAACAGGTCAATGGGGCAATCGTAGGACCTTTGTGGAGGTAATGACTCGGCCTCTTTCTGATCGAAGACATCAGAGAAATCTGAATACTGAGGAGGAATAGAAGGAGCAGAGGTAGAGAGTAAATGAGCAGTTGGAAAACAGGTCTTAGAGCAATAAGAAGAGGGAAAGGATAGAGTAAGTGTGTCCCAATGCACCGTGGGTTGGTGTAACTGTAACCAGGTAATTCCCAGAACTATAGGATAGAGAGGGGATGATATGATTTCAAAGGTAATGGTCTCAGAATGACCAGAGGCAGTAGTAACCAGTAAGGGAATAGTCTGTTGCATGACAGGACCAGATGGTAGATGTGAACTGTCAATAACTTTGAGAGGCAGAGGTGTGCTTTTGAAAGAAGAAGGTATTTTATTAACAGTGACTAAACTCAAATCAATAAAGTTGGCACACGCTCCGGTATCAATGATGGCTTCACAGTTTATCCTGTGTTGTTCCCACTGCAAGGATAAGGGTAATGTTAGATAGGCAGTGGCAATATTTTTTGTGTTTAGGCAATGGTTGAAAGGGTGTACCTTACCTATCTTCTGTTTGAGTAGTAGTGGACACTCCTTAACAACATGGTCTGCTGATGCGCAATACATGCACAAATTTAATGTACGGCGTCTCAATTTCTCTTGTGGAGAGAGGGGTCCACGTAGAAAACTAATGTCCATAGGTTGCTCAGGTGGTGAAGTAGATGGCGTCTGTAAAACCCTGCGCTGAGGGGGGTTAGAGGGTTTTTTTTCTTGCCTCCTCTCCCTAAGTCTTCGGTCAATAGTAGTGGTAAGGATGTACAGTTCTTCCAGGCGGTCTGGAATACCTACTCTGGCGAGTTCATCCTTAATGTCTTCGGATAAACCAAGGCGATACTGGTTTTTCAGAGAAACCTCATTCCAGAGGGAATCTCTGGCCCATATCCTAAAACGAGTGATATACTCTTCAACTGGGGCTTTAAGCTGTTTTAAACCTCTGAGTTTGCCCTCAGCTGTAATCTGGCGGTAGGGATCATCATAAAGAGAGGAGAGGGCTTTAAGGAAGCAGTCCAGGGAATTCAGTATTGGGTCTTGTGACTCATAGAAAGAGTCAGCCCAGACCCTTGGCTCTCCCCTAAGGTATGATAGGATGGTTAGTACTTTGGCCCTGTCAGTGGGGAAGGTCCTATGGTGTAAATCGAAAAGCAATAAGCATGCATTATGAAATTGACGAAAAGTGGAGCGGTCCCCTGAGAACTTTTCGGGGTATGAAACCTGGGGTTCAGCATGATAGTCATTTCCAGAGTTTCTATTTGATAGCACTTCCCTTAAGCAGGCTTTAAGGCTTTGATTGTCCACCTGCAAATTCCTGAAAGCCTGGGTTAGGTTATCCAGCCTTTTATTTAGGCTGTGTAGCTGGGGAGTGACGTCAGTGGGCTCCATGGCTACTATATAGGGCTGGTTTATTATGTAACAATCAACTCTCTTGTATTTGTAACAACCAAGATATCATGTAAAATTGAGGATGTGTTACAAGAGTTGAGGATGACAGTACACTATATGCTTTTAGTGAACTGTATAACACTTGTTGTTAATTTTGCCGGACAGCTAGCTCCCAGTAACTGGAGTGTCTATTAATGGGAGTTGACTTTGGCAGGTATTCGTAGCAATGGATATACAGAGATAAACAGTAGTGCAGAGGTTAATTATATATCAGGATGCAGTCAGTAGAGAGAGACCAGGGTTAAATGCAAGCAGCTTCAGTCTACAAACAGTAGTGCAGAGGTTAATTGTATTTCAGGATGCAGTTAGTAGAGAGAGTTCACAGTTAAATGCAAGCAGCTTCACTATACAAATCTTACACTTGTAGTATGTTTAAGTGTACTTCAGAAGAGAGTTGCACAGTGTCTGTTTATGAAAGTTTATACAGCACCTGTCCAGAAGTTGCTGAATGAGATTTCTCCTTTAAGCAAACTGCAGCTGCTGTAAGTTCGATGAGTGCAGCACAGTGATCCGGTCCCAATGAGCTTGGTAAGCAGTGTGAACGCTGTGGTCCCTGCATTTCCTGTTTGCTGAGTAGCGTGACACGCCAGGTTGTTAGGAATACTCACAAGCAAACCCTGGATGGGGGAGGTGTGGAGTGAAGTCCTGCTGCAGATATGTAATGTCAGCTCCGACTGAAGTAGAGGTATGCTGATAGAAAAGGAAATAAATACACAGTTTAAATCCTGTTACGCTGTAGAAAAGGTAAGGACTGGAACTGTAGCTATTACACTTCAATAAACCAGCAAAGGACCATGGGAGGAAGCAGGTTTATATTGGGTTCAGGTAGGAAGTTAACAAGAAGTAAAGGTGGTATATAGTATTTGCTTGACACATTTAAGGTGGAATAGGAGGATCATGACACTCCCCCTCTCTTTTGCTCTCTCTCTTCCCCCCTCTTTTGCTCTCTCTCTCCCCCCTCTCTTTTGCTCTCTCTCTTCCCCTTCTCTTTTGCTCTCTCTCTCCCCCCTCTCTTTTGCTCTCTCTCTCCCCCCTCTCTTTTGCTCTCTCTCCCCCTCTTTTGCTGTCTCTCTCCCTCTATTTTGCTCTCTCTCTCCCCCTCTTTTGCTGTCTCTCTCCCTCTCTTTTGCTCTCTCTCTTCCCCACTCTCATTTGCTCTCTCTCTCCTCTTGTTTGCTCTCTCTCTCTTTCCTCTCATTTGCTCTCTCCCCCTCTCTTTGGCTGTCTCTCCCCCTCTTTTGTGCTCTCTCCCCTCTATTTTGCGCTCTCTTCCCCTCTCTTTTGTGCTCCCTCCCCTCTCTTTTGTGCTCTCTCCACCTCTCTTTTGTGCTCTCTCCCCCTTTCATTTGCTTTCTCTCTCCCCTCTCTTTTGCTTTCTCTCTTCCCCCCTCTTTTGCTCTCTCTCCCCCCTCTCATTTGCTCTCTCTCTTCCCCTTCTCTTTTGCTCTCTCTCTCCCCCCTCTCTTTTGCTCTCTCTCCCCCCTCTCTTTTGCTCTCTCTCCCCCTCTTTTGCTGTCTCTCTCCCTCTATTTTGCTCTCTCTCTCCCCCTCTTTTGCTGTCTCTCTCCCTCTCTTTTGCTCTCTCTCTTCCCCCCTCTCATTTGCTCTCTCTCTCCTCTCGTTTGCTCTCTCTCTCTTTCCTCTCATTTGCTCTCTCCCCCTCTCTTTTGCTGTCTCTCCTCCTCTTTTGTGCTCTCTCCCCTCTATTTTGCGCTCTCTCCCCTCTCTCTTTTGCGCTCTCTCCCCCTCTCTTTTGCACTCTCCCCCGCTCTCTTTTGCTCTCTCTCCCCCCTCTCTTATGCTCTCTATCCCCTCTCTTTTGCTCTCTCTCCCCTCTCTTTTGAGCTCTCTGCCCCCTCTCTTTTGCGCTCTCTCCCCCCTCTCTTTTGCGCTCTCTCCCCCTCTCTTTTGCGCTCTCTCCCCCCTCTCTTTTGCGCTCTCTCCCCTCTCTCTTTTGTGCTCTCTCCCCCTCTCTTTTGTGCTCTCTCCCCCTCTCTTTTGTGCTCTCTCCCCCTCTCTTTTGTGCTCTCTCCCCCCTCTCTTTTGTGCTCTCTCCCCCTCTCGTTTGTGCTCTTCCCCCGTCTCTTTTGTGCTCTCTCCCCCCTCTCTTTTGTGCTCTCTCCCCCTCTCTTTTGTGCTCTTCCCCCCTCTCTTTTGTGCTCTCTCCCCCCTCTCTTTTGTGCTCTCTCTCCCCTGTCTTTTGTGCTCTCTCCCCCTCTCTTTTGTGCTCTCTCTCCCCTCTCTTTTGTGCTCTCTCCCCCCTCTCTTTTGTGCTCTCTCCCCCTCTCTTTTGTGCTCTCTCCCCCCTCTCTTTTGTGCTCTCTCCCCCTCTCTTTTGTGCTCTCCCCCCTCTCTTTTGTGCTCTCTCCCCCCTCTCTTTTGTGCTCTCTCCGACCTGTCTTTTGTGCTCTCTCCCCCTCTCTTTTGTGCTCTCTCCCCCTCTCTTTTGTGCTCTCTCCCCCTCTCTTTTGTGCTCTCTCCCCTCTCTCTTTTGTGCTCTCTACCCCCTCTCTTTTGTGCTCTCTCCCCCTCTCTTTTGTGCTCTCCCCCCTCTCTTTTGTGCTCTCTCCCCCCTCTCTTTTGTGCTCTCTCCGACCTGTCTTTTGTGCTCTCTCCCCATCTCTTTTGTGCTCTCTCCCCCCTCTTTTTGTGCTCTCTCCCCTCTATTTTGCGCTCTCTCCCCCCTCTCTTTTGCGCTCTCTCCCCCTCTCTTTTGCACTCTCCCCCGCTCTCTTTTGCTCTCTCTCCCCCCTCTCTTATGCTCTCTATCCCCTCTCTTTTGCTCTCTCTCCCCTCTCTTTTGAGCTCTCTGCCCCCTCTCTTTTTCGCTCTCTCCCCCCTCTCTTTTGTGCTCTCTCCCCCTCTCTTTTGCGCTCTCCCCCCCTCTCTTTTGTGCTCTCTCCCCTCTCTCTTTTGTGCTCTCTCCCCCTCTCTTTTGTGCTCTCTCCCCCTCTCTTTTGTGCTCTCTCCCCCCTCTCTTTTGTGCTCTCTCCCCCTCTCTTTTGTGCTCTCTCCCCCCTCTCTTTTGTGCTCTCTCCCCCTCTCTTTTGTGCTCTTCCCCCCTCTCTTTTGTGCTCTCTCCCCCCTCTCTTTTGTGCTCTCTCTCCCCTGTCTTTTGTGCTCTCTCCCCCTCTCTTTTGTGCTCTCTCCCCCTCTCTTTTGTGCTCTCTCCCCCCTCTCTTTTGCACTCTCTCCCCCTCTCTTTGTGCTCTCTGCCCCCTCTCTTTTGTGCTCTCTTCCCCTCTCTTTTGTGCTATCCCCCTCTCTTTTGTGCTCTCTTCCCCTCTCTTTTGTGCTCCCTCCCCTCTCTTTTGTGCTCTCTATCCCTCTCTTTTGTGCTCTGTCCCCCTTTCTTTTGTGCTCTCTCCCCCTCTCTTTTGTGCTCTCCCCCTCTCTTTTGCTGTCTCTCTCCCTCTCTTTATCCCCCCTCTTCTGCTCTAGTCTCTCTATCCCCTCTCTTTAGAGCTCTCCTGTCTTTGCAGTCGGCCCCGCCCGCGTCACGACCGGCCCAGCCCACGTCATGCCTGACCCCACCCACGTCACGCCCGGGCCCGTCCACGTTGCACCCGCCCAGACACGCCCACACCACACCCGCCCGGCCACGCCCGCATCGCACCTGCCCATCCACGCCCACTCCACCACGCAAGATCAGCTGGAAGGCCAGGTGTGTTTGTCCTCGCGTGCAGTCTCTACTGTGCATGACAGCTTCGGACAAACACACTTGGCCTTTTATTATATAGGATAGTGTAGTATACAATTCAAGGAATTTTATATTCCTCTATTAATGGAGAGTAGTCGAGATATGTAAAATGGATGCAAGAAGATGCAAGATTACAACAATCATGTTTTATACAAAGCAGATAGGCACTTCCCTTTTTGTGTTGGACGCAGCCAGATCTAATTAGTACTTCACCATCTTCAGTTGATCTTTGTTTCTATGGCGGTGCAGACCCCTTGGGAAAATGAAGACTTTGGTCTTCAAGAAAATTGATGTTTACTCTGGTTCCCCTCAGCATAGTTTAACCTCAAATGAAGAGAGAGTAGGATTAAAAGATTGCACTACATGGAAAAGACTCACAAAGATGCATGAAAAAAAATGTTCTGTATACCAAACAACCAGAATAAAAAATCAGTCAAATTTCCGACTTAATTAAATGTTATAAAAGCTTTTGTATACAATAAAAAGCTCATTACTTTATACAAAAGGTTTTATATTATTTTACTAAACTGGAAATTCGACTGAATTTTGTTGTGGTTGTTTGGAATGAAGAACCTTTATTTACATATCTCCATGAGTATTTTCCATTTAGTGAGATCTTTCATTCTACTGTATTGTACTATGTTTGGTCTCTTCATTTGAGGTTGAACTACGCTGAGGCGTAACTGGTGTAAGAAGATGCAAGCCATGGGAATTGCAACCTTTCAAATTTGACTTTGACTTCCTGATATAAGTAAGTTCTTCTAATGCAGGGATTTATTTGATTTTCTGAGCCCAGTTTGGAAATGTTGGTGTCTTGACCTATTAGATGACTGCAGGTACCGTGGTTTAAGTTTCTTGTACCCTTAGTTTAAAATAATAATAGTAAATTGATTTATTTGTTTAATTTGGAATTCAGAAAGGTGTAACTATCTGTATGTGCTTCCAAATGTCTTGTTCAACTCCATCCAACAGGTTTTTTTTTGTTACAGGGCCCACTACATATATCAGAGGGGAGACCTATTTGTCTAAAGATACTTATGGATTCTCAATTGAATTCAGAGCAAAAAATGAAAAAGTAACCTTCATGGGTTAGAGAGGGTTATTTTATTTTTGTTTCATGCTTACTGATGGCTGGATATATTGCTGGCAATATTTATTAGAAGCTACTAAACATGAAGAGTTAAAATGAAAATAATACCCAATTTCATTAAAAGTACCTAACACAAGATAAACATATACCAAATCAGTAACCTTTCTAAGGCCATACAAATAGTCTGATTTTTTTAGATCATGAGCAAATTCCTAATGTCATTAGTTTCTCCAACTCTCAAACATCTTTGTGCCACTCACAAATTGTAATCTATACTATAACGCGTTTGAAAAGCGTCCGTCGGTGTCGCCAGTTGTGCACGCATCCTCAAAAGAATGTTGGCTGCGCGAGGCAGCCAAAATAATTCACCTGGATGCAGCAAAGTGAAATGCAGCGAAGTGGATTACGAAAATGGCAGGGTGGTGAAAGAATCCACCCTGCCATTTTCGGAATGCACTGCGATGCTGTGATGCAGCGAAGGCAAAACAGGATGCAGCAAAGGCAAACGGAGCATTAAAAAAAAAACTAAATCCGCCAACCCCAACATCGCAAACTACCTAATACATCTATTAACCCCTAATCTGCCATTCCCCCACATCGCAAATTAAATAATGAATGTATTAACCCCTAAACCGCCATCCACCACCAACACAATAAACCTAATTAATAACATATTAACCCCTAATCTGCCAGCACCCCACAACGCATTAAACCTAATTTACCTATTAACTCCTAAAAAGCCAACCCCCACAACGCAAATAACTAATTTAATGACTAAGCCCCCTAACCTAACACCCCCTAAATTAACCCCTTAATTACATAAAATAATAAAATACTACATTACAATTAAAATAAAAAATCCTAATACTTTAAAAAAACAAAAACAACCTAAGATTACATAAAATGAATCTAAAATGACACAAAATAAAAAAAGGCTAACATGACAGAAAATAATAAATCACATTATCCAAAATAAAAAAATAAACCTAATCCCTATGAAAATAAAAAAGCCCCCCCAAAATAAAAACACCCCTTAATCTAAGAATAAACTACAAATAGCCCTTAAAAGGGCCTTTTGTAGGGCATTGTCCTAAGTTAAACAGCTCTTTTCCTTAAAAAAATACTAATTCCCTCCTCTAACAGTAAAAACCCCAACCCACCAAACCCCCCCAAAAAAAAAACGTAACACTAAAAAACTTAAACTACCCATTGCCCCTAAAGGGACATTTGTATGGTTATTGGCCTTAAAAGGGCATTCGGCTCCTTTTCACTGCCCTTAAAAAGGCATTAAGCTCTTTTTTAATTGCCCAAAAAACCCTAATCTAAAAAAGCCTCAAATAGGTACTCATGGTTGCTGAAGACCGGCAAAGAAGGTCTTCTTCCAGGCGGGTCCATCACTGCCGCACACTGAAGATTAAATGCAAAGTACCCCATATATATTGATGTACCTTGCATTCCTATTGGGTAAAATTTTTGAAATCAGCCAATAGAATGAGAGCTACTAAAATCTTATTGGCTAATTTGAACAGCCAATAGGATTTAAGTAGCTCTAATCCTATTGCCTGATTTCAAAATGTCAGCCAGTAGGAATGCAAGGTACCCCAAATTTATTGCGGTACCATGCATTCAATCTTCAGTTTACAATGGACATCGGATGAAGCGGAGCCTCCATGCCGCCCAGCAACGCCGCTGAGGACTGCTGCCGCCAAGGACTGACGCCGGTGAGGACCGCCGCTGAGAGGAACCAGGCATTGGGAATACAGCTCCGCACCTCCACTCCATGCAGCCTTCACTCTGGATGAAGATCAAAGATGATGGATCTGTCTGGAAGAAGACCTTCTCCGCCGGACTTCAGGAACAGTGAGTACCTATTTGAGGTTTAGGTTTAGGCTTTTTTATTTAAATTTTTGGTGTGTTTTATTTTAGATTAGGTTTTTTTTTGTGCTAGTAAAAGAGCTGAATGCCCTTTTAAGGGCAATGCCCATACAAATGCCCCTTAGGGGCAATGGGTAGTTTATTTTTTTTAGTGTTAGGTTTTTTATTTTGGGGGGTTTGGTGGGTGGCGGGGACTTAGTATTTATAGAGATAATAAAAAGCATAACTGTAGAGGGCTGTGTCGCCATTTTGTGTGGTTGTTCAGTTGGTTCAAGCGTATTAATTGGTTCTTGTGTTCAGTAGGTTGGAAAAATGAACTAACTGAAGGGGTTTTTGTGCCTGTCAATTTTTTTATTGTTGGGTCTGGTAGATCTTCTTGTTGCCATGTGCAAAAGGTATAGAATTCGAAAAGTCCAGTGTTAGTAGAAATTGTTTGTGGAACTTCTTAATTATTTTGCTTGGCAAATTAATATTCCTAATAGGCAGGTTATTGGCTTTTAGACTTTATTCATAAGCACCTTATATTTATTTAAGCATTTATTTAACCTTACTACTTGCTTTAGAGAGATATAGTATATGTAGTTATGCAGCATTCATTATGTACCTTGATGGCTGGAATAGGTTATATCAGGAATATGCATTGCAAGGAATGCTGATGTGGCGTAGTAGGTTTGTTATTTGATGTTATGTAAGTTAGTAGCTATACCCGCTTATCTATATTGAGGGGTATTTGTTGTATCTCTATTTTCATGAGGGTAGTATTATCCTTAGATAATGTGTTTATTCCCATGACGTAATATAGCCGTATGTAGAATTGGAGGTATTGTTTTTAGTGTCCAGTAAACATTATTTTTTTGTTAAAAATGTGCGGCAGTTGCTCCTCAAAAAAAATAATTTTAGGTAGATGTGTGTAATCCAGCCTTACCCTGCCTGTGTAGCATTGTATATGGTGGCAATCCGTAAATCTGGGCTGTGTTCTCAGCATGTGCAGTTTAGCTGAATCCTGTAGCTGTTCAGGTAAAGCGTAGTCATTTCAATACATGCTAGCAAGATGGCGCCGGAACTGAACTTGCTTTCACCAAGTCTTGACATGTTTAGTAAGTCGGGTTTTCAGCACTTTGGGGCCATGTTAATAAGAAAGGCTACGGAGATTCTTCACAGTGTAGCCATGTTCCTGCACGGCTACGTCCCTCCTCCCTGAATGGCAAATACTGTATTCTTCCTTGGTCTTTTTGCCCATGTTCTCTCTGTAGGCAAATACTTAATGCCTGATCATGTTACTAAAGACAAGAATACTGTACTTTAAAATTCCAAAAATGTGAGCATTAAATAAAATCAAAAATATCAAGATCTTTTTCTATAAATGCCATTTCTTAATGTTGTTAGATGTTTCTGCCTACTAAATTCATATACATAGGTAAATGTCTGTACCACCCACTACTGAGGGGCTATACAATAGTGCTGAATATAGGTTTAATTAATCTTGACCACTGGTTTTCAGACCTGTCTTCAGACCTCCCTAACAGGAGACATTTTGAGGATATCTAAACTAGAGCACAGGTGAAATAATCAGCTGCTTAGTAAACATGGTTAATTTACCTGCTCTCATCCAAGGTTATCCAGAAAACCTGGCTTTTTGGGGAGGCCTGAGGACAGGTTTGAAAACCAATGAAGATTAAATGACCAGTGCTTTCCAAACTGTGTGTCGGGACACACTAGTGTGTCGGCAGCAGTGTGTAGGTGTGTCCCTGCTTCAGCACAAATTTTTTCAAATTTATTTATTTTTTTGGTTTCTGACTTTCCGCCTGCCTGCTACGCATATCACATGGTTGACACATGATTGATACCTTGTGGGTCACAGATAATCTTAACCAATTGGTGCAGCTCAGTGGGAAATGAAACTATTCCCATTGGCGGCTTTGGCAGCACATTGGCTCCTGACTGCACATGTAGTCTCCTTAATTGGCTCGTGACTGCATGTGTAGTCATTGAGTGGGACAGCAGTGTGTTTGCAGCGTGGGCAGTAGTCAATCGGACTCACCCAGCTCTGAGGGCGGCAGCTTAAATGCTGAGCTGAAGTCAGAAGTCAGTGGGTTTTTTTTGCAACTAGCTCCCAGTAGTGCATTGCTGCTCTAGCTCTAGATATATGGATAGGAAGTGGAAACTTAAAAATGCTTTATGATGAAATGTGAGTGTCTTTATCTAATATTCCACCAAATATTCAGAAATTGTGTTCATCCCATCAACCTCATACATCCCATTAAAATAGTAAGTAGCTATTGGTGTTAT
Source organism: Bombina bombina (assembly GCF_027579735.1). Lineage (NCBI taxonomy): Eukaryota > Metazoa > Chordata > Amphibia > Anura > Bombinatoridae > Bombina > Bombina bombina. Next base: position 1,084,713,458 of record NC_069502.1, read on the forward strand.
TAAACTTTTTTTAATTCTTGCACATGCATACTGTTACTTGTAAATATCATTATTATATAATTTATGTATGTGTCCGTATCTCTTAAAACAAGTTAGTTTAACCTCCTTTTTGCTAGTACAACTGAATTAATTACTGTGTCGCGAAATGATGTAGATCTTAAAAGTGTGTCACAACATGAAAAGTTTGGAAAGCTCTGATCTAGACCATGGGGCCTAATTATCATTGTGCGAGCAGACATGATCCGATATTGCATGAAGGCTCGCCAGAAACACGGGGCATCAAGCTCCATACGGAACTTGATAAATAGGCCCCCATATATTGATATATACAGCTAGAGTGTATTAATCAAGCACAAGATAATAGAATTCCAAATAATCCAAGAATACTGTCAAACATGTCAAAAAGTTGAGTTTTGATATTTATGTTTGTTGAATTCAATTGGGCCGATTTATCCCTATTTCCACTGGAGCCTTCAGACTCTGAGGCTGCAGACATCAATCCGCACGATCGAATACGATCGGGTTGATTGACACCCCCTGCTAGCGGTCGATTGGCTGCGAATCTGCAGGGGGCGGCATTGCACAAGCAGTGCACCAGATTTTTTTATGCTAAAATACAGTGTAAAACCTGTGGTCTGGAGTATTGTGAGTGCCGAAACTACTGTTGTCCATGATTTTTATTGGTGATTTTACTTCTATCTGGTGATATATAATCCAGTCTTTTTCCATTACAGAAATGGTGTTATTCTTTGGGTTGTGATCACTCAGAACTTGACAAACAAGTATCAGGAGAGAAAACTACAGGATCAGGATGGCAGGATTTTGACGCCATTTTTATATGCAAGCAATAGCACAATAATAAACTGCTCTAACACATTACAGCATTTTCTTTTTGCACTTTTGAGATTTTAACATAAAATGTTTAGTTATTCAAAATAAAACAACTTTGCAACATACTTTAATTTTTATTTCACCTATTTCCATATAATTTAGTTCTGAAAATTGCAGATTTTCTAATTCTCAGAGCTGGAAATGCACCTGATGACTTCTCAAGGCTAACTCTGCTACATATTTTTTTACCTAATTTGCTTTAAAACAGACGGCAAACACAGTGCACTTTATACTAATGACCATGGCTAGCCTAGTTTTCTGCAGTCTGATAAACTAGCGATGTCCAGAAATAAGCGTAAATACAAATTTCTGGAGTCGCTAGTGACTTACGGCACTTTAGAAACTGCCGGCACCTAAGAAAAGTAAAAAAAATATATAATCTCTGACCCAGCCCCCACCGCACTTAATCTTGCAATTATACAAAGCATTACTGAATCATGGGGACATAGCCCTGCCATACTGCGGCTTGGCAGGCCGATCTGGCTCAAGATATAGAGGAGAAGGACTGGTTTAAGATCTTCACGAAAGCCAAAAAGGCGTCGGTGTCTATGAAAATACAGGAAACACACTTCAAGTTCTTAAGCAGGTGGTACAAGACGCCCCAAAGACTACATAAAATTTACCCGCATGTGGATGGGAGGTGTTGGAGGGGCTGTGGGGAGGAGGGTACACTTTTACATATATGGTGGGACTGCCCCATCATTCGGCCTTATTGGGAAGGAGTTATAGGGGTGATGAGTAAAAAACTAGGGATTATAATCCCACCAAAACCGACATATCTGATATACCATGAATTACCCAGGGTGGTGGGGGAAGACAAATACCTACTCCTCTTATTGATGTTGAACGGCGCTAAGGGGCTAATACCTGTCCACTGGAAAAAAACACAGGGCCGAAACTACAGGAATGGAGAAATAGAGTAGGGGAACTGCTCAAATTAGAACGATATCACTACCTTAAATTAGGTAAACTAGCTACACATGAGATAATGACATTGATCTGGGAGGGCAGGGGTATATAGAAAGAGGTGACACAGCAGAACACTTTCAAACCAATAACAAAACCCGTGATACACTGCGGTCCAGGATCAACATCTCTCCCTCCGCACTCCTAGGCCCCTCCCCCTGCCCTTCCCCTTCATTGCCCTCTCCCCCCTTCCCCCCCCCCCCTCCAAATTTTTTTTTTCTCTTTCTTCTTCTCTCCCCCTTTCTTTACTGGATGAACTCATTCTTCACTCTTTTCCACTCTCACTACCTTACGAATTAGTGAGCAAGGTATCAACATTAGGAACTAATTTTACCTCGGTGAAATGTAATAGAAGCCGAGAAGCTATCAACGATGTTAAAACAAAATCCTGATGTTAAGTTCCAAAGTTGATGTTTAATTACTACTGTAGAATTAATAACATAGCGAGCAACATGGCTCGCTGAAACAAGCTCAGAAGTTATGGTTAAAATATAAGCACCATTCACAAAAAAGAGAAACAGAGCTGGAAAACAGATATATAAAATGTGGACATTCTATAGGACTTCAGAAGCACAGATATTGGCTACTAATATAGATAATGCAAACACTGTATCCATGTAAATCTTATATAATGTTGTCCTTATATAAAGTTCTCTCTAATAAAGCTTGTTTGAAAACTAAAAACTAAAATAAAATATAATCTCCCGTAAAAGTTTAACATGCCTCCCAAAAATAAGCCAGACACGTAAAACCCCTATATCCGCAATCCCCCCTCTCACAATTAATAATAAATGTATTAACCCCTTAACCGACAACCCCCCACAATGCAATATGCCTAATTAAACTATTAACTCCTAATCCGCTATTAACCCACAACGCAAACTACCTATTAAAGTTTTAACCCCTAAACGGCAACGCCCACAACGCAATAAACCTATCAAAGTATTAACCCCTAAACCGCCAAAGCCCACAACGCAATAAACCTAACACCCCCTAACCTAACCTAATACAAAATACTAAAGTTACTATTAAAATAAAAAAAAAACTATAAAAAAGTATAAATTAAAGGGACAGTCTAGTGAAAATTAAAATTCTGGTGTAGACTGTCCCTTTAAGCTACAATTACATAAAATAAAAAAATCTAAGATTACATAAAATAAAAAACAAAACATAAAATAAAAAACAAAAAAAAATTATACCTAATCTCTATGAAAATAAAAAATCCCTCCCAGTGGCGTCACTAGGGTTGGTGTCACCCGGTGCGGTAAGTCATGGTGTCACCCCCCCCCCCAGAAAGCAGACACACAAAAAAACACAGGCAAACACACATACAAACACTCAGACACACTTAAAAACATACTAAGATGCACACACAAACACTCGAAAACACACTCAGACACACACACAAAAACACACACACAAAAACACTGAGACACACAAAAACTCAGACACACACATACAAAATATGTAAACTGCACTGCATTAATTAGGAAGCTCATGCCTAGAGCTGCTCCCTGGCTCAGCAGAACATCAAATGAAAGATAAACAGAGCACTCTAAAATAAATCACTGAAGAAAAGGTTTAGGCATGCAAACTATGAAAATTCTGCTCTCTGACTCTGTTCCAAGTCTGTCAGTGCACAGCCCTGGGCCGCATGTCACTGAGCAGTGAGCACAGATAGGCAGGCAGGTTTAGGCTAGCAGCGCAACTTTGCAAGCCCCACGGCACACCCACAACATTCATAGTGAAATTGGGCAGGGGAGGAGCAAAGTACAAACAAGCAAAAGCAGCCGGGAAAACTATTTGTTGAAATTGCAGCACTGGCTCAAGGGGCAAACAAATTGTGTGTCTACAACTTCCCCAGTCCCACTAATGTTCACAAATGCCAGCCTCTAATAAAATAATCTATGCATCTCAACATTGTATTTCTTTGAATTTCAATAAAATTAAAAAAAAAAAAAAAAAAATTTTTTTTTTTTTTTTTTGGTGTCACCCCCTGGAGGGTGTCACCCGGGTGCGGCCCGCCCCCCCCCGCCCCCCCTAGTGACGCCACTGATCCCTCCTAAAATAAAAGCACCCCCTACTCTAAGAATAAACTACCAGTAGCCCTTAAAAGGGCTTTTTGTAGGGCATTGCCCCAATATAATCAGTTTTTTTTACAACAAAATACACTAAGTCCCCCCTAACAGTAACCCCCCCCCACCCACCAAACCCCCCAAAATAAAAGAACCTAATACTAAAAAACCTAAACTACCCGTTGTCCTGAAAAGGGCATTTGTTGGGCATTGCCCTTAAAAGGGCATTTAGCTCTTTTACTGCCCACCCTAATCTAAATAAACCCCCCCAAAAAAGTCTAACCCCCAGGTTGATGCTCACCATTCCTGAAGTCCGGCGGAGAAGGTCCTGTCCCATGCAGTGAAGTCTTCTTCCAATCGGCGACCTCTTCTTCCAGGAACAATCTGGTGCGGAGTGGAGGGCAGAGATGAAGACCAGCAACCCTGGAACTGAAGACCGGCGACTCTGGAACTGAAGTCTGGCAACCCTGGAACTGAATACCGGCAACCGCGTAGCCATGGAGTGTGGAGGATCCTCTTTGTATGATTGCCGCCATACCCTGGATAGAGAATTCAAGGTACGCGATTAAAAATGGCATCCCTTGAATTCCTATTGGCTGATTCAATTCTTCAAATTCAAATCAGCCAATAGGAGGAAAGCTTCTCAAATCCTATTGGCTGTTCAAATCAGCCAATAGGATGAGAGCTACTGAAATTCTATTTGCTGATTTGAATAGGATCCTATGGAAGCACGCTCTCGTGCTGTGAACTTGTAATACCAGCGCACATTAGCATGCTCTGGTATTACACAATGAAGCGCAAATATCACTTTCATTAAAAGTGATAAAAGTTGTGTGTATATTTAAATATATACATTATATATATATATATACACACACATATATACACACATATATATATATATATATATATATATATATATATATATAAATATAAAAAAGTCCAATTACAGGTGCACTCACTCTTATCCAATAGCAACTGCCAGGGTGCTGCGCAAAACAAATATAGCAATTTAGTTTATCCTTACATTGGTAACATTGTATATAGAGTATTTCTAGGAAAAAGCAAGCGGGGAATCTTGCCTAGATGTGCTAATCACCTATGCAAATATTTACATTGATTATATATATATATATATATATATATATATAGCAATTTCTCTTATCCTTACATAGAATAAAATGCTGCACTCACCGGTATATATGAAAAAAATCCAATTTAATCACATCACATTAGTATCAAATGCACAAACACCCCCAAACGTTTCGGTACCGGACCCACTGATAAAGGTACTAGTCCGGTACCAAAATGTTTGTTGGTATTTGTGCATTTGGATACTAATGTGATGTGATGTGATTACATTGGATTTTTTTTCATATATACCGGTGAGTCCAGCGTTTTATTCTATATAAGGATAAAATAAATTTATATATATATATATATATATATACATATATACTGTATATATAAAATCAATGTAAATATTTGCATAGGTGATTAGCACATCTAGGCAAGATTCCCCACTTGCTTTTTCCCAGAAATACTCTATATACAATGTTACCAATGTAAGGATAAAATAAATTGCTATATTTGTTTTAGCACAGCGATCCTTTTAACAGGATTATTGCAGCAATCCAGAAATCACTCACTAGACAGCCTGTTTCGTTCTATCTCCTACTGATGAGTTCCAAAAAGAACGAAACAGGCTGTCTAGTGAGTGATTTCTGGATTGCTGCAATAATCCTGTTAAACGGATTGCTGTGTTAAAACAGTATTTGAAGCAAAAAAGTTGAGAATTTGCATATCTAATTTGCATATCTTACCCAGAATTCTCTTGTGCATTGGTAACATTGTATATGGAGTATTTCTGGGAAAAAGCAAGCGGGAAATCTTGCCTAGATTTGCTAATCACCTATTCAAATATTTACATTGATTTAATTTTGAGACATGGAGGATTTTAATCTCAGTTTTTTTTTTATCTCCCCCATAATTTTAATGAATTTATATATATACTGTATATATATATATATATATATATATATATACAGTATATATATATATATATATATATATATATATATATCTGTATTTCATTATGAGTACTATTATTTTCGAATAATGCTGACACTAAAATGGTAAATATTAGAACAAGAAGCCATGATTTAATTTGCAGATGGCAGATATAAGGAATAGCCACATACATATTGGGAACAATAATCAATAAGGAATTCAGGAACACCTGAATATATGTAAAGCTAAAATGAGGATTAACTATGCCTAGATGTTAAACAGGAATATGGTTCTTATTTGATGACAAACTTGTGTTTATTTGTTTAACATTAAGAAGTGCTAGTAATATCGTAGCATTTAGTAGAATAGGATATGTGTTATTTATAGATGCATAATTACACAGTTCCTGTCTTCAAAGGAAAAGTCTTATTGCACCGTTTAATGCAGTTCTAGAATAGTAAAAACAAAGCTTATTGTTGCAGTGCACACTGATGTGTCTCTAAATATACTCTTTAGGCTTCAATTTCCATGTGTCTTTAACTTACTGTTTATCTCACTTATTCTCAGTCTAACTTTTAGAACTTTCGCTGGTCTTCTCATATTCTTAAAGGGATATGAAACCCAAAATCTAGCCACCAATCAGCAACCAAAAATGTACCGGCTCCTAAGCATACATTACTGCTTTTTCAAATAAAGATACCAAGACAATAAAGAAAAAATTATAATAGGAGTAAATTAGAAAGTTGCTTGATATTGCATGCTCTATCTGAATCATGAAAGAAACAATTTGGGTTTAGTATCCCTTTAACTTACTGTTTATCTCACATATTCTCAGTCTCACTTTTAGGACTTTTGCTGGGATTCTCATATTCTTAAAGGGATATGAAACCCAAAATCTAGCCACCAATCAGCAACGAAAAATGGACCGGCTCCTAAGCTTACATGCCTGCTTTTTTAAATAAAGATTCAAAGATAACAAAGAAAAAATTATAATAGGAGTAAATTAGAAAGTTGCTTAAAGGGACAGTCTAGGCCAAAATAAACTTTCATGATTCAGATAGAGCATGTAATTTTAAACAATTTTCCATTTTACTTTTATCACCAATTTTGCTTTGTTCTTTTGGTATTCTTAGTTGAAAGCTTAACCTAGGAGGTTGATATGCGAATTTCTTAGACCTTAAAGGCCACCTCTTTTCAGAATGCATTTTAACAGTTTTTCACCACTAGAGGGTGTTAGTTCACGTATTTCATATAGATAACACTGTGCTCATGCACGTGAAGTTATCTGGGAGCAGGCACTGATTGGCTAGACTGCAAGTCTGTCAAAAGAACTGAAATAAAGGGGCAGTTTGCAGAGGCTTAGATACAAGATAATCACAGAGGTTAAAAGTATATTATTATAACTGTGTTGGTTATGCAAAACTCGGGAATGGGTAATGAAGGGATTATCTATCTTTTAAAACAATAACAATTCTGGTGTAGACTGTCCCTTTAAAATTGCATGCTCTATCTGAATCATAAAGAACAAAAAAAGTCGGTTTAATATCCCTTCAACATCCCTGTTATCTGAGTACATCATCCATTTACCTTTTATTAACCCCACCCTTACCACATTGTTCATATAAGTATATATCGTGATAAGCAGCGCATGGTCAGCACCACAAAATATGTAGAGAACTCAGCAAATCATCGGCTAGATTACGAGTTGTGCATAAGAGGCCCTAACGCTGCTTTTTTACGCTGTAGTATTACAAGTCTTGCAGGTTTAGGGTCACCACACACTTTTTGACCTTACCGCAAAGAGACTTACGTAAACTTTGTAAAGTCTTTTTTCTATGGGACTTCCATAGTGCTGGTATTATGAGTCTGTCCTGGGAGGCCAAAACGTGAGAGGTACACCCTACCCTATCAAGATACCTAACGCATTTAAAAGTCAGTAGTTAAGAGTTTTATGATACAACGCTGTAACATAAAACTCATAACTGCTGCTCATAAGTGCTAAAAAGTACACTAACACCCATAAACTACCTATTAACCCCTAAACCGAGCCCCCCCCCCCACATTGCAAACATTAAAATAAAATTTTTAACCCCTAATCTGCCGCTCCGGACACCGCTGCAGCCTACATTATATTTATGAACCCCTAATCTGCTGCCCTCAACATCGCCAACACCTACATTATATTTATTAACCCCTAATCTGCCCCCCCCAATGTCGCCACAACCTACCTACACTTATTAACCCCTAATCTTCCGCCCCCAACGTCGCCCCACTATAATAAACATATTAACCCCTAAACCGCCGCACTCCCGCCTCGCAAACATTAGTTAAATATTATTAACCCTTAATCTGCCGTCCTAACATCGCCACCACCTACCCACATTTATTAACCCCTAATCTGCCGCCCCCAACGTCACCGCCACTATACTAAATGTATTAACCCCTAAACCTAAGTCTAAGCCTAACACCCACTAATTGAAATATAATTTAAATAAATCTAACTAAAAATTCCTATAATTACCTAATTAATTCCTATTTAAAACTAAATACTTACCTGTAAAATAAACCCTAAGCTAGCTTTAACTAGGTAGAATAGTTATTAAATAGTTATTAACTATTTAATAACTACCTAGCTAAAATAAATACAAAAGTACCTGTAAAATAAAACCTAACCTAAGTTACAATAACACCTAACACTACACTATAATTATAAGAATAACTAAACTAAATTAACAACAATTAAATAAATTAAATTAAATTAGCTAAAGTACAAAAAAACCAAAACACAAAACACTAAATTACAGAAAATAATAAACACATTACAAGATATTTAAACTAATTACATCTAATCTAATAGCCCTATCAAAATTAAAAAAAGCCTCTCCAAAGTAAAAAAAACCCTAGCCTAAACTAAACTATCAATAGCCCTTAAAAGGGCCTTTTGTGGGGCATTGCCCTAAAGTAATCAGCTCTTTTACCTGTAAAAAAAAATACAAACAACCCCCCAACAGTAAAACCCACCACCCACACAACCAACCCCCCAAATAAAATACTATCTAAAAAAACCTAAGCTCCCCATTGCCCTGAAAAGGGCATTTGGATGGGCATTGCCCTTAAAAGGGCAGTTAGCTCTTTTGCGGCCTAAACCCTAACCTAAAAATAAAACCCACCCAATACACCCTTAAAAAACCTAACACTAACCCCCTAAAGATCGACTTACAGTTCTGAAGACCGGACATCCATCCTCAAGGAAGCGGCAGTAGTCTTCATCCAACCGGGCCGAAGTCGTCAACAAAGCCGGGAGAAGTCTTCATCCAAGCCGAGCGAAGTGGTACTCCAGACGGGCAGAAGTCTTCATCCAGACGGCATCTTCTATCTTCATCCATCCGACGAGGAGCAGCTCCATCTTCACGGCATCCGACGCGGAGCATCCTCTTCTTCCGACGACTAAAGACGAATGAAGGTTCCTTTAAGTGACGTCATCCAAGATGGCGTCCCTTAAATTCCGATTGGCTGATAGAATTTTATCAGCCAATCGGAATTAAGGTAGAAAAAATCCTTTTGGCTGATGCAATCAGCCAATAGGATTGAAGTTCAATCCTATTGGCTGATCCAATCAGCCAATAGGATTGAGCTTGCATTCTATTGGCTGATTGGAACAGCCAATAGAAGGCAAGCTCAATCCTATTGGCTGATTGCCTCAGCCAATAGGATTTTTTATATCTTAATTTGGATTGGCTGATAGAATTCTATCAGCCAATTGGAATCTAAGGGACACCATCTTGGATGACGTCACTTAAAGGAACCTTCATTCGTCTTTAGTCGTCGGAAAAAGAGGATGCTCTGCGTCGGATGTCTTGAAGATGGTGTCGCTCCGCATCAGATGAAGATAGAAGATGCCGTCTGGATAAAGACTTCTGCCCGTCTGGAGGACCACTTCGCCCGGCTTGGATGAAGACTTCTCCTGGCTTCGTTGAGGACTTCGGCTCGGTTGGATGAAGACTTCTGCCGCTTCCTTGAGGATTAGTTTAGGGTTTGGGCCGCAAATGAGCTAACTGCCCTTTTAAGGGCAATGCATATCCAAATGCCCTTTTCAGGGCAATGGGGAGCTTAGTTTTTTTTTAGATAGTATTTTATTTGGGGGGTTGGTTGTGTGGGTGGTGGGTTTTACTGTTGGGGGGGTTGTTTGTATTTTTTTTTACAGGTGAAAAAGCTGATTACTTTGGGGCAATGCCCCGCAAAAGGCTTTTTTTAGGGCTATTGGTAGTTTAGTTTAGGCTAGGGCTTTTTTTTTATTTTGGGGGGGCTTTTTTTATTTTGATAGGGCTATTAGATTAGTTGTAATTAGTTTAAATATCTTGTAATTTGTTTATTATTTTCTGTAATTTAGTGGTTTTTTTTTGTACTTTTGCTAATTTAATTTAATTTTTTTAATTGTTGTTAATTTAGTTAATTTATTTAATTATAGTGTAGTGTTAGGTGTTATTGTAACTTAGGTTAGGTTTTATTTTATAGGTACTTTTGTAGTTATTTTAGCTAGGTAGTTATTAACTATTTAATAACTATTCTACCTAGTTAAAATAAATACAAACTTGCCTGTGAAATAACAATAAACCCTAAGCTAGATACAATGTAACTATTAGTTATATTGTAGCTAGCTTAGGGTTTATTTTATAGGTAAGTATTTAGTTTTAAATAGTAATAATTTAGTTAATTATAGAAATTTTATTTAGATTTATTTAAATTATATTTGTTAGGGGGTGTTAGGGTTAGACTTAGGTTTAGGGGTTAATACATTTAGTATAGTTGTGGCGACGTTGGGGGTGGCAGATTAGGGGTTAATAAATGTAGGTAGGTGGCAGCGATGTTAGGGACATCAGATTAGGGGTTAATAATATTTAACTAATGTTTGCGAGGCAAGAGTGCGGCGGTTTAGGGGTTAATATGTTTATTATAGTGGCGGCAACGTTGGGGGCAGCAAATTACAGCAAATTACCTACATATAGGTACTTTTGTAGTTATTTTAGCTAGGTAGTTATTAACTATTTAATAACTATTCTACCTAGTTAAAATAAATACAAACTTGCCTGTAAAATAAAATAAACCCTAAGCTAGATACAATGTAACTATTAGTTATATTGTAGCTAGCTTAGGGTTTATTTTATAGGTAAGTATTTAGTTTTAAATAGTAATAATTTAGTTAATTATAGAAATTTTATTTAGATTTATTTAAATTATATTTAAGTTAGGGGGGTGTTAGGGTTAGACTTAGGTTTAGGGGTTAATACATTTAGTATAGTTGTGGCGACGTTGGGGGTGGCAGATTAGGGGTTAATAAATGTAGATAGGTGGCAGCGATGTTAGGGACGTCAGATTAGGGGTTAATAATATTTAACTAATGTTTGCGAGGCAAGAGTGCAGCGGTTTAGGGGTTAATATGTTTATTATAGTGGCGGCAACGTTGGGGGCAGCAAATTAGGGGTTAATAAGTGTAGGTAGGTTGAGGCGACATTGGGGGCGGCAGATTAGGGGTTAATAACTATAATGTAGGTGTCAGCGATGTTGGGGGCAGCAGATTTGGGGTTAATAAGTATAATGTAGGTGGTGGCGGTGTCCAGAGTGGCAGATTAGTGGTTAATAAGAATAATGTAGGTGTCAGCGATGTCGGGGCACAGATTAGGGGTTTATAAGTGTAAGATTAGGGGTGTTTAGACTCGGGGTTAATGTTAGGGTGTTAGATGTAGACATAAATTGTATTTCCCTATAGGAATCAATGGGGCTGCGTTACTGAGTTTTATGCTGCTTTTTGGCAGGTGTTAGACTTTTTCTCAGCCGGCTCACCCCGTTGATTTCTATGGGGAAATCGTGCACGAGCACATACGACCAGCTCACCGCTGACTTAAGCAGCGCTGGTATTGGAGTGCGGTAAGGAGCAACATTTTGCTCAACGCTCACTTCTTGCCTTTTAACGCCGGGTTTGTAAAAAAACTCGTAATACCAGCGCTGTAGGTAAGTGAGCGCTGAGAGAAAACTGCTTGTTAGCACCGCACAGCTCAAAACGAAAAACTCGTAATCTAGCGGCATGTTTTTTAGTTGTTTCAAGGAATATTTGAACAATTACAATTTATTTCACAGTCTGCTATGTCTTTATTATTGGAAGTGTTACATGTTTTTACGTAATAGAGAAGAAAACAACTTTTTAATAGTGAAACGTTTCCAGACTTACTAATTAGAAATAATAAATTACAGGGCTCTGCTTTAATCACATATTTAGCTCACAAATATAATATTATTACATCTTACATAATCATGCAATAGTCAAAAAGCTAAACATCCGTTTTTAGTACTTATGGGAAATCTAAGACACTGTTTTCACTTAATTTAGAAATTGCGCATTATGGTTAGAGGCAAATACTCACACAAAAAATGATTTCAATCTGCTTAACAGAAACTAATGCAGACGGTTTTAAATGTGTGTGCCTATTTCATTACGTGTCAGAAGTTAGATGTGTTTTTATTATGTGCGTTTATGATGGATGATACCGGACTCTACATAAGACATGAGCTGGTTTATTTTATTTGCAGATTACATCCACATTCTTCATTGAGACAGCCTTTGCTTTTTTGGATTTTTAAGCATTTGAAGGTTTCCATATGTCAAAAGCCTATAATAAAAGAGACTTCAGCCACTACAAATTACTTAGTGAAAACCTCCTTCTGCAATGATTATATGTGCCTGAAAATGTGAGTGTTTTCTATAAAGAGACACATAACATTACCCATTAATAATTGTATTATCAAAGATAAAATTAATAATTGTAAAAAAAGCTAGAATATCATTCAACAGCTCTTTATACATCTGCCGATCTTTAGAGAGATAGAGTAGCATAGTTTTTTTCTAAATACAGATGTACGAATATATGCAACTACACATGTCCCTACAACGGTTTTCGTTATGCACATCCAATAGTAGACATGTGCATGGCGAAAAAATTTGGTTTGGTTCGGATCGATTCGGAATTTTTCGAAGTTCGGTTCGGATTGATTCGAATTCGGAAAATTCTGAATTGATTTGTTTCGGATTCGTTTCAGATTAATTCGGATTCTAAGAAATTTGGCTGGATTCTGTTCGATTCGGTTCGTAAATTCGGCATTTCGGTAAGAGGTGGGATTAGACTAGTATTATACTGTATATTAGGTTTTAACCTAACATACTGTACAATACTAGTGTAATCCAATGGCCATCCGAATTTACGAATCGATTCGGCAGAATTTTAATTCGGAAATTCGGTTCGATCCGAATCTCCGAATTTTCCGAATTTTCCGAATTTCCGAATCGAACCGAACCGAATCGCACATATCTATCCAATAGTAAATGTTCTACTTGGCAAAACAATGCTAGATATTTTGCACTACATGTTTTTGAATGTGTATGCATATTTGCTAAATGTTAGGGAAAGATACTAGAAAACTGCTGCGCTATTGGAGACAGCAGAGACAGTGGAGGGAGAGCAGCAGACCACAAGCATTATACAGCAGGAGATTCAGGGTCACTTGCTTTTTTCTATATATACATCCTCCATAGGACAACTTATATCCTCCTTTGGGTTCCAGTAGCACTTATATGCTGATGATACCCAAATCTATCTGTCCTCCCCTGATATCGCTCCCTCTTTACCAACTGCCTCTCTGCTATTTCTTCCTTGATGTCTTCGCACTATCTCCTACTCAATCTGTCTAAAACTGAGCGGCTTGTTTTTTCCCCCCATCTGAAACATCAAGCAACTGACATTTTCCTTACAGTTGGAGACTTTATTCTCAACACCTCACCGCAGGCCACTTATTAAATCCTGCCATGCACAAATACGCAATATTTCCAGAATACAACTATTCCCTTGCTTAACCCCTTAATGACCACAGCACTTTTCCATTTTCTGTCCGTTTGGGACCAAGGCTATTTTTACATTTTTGCGGTGTTTGTGTTTAGCTGTAATTTTCTTCTTACTCATTTACTGTACCCACACATATTATATACCGTTTTTCTCGCCACTAAATGGACTTTCTAAAGATACCATTATTTTCATCATATCTTATAATTTACTATAAAAAAAATATAAAATATGAGGAAAAATTGAAAAAAACACACTTTTTCTAACTTTGACCCCCAAAATCTGTTACATATCTACAACCACCAAAAAACACCCATGCTAAATAGTTTCAAAATTTTGTCCTGAGTTTAGAAATACCCAATGTTTACATGTTCTTTGCTTTTTTTGCAAGTTATAGGGCCATAAATACAAGTAGCACTTTTGGTAAATAGAAGGCCGCTAAATGCCACTGCGCACCACAAGTGTATTATGCCCAGCAGTTAAGGGGTTAATTAGGGAGCTTTTAGGGAGCTTGTAGGGTTAATTTTAGCTTTAGTGTAGTATAGTAGACAACCCCAAGTATTGATCTAGGCACATTTTGGTATATTTCATGCCACCATTTCACCGCCAAATGCGATCAAATTGAAAAAAAAGTTAAATTTTTCACAATTTTAGGTTTCTCACTGAAATGATTTACAAACAGCTTGTGCAATTATGGCACAAATGGTTGTAAATACTTGTCTGGGATCCCCTTTGTTCAGAAATAGCAGACATATATGTCTTTGGCGTTGCTTTCTGGTAATTAGAAGGCCGCTAAATCCTGCTGCGCCTCACATGTGTATTATGGCTAGCAGTGAAGGGGTTAATTAGGGAGTTTGTAGGGAGCTTGCAGGGTTAATTTTAGCTTTAGTGTAGAGATCAGCCTCCCACCTGACACATCCCACCCCCCTGATCCCTCCCCAACAGCTCCCTTCCCGACCCCACCCCACAAATGTCCCCGCCATCTTAAGTACTGGCAGAAAGTCTGCCCAGTACTAAAATAAAAGGTTTTTTTTTTTAAAAAAAATAAATTTTTTTAGCATATTTACATATGCTAGGGTGTAGGATCCCCCCCTTAGCCCCCAACCTCCCTGATCCCCCCCAAAACCGCTCTCTGACCATCCCCTCTGCCTCATTGGGGGCCATCTTGGGTACTGGCAGCTGTCTGCCAGTACCCAGTTTGCAAAAAAAAAGTGGTTTTTTTATATTTATTTGGATTTTTTCTGTAGTGTAGCTTCCCCCCCCCCACACAGACAAACACCCACCACCTTGCTGATCTTTTTTTTTTTTTTTAATAAAAAGGCATTTACAAACTTTTTTTTAAGATATTTTCTGTAGTGTAGCGGTTCCCACCTGCTCCCTCCCCGTGCACGCGCCCCGCCCCCCGCCCTCCCATGCACGCGCGCGCGTCCGTGCGCGCCCCGCTCATCCCCGCCCACGATCCCCGCCCCCCCTGCAGATATCCAGGGCCATCGATGGCCGCCACCCGCCTCCCGGTCCGGCTCCCACCCACCAACGCAGGGAGCCACCGATCTCCGGTGCAGAGAGGGCCACAGAGTGGCTCTCTCTGCACCGGATGGCTTAAAAAAAGTTATTGCAGGATGCCTCCATATCGAGGCATCACTGCAATAACCGGAAAGCAGCTGGAAGCGAGCAGGATCGCTTCCAGCTGCTTTCCAAACCAAGGACGTGCAGGGTACGTTCTCAGGCATTAACTGCCTTTTTTTTGAGGACGTACCCTGCACGTCCTCGGTCGTTAAGGGGTTAATAACTACAAGAATACTAATTAATTCCCTCATATTGTCATGCATTGACTACTGCAATCTACTTGGCCTTCCCAAACACTGCCTCATTCACCTCCAATCTGTCATGAATGCTTCAGTTAGACTTATCCACCTCTACACCAGCTGCTCCGCTCTGCCAGTCTCTACCCTAGCTCCCCATACACTCTAGAAAACAATTTAAAGTATTATCCCTAACCTATAAAGCACTCAACAGCCTCACTCCCAACTATATTTCCTCTCTCATCTCCAAATACTCCCCAACCTGTCCTTTCAATTAACTTCTGATCTACGTCTCTTCACTCCTATTATCTCTACGTCCCTCTCTTGCCTCGAAGACTTCTCACATACTGCTCCTGTCCTCTGGAACTCTCTATCACACTCCATCAGACTCTCTCCAACATTGTATAGTTTCAGATACTCTTTGAAAACCCACCTATTAAGAGAGGATTATCATCTTTCTGTTTTTCATTCTTCTCAAAATAAATCTTTAACTGCTTTGACTCACTGCTGAAGCTACAATCCATGTGAAAAGCTGCCCCAAACCTTATGTCTCTGCATCTTCAACCTGTAGACCATACGCTCTTTGGAGCAGGGCCCTCTTCTTCCTGTACTAGTTTGTTTGCATCTTAGCACAACTGTTTGACATTGTATATCTCTATCTCTTTACCCAGCGATACGGAATTTTGTGGGGCTATACAAACAAATATTAAGAGATTGTGCTCCACTCTCATATTGTGCCTCGCGTTTATATAGTGCATTCTGGGGTCCTAACAACCTTGGTTGGTATTTACATCTCGCCTTGGTATTTTTGTGTGAGACTGGTGTCCTTAGCAATGCTGTTTCTATTTATCTTTGTTCACTGAGCAGTTTTTAGTGCTCCAGTGTCGGGTTAGCACACCAGCCATTTTTCCCAGGATACCAAGCATAAATAATGTGGTTTCTTTGCTCTCCATTGCCAGTGTATTATATCTTGTATACTGGGTGCGCTAACCTCTTTGATGGATTATTTGTTGCTGACTTTGCTATATTTGGACTACGCTTATGCCTGCAACCTACGCTCTATGGCGGTATTCGTATTTCTAATGGCACTCTGGTATAGCCAGAAAAGGTCCTATGTTATCCTTACGTTAAGGCTGTCAATTATTTGATTTACAGTGTTGAAAGAAAGTGCACTAAGATATTAAAACAACTGCTCATTTCTCAACAACTAGATACACAGTGCTAAATATTGCACATAGCCACATACTAGAAAGGCATTTGGGCATTGCAAAAACAAGAAAGTCCTACAAAGGTTCTATTGGCCTCAGGTATATGAAGCTTATCTAATTCCAAGGGTTGATGAACTCATAGAGAGATTGGGTAAAACTTGTTACTTGATGACTTCAGATCTCACAGAAGGATATTTTCAGGTACCCCTGACTGATGGAGTAAAGTAGAAGACAGCTTTTTCTACATCAGAGGGTTTGTTCCAATGTAAAGTGTTACCATTTGGGTTACATGGGTCACTTCTACCTTTCAGAGATTAATGAACCCCCACAGTTGCTGTGTTTTAGCATATTTGGATGATGTAGTCATTTACAGTGCAGAATGGCACTCATATCTTCACAAGGTTACAAATTCTATTTACAAACCCGGGATCTCTTCAACTCTAGTCTACTATGCAAATGAAATATCTATCTATTTATCTATCTATCCATCTATTTATCTATCTAATTTATCTAAAAAAAAGTAGCACAGATTGGTGCAATTTGGGAAGATAAATGGTTAAAGCTCAAACAGAAAAAAAGGTATGAGACTTGGAAAAAGTTGGGGAAAAAAGAGAAAGATCCTTGAAGGGAAATGTAGGGAACGAGTATTAGTAGTCATTTAAAATTCACAATTAAGAAGTGCAGTGTTGACAATGCATTGGCTCATAGGAAACACAAAACAAAGAACATGCCATTTTCCAAGCTATAACCTGTCTGTGTTTGTACATTGGTATAGTTAAATATTTCTCCTTTTTTCACTTAATGTGCATTTTATCACATAAGAGAGAAGAAATGAATCAAAGGCAGTATGTTGAAATCATTATTATTATTATTTTACATTAAGAAACCTCTGATACTGTCAGAAAAAGAAGAGTTCAGAAGTCTATCAACATACTGTCTTTATCATTGCACTTCTTAGGAATGTAAAAAGAGATTTAAAGGTTTCATTGAACACTCTGGTGAACTTTAAAGAAGAGTTCAGATGTCTGAAAGTATTATGTCAGTAGGTTAACTAATAATTGGCCTAGTTTACAATAAAATATAACTTTAAGCTGAGTATAATTACAACAGCAGACAAGGACATTAATTGTGCATCTTTGGAGGACTCAAAACTAGTAAGAACCTTTCAATAAAACCCCAAAACATGACTGATGCTATCATTGTCTGTTATGTGCAGACTAGGAGGCCCATTTATCAAGCTCTGTATGGAGCTTGTGGGCCCGTGTTTCTGGTGAGTCTTCAGACTCGCCAGAAACAGCAGTTATGAAGCAGCGGTCTAAAGACCGCTGCTCAATACCCCTGTCCGCCTGCTCTGAGCAGGCGGACAGGAATAGCCACAATTCAACCCGATCGAGTACGGTTGGGTTGATTGACACCTCCCTTGCAGGCGGCCCATTGGCTGCGAGTCTGTAGGGGGCGGCGTTGCACGAGCAGCTCTTGTGAGCTGCTGGTGCAATGCTGAATACGGAGAACGTATTTCTCTCCGCATTCAGCGAGGTCTTGCGGACCTGATCCGCACTGTCGGCTCAGGTCTGCAAGACCTTTGATACATAGGCCCCCAAGCCTCTCGCTGGGCCTGCTTAGAGAAATTATGCTGCCATTGTATGATGTGTAATATGTGGAGGACTTGAACGCTGGTTGATAACCCTTTTAATGAACACTTTCAAGGTCTACTTAATAAAGGCATTAAATGAAAATCATTATTAATAATCTTAGTGCCTATAATCATTTATGAAAAAAAAAAGATAAGCCTTCGTACAAATGGTTTAAATAGATGACATCTTTTAAAAAAATAAAAAGGAATCTCATTAAACACCATCAGGTAGGTGTTGCATTTATATTACTTTGCTGTAGATCAGGTAGGTGTTGCATTTATATTACTTTGCTGTAGATCAGGTAGGTGTTGCATTTATATTACTTTGCTGTAGATCAGGTAGGTGTTGCATTTATATTACTTTGCTGTAGATCAGGTAGGTGTTGCATTTATATTACTTTGCTGTAGATCAGGTAGGTGTTGCATTTATATTACTTTGCTGTAGATCAGGTAGGTGTTGCATTTATATTACTTTGCTGTAGATCAGGTAGGTGTTGCATTTATATTACTTTGCTGTAGATCAGGTAGGTGTTGCATTTATATTACTTTGCTGTAGATCAGGTAGGTGTTGCATTTATATTACTTTGCTGTAGATCAGGTAGGTGTTGCATTTACAATATGGGATTAGACCTTATCATTATGGCCTTGTGAAACATTGGATTATTCTTTTTTTTTAATGTTCCTTAATTTTGCTGACATTCCAAGCTGCCTTTTATTTACAAATGAGATAAATCCTATATTCATCTTATTTACTGATTTAAGATTGAAATAAAACAAAAAATATCTTCAAAAAAAGTGTTAATATGTTTATCATGGTTTATCATGTACAGTAGCATATTAATAATATTATCAAATATGTTATGCATGTTTTACCATAAATACATTTATTTATTTACTTTCAAGAGAATGGCTTTGCTTTCTATAAATTCCTAACTTAACTGAGGTAGCAAAGCTTTTGAGCAGACTTTTACTTGTGACTGAACTGTAGACTGCTCCTGTTCTGGCTTGCAACACACTTCATTGACTTTTCAAATTCTATTTACAAACCCAGGATCTCTTCAACTCTCTTTTACTATGCAAGTAAACTTTCTATCTATCTATCTATCTATCTATCTATCTATCTATCTATCTATCTATCTATCTATCTTCTATGGCAACTATATATATACTGTATATATATATATATATATATATATATATATATATATATATATATATATATATATATATATATATATATATATATATACCTGGTGTGATCAAACTTTTAATAAGGTAAGCTGTAACAATGATTTAAAGGGACACTAAACACAATTTTTTTTATTTCATGATTCAGATAGAGCATGCAATTTTAAGCAACTTTCTAATTTACTCCTATTAGGAATTTTTCTTTGTTCTCTTGCTATCTTTGTTTAAAAAGCAGAAATGTGATGCATAGAAGCCGGCCCATTTTTGGTTGAGAACCTGGGTTAGGCTTGCTTATTGGTGGGTAAATGTAAGCCTCCAATAAGCAAGTGCTTTCCATGGAGCTGAACCTAAAATGGGCTTGCTGCTAAGATTTACATTCCTGCTTTTAAAATAAAGATAGCAAGAGAATGAAGAAAAATTGATAATAGGAGTAAATTAGAAAGTTGCTTAAAATGACATGCTCTATCTGAATCATGAAAGAAAAAATCTGGGTTCAGTGTCCCTTTAAGTAACATCCTATTTATGACATTATATATTGAATAAGAAGTAGTGATGTCGCGAATAGTTCCCAGCGAACATAGCATGTTCACGTTCGCCTCGGCGGGCGAACATATGCAATGTTCGATCCGCCCCCTATTCGTCATCATTAAGTAAATTTTGACCCTGTACCTCACAGTCAGAATACACATTACAGCCAATCAGCAGCAGACCCTCCCTCCCAGACCCTCCCACCTCCTGGACAGCATCCATTTTGGATTCATTTGGAAGCTGCATTCTTAGTGAGAGGAGGGACAGTGTAGCTGCTGCTGATTTAATAGGGAAATCGATAACTAGGCTAGTGTATTCAGTGTCCACTACAGTCCTGAAGGACTCATCTGATCTCTGCTGTAAGGACAGCACCCCAAAAATCCCTTTTTAGGGCTAGAACATCAGTCTGCTTTTTTTTTTTTTTTCCTGTATAATCTAATTGCAGTTGCCTGCCTGCCAGCGTGTGTGTCAGGCTCACAGCGTATACTGTGCCCACTTGCCCAGTGCCACCACTCATATCTGGTGTAACAGTAGTGTACATTTAAAAAAAACAACACTTTTTTGACTGTGAAATAATAGCAGACAGCTGCCAGTACCCAAGATGGCCGCCAATAAGGCAGATGGGGAGGGTTAGAGAGCTGTTTTAGGGGGGATCAGGGAGGTTGGGGGCTAAGGGGGGATGCTACACCACAGCATATGTAAATATGCTAAAAAAATAAATAAATAAAAAAACCTTTTATTTTAGTACTGGCAGACTTTCTGCCAGTACTTAAGATGGCGGGGACAGTTGTGGGGTGGGGGAGGGAAGGGAGCTGTTTGGGAGGGATCAGGGGGTCTGATGTGTCAGGTGGGAGGCTGCTCTCTACACTAAAGCTAAAATTAACCCTGCAAGCTCCCTACAAACTACCTAATTAACCCCTTCACTGCTAGCCATAATACACGTGTGATGCGCAGCAGCATTTAGCGGCCTTCTAATTACCAGAAAGCAGCGCCAAAGTCATATATGTCTGCTATTTCTGAACAAAGGGGATCCCAGAGAAGCATTTACAACCATTTGTGCCATAATTGCACAAGCTGTTTGTAAATAATTTCAGTGAGAAACCTAAAATTGCAAAAAAATTTAAGTTTTTTTTAATTTTATCGCATTTTGCAGTGAAAATGGTGGCATGAAATATACCAAAATGGGCCTAGATCAATACTTTGGGTTGTCTACTACACTACACTTAAGCTAAAATTAACTCTACAAGCTGCCTACATGCTCCCTAATTAACCCCTTCACTGCTGGGCATAAAACACGTGTGGTGCGCAGTGGCATTTAGCAGCCTTCTAATTACCAAAAAGCAACGCCAAAGCCATATAAGTCTGCTATAATGGCATGTCTGGCACACAGTGTTGGGGCAATTGTCCATCTGACCACTGATACCTGGTCTGCAAAGCATGGTCAGGGCAGGTATATCACCTACACTGCGCACTGTGAAGCGGGCGTAACGCTTACACTACCTGATCGATACAACATCATACCTGATGTTTTAAAGCACATTATTCCAAACAATTTAGGAATGTTTGGTGATTTATGCCCTTTATGGATTAAAACCAGATTCTGCATCAACTATGTAATTTTCCATGGGAGTTTTGCCATGGATCCCCCTCCGGCATGCCACAGTCCAGGTGTTAGTGCCCTTGAAACAACTTTTCCATCACTAGTGTGGCCAGAAAGAGTCCCTGTGGGTTTTAAATTTTTTCCTGCTTATTGAAGTCTATGGCGGTTCGCCCAGTTCGCCCATTCGCGAACTTTTGCAAAAGTTTGCGTCCGCCATTCGCGAACCCAAATTTTTAGGTTCGGGACATCACTAATAAGAAGTAAGAAGTAAGAATAGTAACAGGTGAAAGCTATAGATTGATATAATAATTGTATTAATTACCTCAATGATTAATAATATAAGAATTCAGCTAGCCATATGAATGCATATAAACATTTGGGGAAGTGAGATGAATTCCTGACATCTTTATAAGAAATGTTTTGAATAGATGTCAGGGGTCTCCATTTATGTGAGGGGGAAGTGAATTCCCCAGATAAGGATTCTAATTATTTATGAATAACACATATACTGCCCTGAATTTCCTGAAATAATTGTTTATTAATGATGTTTGTTTTATTTAAATGTTAATGTTAAAATATGTGAGATGCAATATTTGATTGGTTGTAGTGGGTATAGGCAGTTCTACATTGATGAGGGGGAGGGGACATAGACTTGTTAAATTGTTTACTGTGGCTGCTCATTTTCACCTAGTCTGATGAAGGGACGAGATCCCCAAAACAACACTACTTGTTTGATATATAAGCACAACAAAGCAAATTTTAAAAAAACTTTTTCCAGAGAATGCATGCCTGTTGTGGACTTTGGATTATATTTGCCTGCACCCTGGTTGCTGCATTGATGGTGAGAGTGCACACTTTTGGATGTACAGAAATAAAGTATATAAATATATATATATTTATTTTATATATATATATATATATATATATATATATATATATATATATATATATATATATATATATACTATATATATATATATATATACTCTTTTTCTGTACATCCACCCAGCTCTTATTATCTGTTTACACCCTTGACACCACTGTGCACACCACAACCTGTCTGAAACTCGTTGAAAGGTTTTATGTTATTTATGTTATTATTTAGATATGTTGGAAGTGGGTTTAATTAAGATCCCATACTGTTGCCCATAATATACATATATATATATTATACTCCTTTTGTGTAGCCTGCTAAACACTGTAATTGCATAGGTTTCTGACTTCTTCACTGTCTGTTTCATTACAGGGTTTAGTGGTATGTTAAGATGGCATTGCTTTAGGTATTCCTGACTTTTGGATGATGGGCTTATAACATAACCAGCTACTTCTTCATTTGCTGCCTTCAATTGTGTATATGTTATGGGTTGCTGAATATGGGGCATTTATATTCTTGTATGCTCCCCCAAAGATGGTCCTTTAGACATCACTCTCAAACAAGGTAAAATATCCATTAATTATGGCTGTGACATCCATTTTGTAGAAACACCATGCTTTATGATAACTGTGTTGCATGGCTTTGATATGTGTGTGATAAGACACCAATGTATGGATACTTTTTAGCTCATAAAACCTGTCTCTATTTAGATTATATATATTGGGACAAGTGAACACCTTAGTACCGGTATTGGAGATCCTAGACTCTTAGTTTTTTTTTTTAAATACCATCAGAGCCTTATCTAATCTCTTTAAATTATTAAAATGCAATTAACTGTGAAAGTCAAATAATCCTTTCTTTAGGTTACATGACTGATTTATTTTTGTCGTACAAAATACACCTTACATATGATCTATGGTATATAGGTTGATTTCAAGTATTTCAAGAGACCACTACCAAAAATAAATTAATTCACTCATGTTGTTTTGCATTAATCACTACAAACTGCTCCTTTGTAACCTTCCCAAATCCTGTCTCTCGCCCCTCCAATCTATTATGAATGGTTCAACTAGACTCATCCACTTAAGTAATCAGTCCACATTGGAGACCCTCTCTGTCAGTTCATACCCTGGTTCACCATACAGATTACAATTCAAAATATTGACCCTAATCTACAAAATCCTCACACACAACCATATTTCCTCACGTATCTCCAAATACTCCCTAGACTGCCCTCTTTGATAAACTTCTGACCCTGTTTCCAACCTTGTATAATTTTAGATGCTCTTTGAAACCTTCTCCCTTGGTTAAAGATGCTTATCACCATCTGATAGCGCCTCTTCATCCTCACCAACAAAATAAATCTAAACTGCTGCAAATACAATTTAAATTACAAGCTACTTCAAACCTCATGTCTGCCCAGCACTTAGCCTGTAGACTGTGAGCTCTTCAGTTCAAAGTTCACCTCTTGTATACATTTGTTTTATATAAAAGCCATATGAAATTTGGTGTCACTTTACATTTAAATAAATGCATACATAATAATAATAATAATAATAATAATAATAAAGGAATCTTTATTTATAATCATTATGAGGGTGAAAATATAATTCAAATCTAAGATTATGGGGCCCATTTATCAAGCTCTGAGCAGGCGGACAGGAATTGCCGGAAATCAACCCGATCAAGTACGATCGGGTTGATTGACAGCTCCCTACTGGCGGGCCATTGGCCGCGAGTCAGCAGGGGGTGGCGTTGCACCAGCAGCTCTTGTGAGCTGCTGGTGCAATGTTAAATGCGGAGAGCGTATTGCTCTCCGCATTCAGCGAGGTCTTGCGGACCTGATCCGCACTGTCGGATCAGGTCCGCAAGACCTTGAATAAATAGGCCCCCTATAACTTAAGTATCCTAAATAATTATAGAAGAATTCAGGTTATTTATTATAAAATATGATGATTTAAAGGGACATTAAACCCAAAAAAATTCTTTCATGATTCAGATAGAAAATACAATTGTAAACAACATTCCAATTTACTTCTATTATCTAATTTGCTTTATTCTTTAGATATCTTTTGTTAAAGAAATAGCAATGCACATGGGTGAACCAATCACATGAGGCATCTATGTGCAGCCACCAATCAGAAGCTACTGAGCCTATCTAGATATGCTTTTCACGAAAGAATATCAAGAGAATGAAGCAAATTAGATAATAGAAGTAAATTAGAAAGTTGTTTAAAATGGTATTCTCCGATTTTTCTGGAGGCTCTGGAGGAGGAGTTCAGGTGTGTGGTCACGCATCGCACCTGCTCTGATTTACCTTCCCCCAAGCTGTTGGCGAGAGACTCGCGCCAAAACCCTTAGACCAAGGGAGGCTTGAACAAGCTGAATACACCGCTGCCAGAACCTCCATAAGTGCCACAATTCCGCACTTTAAAACTACATTTGACTGTCCTCGAAAGGCTCACTCTTTTATGCACTTAACTCTACTAACAGGTAGACATCTTGAGCTGCTATACAGAGACCAGCTCCGGGACGTAGCAGTGAACTTATACACTCACTGAGAACAGCAATTACCCTGACACTATAATCACAGTAGAAAGGAGAGATAACTTACCCAGCAGTGCTAAGAGAAAGCTGGTTGACAAAGCCTGCCCGGGGAATTCTTAAACAGACTCTTAGAAGCTATCTGTGCCCCGGCGAGGGACTCCTCTCTCTCAGGTTGGCCTGAATTTTGTTTGCATTGGACCCCCCGCAGCCCGGCCAGTAAGAAAGATCTTACCTGTTGCTACAGTGCCAATTACTGACATATGCATCCTTGCGGGGGTCTCAACTTCCTTAAACAGGCTTGAATCCTGTCTGCACCTACTTTGTCGGCAACTCAGCTGGCAAGAAAGACTTTTACCTTTGCTGCTCGGCTGAATATCGCTGTCTGTACCCCTGCGGGGGATCCCTCCTCCCCAGGTCGACTCGTATCCTATGCTTACCTGCTCCTGGCTACCTGGCATACAGGTAAGACCTTGCCTGCTACAGCGCTGCCAAGTTACCTGTGCTGTGGGCCACCGGTCTCCTCGAACAACGCTCACAGAGCTCCCTCCCACCGAAGCTGCGAGAGAGATAGGATCTGCTCAGACCAGTAAAGGCTTTTCTTTTTTGTGCGGGCTCATCTGCAACATTTCATCAGTCACGAATACAATTCCTGGCTAAAGATCAACAGCAGCCAAGGCCACTTGACAAGGCCACCCCAACCCCCCCCCTCCCACCGGTGCTGCATGAGGGGCAGGGACCGGGTAAATCTGCAGAGCTGCTCGGGTAGAAACCTTGGGGAAGACCTTATTGCAGCTGTTCCCAAGGAGTCGCTGCATACAATTTTCAGATTCCATTTGTTGCTCCCCCTGGACCGCTGGTAAGCCTTACTAGACCCCCTTCCCTTGCTCTCTGCCTGGCTCGGAGTGCACGGGGAAGGTTAAAAAAAGGAGAAAAGAGACATAACACAGCTGGGGACGGCCACAAAAAGAGCTGGTAACGTATATAGACAGTGAATGCTGGCTCTATTTTTTATTTTTTTCTTCCTCTTTCTGCTGATTTAGGCTGGGCGGATAATACCCCCTGAGTACCTGTAAAAGGTGTCAAGTCTGGAATCCCCTGGAACTTACTAAATTCAATATACGGGACAATAGTACAGAACTTTGCATATAAAATATACTACACTGGGTACTATTGTGATTAAGCAAAGTGTACAATTAAGAAAGTTTTTTTTTTTTTTTTTTCTCACTCTGGTGTAATCATACTCTGTTTATTTAACAATAAGAGATACCCTCCTATAACTTGAGGTCATTATAGAAAGTTGTTTATATAAATTGATAACAAAGTGAGGCTAAGAGTTTACACCTTAAGATATACTGTTTAAAATCGCAATGTCTCTATTTTTTTAGTTGTACAAACATATTGGTTACAAATTGAAAACAGGTTATTTTTTTTATTTTCGTGTTTCAGGTTAATAACAAGAGATATTTTTTCTACAACTTGAGGTTACTATAGGAAGCTGTTTACACAAGTTGTTAACAAAGTTGCATTTTGTATATCACTAACAACAGAACATAGGTTGAAGCACTGCTATTGTGCAAACCAAACAGGTTGTTTTATTGTGGGGAACTCACAGAGTTAAAAAGAAAAGAGAAAGGGAAGGGGAGAAAGGAGAGGAAGGGAAGAAGAAAAGAAGGAAGGGGGGAAGAAAGGGGGAAAAGTGAATAAAGGAGAGGGACAATAACTGTATAAAAGCTCCCATAACTTTATACTTTCCCAAGAAAGCCCCCCCTATCCAGGAGGCTAAGAGATTACACTCTAAGATATTTTCTCTCTATTTTTTCTAGCTGAATAGATACACTACTCCAGTTGAAGAAGGTTAATTTGATAACCATATTATTTAATTTCTTTTAGGCATTACCCTTCCCCTCCCCAGAATTATAAGATAACCAATTTTTTTGGGTGGCAGATAAAGGTGGTGAACTGAAATAACTTAGATTAGAAGTTTTAACTGAATTAGGTGAAATCCCCCTTTTTCTTGTTATACCCTTGGGACCTAGCCGGTAATTTTTGTAACTGTGCATACCTGGATAACTTCCCAAGTCCTATTTATCTCCTCCCCTGTCAACGGCCTAAAGGAAAAAAAATTATAATTTTTTTTTGTTTTGTTTTCTCTCCTGTCCCACCTTTTTCTCACCTCACACATGCTTTTTTTTTTTTTTTTTTCTTCATCTTCACTCCTTTATGCCACAAAAGGGTAACTTCACCCCTTGAACCTCACATTGAACCAAAATTCTTTAGATGCACTTATTTTCACCTGGGTATTTTATTACCCCCTTCAATTAATTTATCAACACTGCACTTCTTAGTCACAATTCACCTCACTATTTGGACAACTTTACACAGTAATCCCTAGATCACCCCACCTATTTATGGATAGATTTGTACACGGGCACCTTAAAACCCCCCCTTTGGCCATGACGGGGAGACAAAAAGAAAAGAGGAACAAAACTGTCTAGAAACCTCTGCTGACATACAGACACCTCTTACTTCCGCCTCAGGTACCTCAGAACAATTAGATATTCACTCATTAGTTTCTAAAATCTCTGAAGCACTATCTCCTAAATTTGACTTATTAGAAAAAGAAATTAGACGAGACATTGCTTCTCTGTCCACTGAGGTAAAACAGTTCGCTTGCAGATTATCTGAAGCCGAACAAAGAATATCAGATCTGGAAGACCTGACCGTTAACTATAAAACTAATTTTGAATCTACAAATAATATTCTATCAAAAATGCAAAGCAAAATTGGATGATCTAGAAGATAGATCGAGAAGGATAACCCTCAGGATCATAGGGGTTCCTGAGGAAGGGCAACATGAAGACTTGGAGAAGTTAGTAAAGGTTATACTCCCCAGGCTTCTGCAAATATCAGAAGCTCACTCATCTATAATTATAGAAAGAGTACACAGGGTAGGCCAACCCAACACACATAGAAACAACATCCGTCCAAGACCCATTATTGTAAAATTTTTAAACTTTCAACATAAGATGCTATTACTCCCAGGCTTTTCGCAAACAGCAACCTATTTTTTTAAACGAAGCTAAAATCTACCTGTTTCAGGATTATTCTACAGGCACAGCCACAAAACGAGGGAAATTGCTCCACATTGCCACTAACTTCATAAAGAAAGGGGTGCAAGCAACCTTGCTATATCCAGCAAGGTTGAAACTCTCCCTTGATGGTCATACACACCTCTTTGACACAGCCACGAGAAGCAGCTAAATTTTATGCTGAATCTTTCCCACAGGATAAAAATTGAGTAAAGTTAATCAGCTTAACGGAGATACCCACTTAGAGTGAGTCCAATGAACAAGCTGACAGCATATGGGATGGGGCTGGGAAGCAAGGGTAAGTCTTCCCATGCTACCTGCTCCTTAGAAGGTTATAGGTTAAAATTATTTTCCATCTCTCCATCTCCCCCTCCCCTTTCCCCCCACCCCCTGTTTTTTTTTTTTTCTTGTTGCTCTTTATCATTTTAAATTAAAATGGCAGCGGGGAGTAATATAAAAATGACCTCCTGGAATATTGGAGGCCCTTACCTCTCCCACTTAAACGGAAAGCCCATACTTGCCCAACTAAAAAGATAAATACCGATGTAGCTTTTCCTACAGGAAACGCACTTAAAACCAGAGGAAGTTTTAAAACTTAAATCCTCCTGGGTTAGGGAAGTCCTTCTTTCTCTTCTACTACACAAGAGAAAGGGTGGGGTAGCAATCCTCATCGGGAAGAAAGTCCCCTATGAGGTAATACAACTAGACACAGACCAGGAAGGAAGATACTTATTGATAAAAATCAAGATTTCAAATACATTATTCACATTATGTAACGATACGCCCTCAATGTTTTTAATCTTCCCTTTTGGAAAAATTGCAAAATAGGCTCTTTTCATTTACAGAAGAGTATCTGATACTTGGAGGCGATTTTAACATGGCCCCTCAATACCCGTTGGATAGGCTTAGACAAAATTCTACTCCAATCAAAACAAAGCAAGATAATTTGGAGTCCTAAACTATTCATTAGACTGTTTCGTAATCTAAAAATATGTGATATTTGGAGACTTCAAAATCCTGACAACAGAGACTATACGTGCCACTCGAGAGCGCATAAAAACCTCTCGAGAATCGATCTCTTCTTAGCAGATGAAAAAATATGTAAAATGAAAGTGTCCACTAAGATTTTACCTATAACTATATCGGATCACGCTCCGATTGTCCTCGAGTTCACTTAAATTCTTCAGGTACAGGAACGGTAGTTTTCTATTTCCACGATACCTAACTTCAGATTTAAAATTTAAAAACTGGCTTATCTCCAGATTTCAGGAATTCGCACTGTTCAATCAACAACATACTTCTAAACCTGCCCTATTTTGGGAAACTGCAAAGGCGGTCCTTCGTGGGGAAATACTAGCATATACCATATCTAGGTCCAAAGAAACTTAAGAGGAGGGAAAACGAAGTATTAAGGGCCGTTACAAATGCATACAATCGTTACATTTTAAATAAAACTCCAGAAAACTGGACTAGATATAATTCAGCACTAGCGGAGAGGGATTCTTTTCTTCTTTATAAAACTACCCCAGAGAGACCTTAGGCTACAAGCCAAACTACATCGTTATGGTAATAAAACAGGGAAGCTCTTGGCTAACCTGGTTAAAATTGAAAAAAGGTTCTCGCATATAAAATCTATCATAAAAGGCAGCAAAAACCTTAATTCTCCCCCCGACGAAATTTGTGGAGTATTCGCAGAATACTATGAATCTTTTATATACCTCTAAGATTTCTAACAAATTGCAGAGAGAGAATTTCTGGGATAGACTAGTTTTTCCATCCCTGTCGTCTGATCTGCTCCAAACATTGCAATCCCCCTTTTACTGAGGCAGAAATTTTAACAACAATTCAAAAGCTGTCCTCCAATAAAGCTCCGGGTCCGGATGCACTCCCAAATGAGTTTTACAAAAATATTGGGCACCCGAAATAATAAGCCAACCTAACTTCACTTTTTAATGACATCTATATTTCCGCAATTCACCAACTAAAGATTTGTTGCGTCATATACAACCCCCTCATCCTAAAACACACGGGAAAGACCCAAATAAAAAGGAGTCATATAGACCTATTGCGCTATTTAACCAACGGACTATAAACTTTTGACATCTATTCTAGCGCATAGACTCCAACCACTGATCACTACCATCATTCATAAAGACCAAGTTGGTTTTACTATTGAATCGAAACTCATCAGCCAAAATAAGGCGAAGTATTTACGCTAATAGAACATTTTAAAAAGACTTGAGGCGGAGGGGACCGGGGGGAGGGGACACCCCTGATATGGCAATTATATCTATTGACCGCTGAAAAAGCGTTCGATTTCAGTACACCATGATCACTTAAGGTTTCGCGCTACAGCAATTCGGACTTAGAGGTAACTTCCCTGCGTTTATTCAATAATCTGTATAGTAATACATCTACGCGAATCATGGTTAATGATGGTTTAACAAAAGATATAAGATTAGGAAGAGGAACCAGACAGGGGTGTCCTCTTCCCGTTACTCTTCGATTTGGCTATCGAACCCTTGCTATCCAAATTCGTAATCAACTTGAAGGGATTAAAATTAAGGAAAAAAGAACTGCAAATTGCGCTTTATGCAGACGATTGTCCTGATTTATATTTCAAACACAGCCAGAAATATTCCAAGACTTCTTGAAATTATAGATCAGTTTAGCTCTTTTTCTGGTTATAAAGTGAACCTTTTAAAATCTGAGTTATGTTGCTTAAACACACGAGGGAACTCCTACGTAGATATTCCATTTTCCATAGTCCCAGATGCATTTAAATACTTAGGTATCTGGATTTCCCCCAACCCCAACGATTGGTATAACCTAAATATCCCCCCCCGGTACTTAATTAGAGTTAAGCAAGCTTTCAAAAAACTGGCAGAAAACTTCCATTGTCCTTGTCAGGACGTATTGCTCTCTATAAAATGACTCTTCTACCTAAATCCTCTATGTCCTTCAGAACACTACCGCTCATCTTGGAAAACAAAAGATATTCTCTTCTTTTAATTCAGGCACTCCGACTCTTTTTTATGGCAAAATAAGAAACCTAGGATTTCCCTCTCTAAATTAACGCTTACTACAGAACACGTGTGGTCTTTCTTTACCAGATATCCGACTATATAATATAGTCTTCCAGGCTTGAGTGGTGGTAGATTGGTTAACAGGCGCTAATTATATTACGAGTCTTGATCTTGAAAACAACATAGCTTACCCACATTCTTTAATAGCGATACTACACTGTAATAACAATATAATTCCGCCAGAAATAAAAAAAATAAAGTCCATCTATAACCCAATCCAGATGTGGAGAAAGATATGTTCTATTCTGCATATTCAATTCAGGGTTTCACGCTTCTTACCACTCTTAAATAACCCTCAATTTCAGGCTGGGATACAATCGGCTCTTTTTTCTAAATGGAAACTTTGGGCTTAGCAAAACATTGCTCCAATTACTTGATTTTCCAGAAAATGTATCAAAACCTTTGATTCCATTAAAGAGAGCTTTCAGCTTTCTAATAAATTATTTCTTTGCTTATCTTCAAGCAAGACACTTTGCACTTAAACTAGTAAATGATTTTGGATGGGACTGGTCTCTGGTATACTTGAGAACTGGATATTATTAGTTAAAAGTGGCCGTCATCGATTTCATATATATACCAAAATTTGATCTCTTTCTAAAGGTCCAGAAATAGTAGAAAAAATTCAGACTAAATGGCTAAGAACTCTCCCGGGAAAACTCAGGTGGTTATTCCCGTAGTAACCTCATCAATACAAGCAAATTTCGAGTGCCACATTCTCTGCCCACTGGCGGGAGGCACACGTTAAGCTACTACATATTGAAGTATTTTTCGCCAGAGAAGGGGAGCCCAAATGTCGAAGTCGCAGTTTTAAACAAGCGCCAAAATGTTCATATCCTTCGGCAAATCTCATTCACATGTTCTGGTATTGCCCTAGAATCAGAAGTTGTTGGCTAAAAGCGCTAGTACTGGCTTACCAGCCTGATGGGTATCACCCCACTGAAGCTATCCCCTGCAAATATAGTGTTCCCTACGAGGGACTTACGGCCTCCCTCAGGAGAAATTTAAACTCGTAGTTATGGTAATTTTAGCAATGAGGTATTTCATTTTGAAGAAGTGGAACTTTGAGAGCAATCCTGAATAATTCACTCAACTGTAATAACCCATGATTTGATTACTGTTTACTGTTTACTTATGATGTGGCCCTGGTGTTTTTAAGGGCTGGTTTTGCTTGTGGGTTTTTTTTTTCTTTTTTACTCTTATTTTTATGCATTCTTTTCTAAGTTGTAATTGATTTAAGTTCTGTTTTGGAATACCCCGGATGCTTAATAAAAAAAAAATGTAAAAAAAAAAAAAATGGTATTCTCCATCTGAATCATGAAAGAAAAATGTTGGGTTTAATGTCCCTTTAAGGAAAAATGTGTCTAATTTTTTTAAAGAAATAACTGTTGTAGAGATACTTCAAAGAAATTGTACAATTATTTTTCATGTTCCACTTTTTTTTGTATAAGTTTTTCATTAAGAAAAAATGTTCTATGATAAAATATTGCAAATTTAAATATAATAGGCCAGAATACAAGAAAGCGATATTAGCGCACTTAGTTATATCAGGGCATGCTATATGTCTGCTGGATTATAAGTTTACAGCAATGCTCACGTTCACATTGCTGGGACAGCATTGCGCTCGCGTGTTTTGCTCATTAAAACAATCACTACTATTCTCAAGGACATAACCCTGTAGTAAGTACACACATACTCATGTCATTACTCTATTTATACAAAGCCTCTATAGTATTTAAATCTGTATTAAATGTGGGTTTTCAGTTAGCAAAACCTGCAATTTCAGACACTGTACAACAATATCTCTCATTTTCCCCTCCGGCCTCCGACTGGGAAGTTAACTTATGCTGTTGCATCTTGTTTACATAGCCGTCTTACAGAGACTACAGCTGCATTAATATTTTTAGTTTTCCTAAGCAGTTATTTCAAATTAAAAAACAAAGATAAAGGAGCAATTTCAAGTTAATACACTCTGCAGGTAAAATCGATCATATGGAAAACACATAAATGTGAAGAACAATTTGCAGTAAAATGTCTATTTAAAAACTGACTTCATGTCCAGTGGCCTAATAATGTGTCAATTTATGAGGGAAAATATCTTGAAATTATTATTACTCAATGTATTTTTCTTTCCAAATATTTTATGTGGACAGTTTTGGCAAGCTGTGCACCTAACTTTCTTACTGCCCCTTCAAAGGTTCAGACACTTACATCATTTTCAGCAGGAATTGTCCTTTAACTGGTTGATGTAATATGACGCCCTCTATATCTCCTCATTTCTAGTACTTTTCTGTTTCATGGATCAAATTTAAAAACAAAATAAAATTTATCTAAATGATTCTCATTTTTAACCTAAAAAATATTGTGATATTCACAGGACAGAATTAAACAAATAAAATGATCTCCTTCAATTAGGGAACTAAAACCTTAGGCATATTCCTTAGCTTCATTATAATGACACAGATTATAGTTTCGAGACCTGGTAGAAAGTATTGTATGTGATTCCCCCACCATAGTTTCATAATTCCCTCTTACTATTTGCTAGTTCCTTGACTAGGAATTATTTCAAAAATAAATAATAGAGGTATATCATAAAATGCCAGAATAAAAAATGCAATGTAACATCATTAATGGTTATAAATGAAAAAGAGGCAATTGTTTTTTTTTATTTCTTTTTTAAACAATAATGCAGGCATGTGACATATATATGTTTTTTTTTACCACGTAATGCAGACACATGCAGGGGCATCTTTGTAATAACCTAGTACAGGTAAACTGCTTTATTTTTTACAGCATGCATGCAACCACATCATTTGTTATAAAAAAGTAAGCCCATGCTACTGCATTACTTATTTCTGCATTAAAGGATCGTTAAAGTTTCCTGACTGAGATAGAGCATGCAATTGTAAACAATATCAAAAATGTGCACACTCTGTTTATATGCACACTTTCTGATGCACCAGGTCCTAATGACCATATGCATGAATTCACAGTATATATATGTATATGCATTTTTTGATTGGTTGATGGCTGTCACATGATGCAGGGAGACGGAACTTTTTTTTAAAATTTTTTTTTTCAATTTTCCAGAAAAAATATCTACTACTCATTTGCATTTCAGACTATGTGCTTTTGCATTGTCATTTTACTTATCCATTTAATGATTAAGCAATTCTACCCATATTTAATGG
Source organism: Bombina bombina (assembly GCF_027579735.1). Taxonomy (NCBI): domain Eukaryota; kingdom Metazoa; phylum Chordata; class Amphibia; order Anura; family Bombinatoridae; genus Bombina; species Bombina bombina. The sequence continues at coordinate 1,084,748,032 of NC_069502.1, forward strand.
TCCTCGTTAATTAAAGGGACCATAAAACCCAAACATATTGAATACGTTAATGAGGTCGCAATATTCTAACTTCGCCTTTTTGTGCCCAATGGATTAACGCGCAAGAGAAAACCTTTTACTTTCAACTTGTAATACGTGGGGTACCTGACAATCGCATAAAGCCCGAAGTCTGAGCGCAGTTAATGCACGGGTGGGATCGATAACTAGCGATCCATTTGTAATACTAGCCCTTAGGCAAGTTTGCATCATTTGAAGACCAGGATTTACAGATACATGCACTTCATTTAAAGCAAACCTTCAACTGCCCCTATTTGAGAGGGACAGTCCCCTGAGTACACTATACCCATACTTCTTTGCTTAGAAATATGTAGTCAGAATTGCCTAGCAGCACCACATATATATGTCCCTGAAAGGGTTAATTGTTTGAGATTTAACCCCCTGTTTTCATTACAGAAGTGGGTAGATGAGTTTTACCCTGCTAAACACACTATTTTGAAATATTGTACAGGAAATGTATTTTTCTCTTATCGCAGTACAGGAAATACATAGTCTGTAATTCTACTTTTAGATAGATTGCGGGCAGAGAGACACCCAGGACAACTTAACGACCAGCATCGTCCTCGCTTAAGGGCTTAACGACCAGCGCTTTCTTCGCGCTTGTCTCTACTGCGCATCGGGGCTGGTCGTTAAGGGGTTAAGGCCAGGTATGTTTGTCTCGCACTGCAGTCTATACTGTGCACTACTGCGTTGGACAAACATACCTGGCCTTTTATAATATAGGATAGAACATATTCTGCTATGTGAAGAACATTGGAAAGGTAAATATTCATATTTTCATGTCAGGTTAGAGCATTTGAGAATATGCGATCACGTTTGCGCGAGTAGGGTGTTAGGTTTTTCCACTGAGATGCATATCTAATTTGCATATCATACCCAGAATCCTCTGGTGGATTAGTAACAGTGTATATGGGGATATTTCTGGCTAAAGGCAAGCGGGATACCTTGCCTAGGTTTTTTCCACTTTTTTGTCCTTTGACTTCTATGGAGGAATACATTATCTCAAACGATTTTCATAGTCAACTTTTTTACGTGTGTTGGGTTAGGGCGAGTGCAACCCGATGCACACAAAAAGATTACTTCTAGCGCAGTTAACGCTCGTGTGGGAGCATTAAAAAAATGCTCACTTGTAATATGGCCCTGAATTGGGGGATTTTAGGTACAATAAATTATGATACTTGAGCAGGGCTGGTCTGCCTGTTGATTCACAAGGAGCAAAAAACTATTTTTGAATAAACAATTTTATAATATAATTTAGACGTTGTATTTAAAGGAACATGGAATTCAAAAGTAAGCTTTTATAGTTCAAATAGATCATGCATTTTTTAAGATTCTGTTCAATTTACTTCTTTTAGCAAATTTAATTTGTTCACTTTATATTCTTTGTTGAAAAGCATATCTAGAAAGGCCCATGAACAGCAGTGTAGTACTGGGAGCAAGCTGGTGATTGGTGGCTACACACTTATGCATCTTGTCATTGGCTCATCAGATGTGTTCAGTTAGCTCACAGTAGTGCATTGCTGCTCTGGAGCTGATTTTAAATATTTGTTCAACCCCTTTGTATATTTATAGGCAACCAATAGTGCAATATTAAACCATATTTTTGCACTTTTGTCTCTTTCAGTGTGTACTTGTAACTTAAATGGCCATAACCTCTAGTCGTTTCTTTGTTGCATCTAGAAGAATATAATATAGATATGAAAATATATATGAAAAGCCTCGTGTTTATTATCTTATCTCCTTTTACGGAAAATAATAAGTGAGCTCCTACACATATCAAGCAGTAACTGTGCACCCCAGCCAGTGAAAACATCTACAATTTCTAGATTAAAATTACAGCAAAAGCAGGCAAAAATAATGAAAGTGCACAATACTTTGTTTTCACTATGCATAATAAAACCTTTTCTGAGTAATACATTGTTGAGTTTAATGTGCTTTAGATAGATTATGAGAACAGTCTTGTTGGTCATTAAATAGATTTATATGAGAGCAGTATTGTTGGCAAGCTCTACAGAGTTTGATTGGTCCTTTAAAAAAAAAAAAACAATGACCAATTTGCTTTTTTTTAAGTCAAGAAGGGCAATCTGTACTATACTAACCTAAAGGTCATTAAAGGTTTTGTTATCTTTCTACACAGTTGACTTGAAGATTGTTGTACAAGTTCTACTGAGAACAAATGTAACCTCACCTAACATAATCATATCACCAACAAAGTGGATACATGTGGAAAATTACAATTACTTGTACAATTTTGAAACTGTACAAAAATCACAAGTGCAATGTCATAGCTGAACAGCAGGATCACATACAGTTAGTCCCTTGAGCCAGGTCAAAGCTTGAAAAACATTGTCTCACACAATTGCTCAGTGTTTAACTTGAATTCCATTTGTTAATTTTGTAAACACTGCTGTTTCCATTTCATAAGTGATGTGATACTGACAATATGCCTCTAATCCTAGTAAGAAGGAAAGATCAGGTTTCAGGCAGCTTCAGGACACTTCTCAAATCTTTTCATTGCTTCAAGGGTTTGGTGAAAAGCTATTGTCAAAAGGAACTTTGTGAAAAGCTGGCCCTTGGGCAAATAAGCAGACTCATTTTTTATTTTAAAGAAAATAATAATGAATAATTAGGATGACAAATATTCTGCTTTCTTCAAAACACAGATGTTAAAAGGAAACAACCTCAACTTTCTTTTTGCTCCTCTGTGTAACAGTTGAATTGAGAATGAGTTTTTAAAGGGATATAAAACAGTCTGTTTCATTGTTGTAATTAAAAATGCACTATGCAGTGGGTTAGACTTATTAGAAAATCATTGCAATATGTACTATTATATAATTTTATTATAACTAAATTTTTGCATGGTCTATTACTTCCTATCACAGCCAAACAAGGGGGCTGTGGGGTCTATACAGGAAGGCAAAGGAGGAGCTTTTCATTTTAAGGGGTTACTAGGAGATGCATGCATTAGCTTCAGTCAGTTTCTTGCCCGATGCTCAGTAAATGAGATTTGCTTCAACAGTCACGTGACAGTAGAACATAAGTTATGTAATGATAGTTCCATTATCTCCCTGCAAGCAGTGGCTACAGTGAGTTTGTTTGCTATGTTTTTACACAATCTGTTTCTTTTTACTGTTTCTTTGATTTAACTTTTTTTTTTACTAAAGGAGCACTGTTTCGTATCCCTTTAAGATCTCTATAGTTTATTTTTATTTTCTCCCTGCAAGCAGTGGTTACAGTGAGTTGTTTGCTATGTTTTCACAAAATCTGTTTCTTTTTTACTGTTTTCTTTGATTTAACTTTTTTTTTTTTACTAAAGAAGCACTGTTTTGTATCCCTTTAAGATCTCTATACTTTTATTTTTATTTTTTTATCTCTGTATCTCTTCTAACGACAAGAACTTGAAAAAAATGTTGAAGTAATCCAACTCATCTAAGTCATCTATATGTTTAAAGCTTGCATTCAAATGCTATTTGCAGATTAATTTAGAATGCAGTGTATACATTTTTTTCATATTTTTACCAATATACCAAAATATAAAAGATAACTGTATATGTTTGTATATATTAGTTCTATAACATTATGGTAAACTTTAAATAGACGCAGAGGTATATTTAATGTGATATAAGCAATATTCATTTAAAATGATTGCAAACTTGAATACATTACTGTCCAGAATATAAAAGTAATCTTTCAAAAAGGGGCGTTTTAATTCATTAACATTTTGAAAGCCGCTTCATTTTTAAAATATTTACCATTGAGTTATAGTAAACATACCGCCGTAACTCAATGGTAAATATATTAAAAATGAAATGGGGAGGTTAGGAAGCATCAGTCTTATTACCTCTGCTTAATAAATTGCAAGGGCTCCATAGCCCCATAAATTATATGCAGCAAACAAAGTATCTATCTATCTATCTATCTATCTATCTATCTATCTATCTATCTATCTAGTATATAACCAGTTGGATGTTGCATTCTTACATTATGGCAGTAAAATGCTCCTGCCTTGCAACAGACTTCATTCAGTTTTCAAATTCTATTTACAAACCCAGGATCTCTTCAACTCTCTTCTACTATGCAAGTAAAGAAATATCTATTCATCTATCTATCTATCTATCTATCTATCTATCTATCTATCATCTATCTATCTATCTATCTATCTATCTATCTATCTATCTATCTATCTATCTCATCTATCTATCTATCTATCTCATCTATCTCTCTATCTATCTATCTATCTATCTATCTATCTATCTATCTATCTATCTATCTATCTATCTATCTATCTATCTATCTATCTATCTATCCATCCATCCATCGCTATAACATTTTATCTGGCTAAATTGGTTTGTGACAGCTGACACCAGTTTATAGCTGGAGACAGCAAGTGGAAGCTATATAATCAAAGTCTTCTGTAGCACACTCATTTTAGTTGGTCTCTGTATACTTTGTTCTACAAATTTCTCTAACAGTTTGAAGACACTGCTATATTTATGTTTAGCAGTCTATTCTTTTGCCTTTTTCATAGCTAAGTAGAAATTTGGTATGAAAAAAAGTTTAACACTCACATTAACAACGCTTTTATTTAGAAGCTTTAGTACACATTATGGAACTAAATATATCCTTTAACTTTTATGCATACACAAAAGCATGGCCAATCCTCTACACTTCTAATAGCATCCTATAGCATAACATAAAAAAACAAGCTTTTCATTGAAAATTCATCCAATTGTTTTCATCATTTTAACATAATTATTCTATGAAAAAAGCAAACATAAACTACAAATAATTTTTATTTTGTGTGTATTTGTATATCATAATATACACTCACCGGCCACTTTATTAGGTGCACCTGTTCAATTACTTGGTTACACAAATTGCTAATCAGCCAATCACATGGCAGCAACTCAATGCATTAAGGCATCTAGACATGGTGAAGACGACTTGCTGAAGTTCAAACCGAGCATCAGAATGGGGAAGAAAGGGGGATTTAAGTGACTTTGAAATGTGGCAATGGTTGTTGGTGCCAGACAGGCTGGTCTGAGTATTTAAAAAACTGCTGATCTACTGGAATTTTCACGTACAACCATCTCTAGGGTTTACAAAGAATTATTCGAAAAAGAGAAAATATCCAGTGAGCGGCAGTTGTGTGGACAAAAATGGCTTGTTGATGTCAGAGGTCAGAGGAAAAATGGGCAGACTGGTTCGAGATGATAGAAAGGCAACAGTAACTTACATAACCACTTGTTACAACCAAGGTATGCAGAATACCATCTCTGAATGCACAACTCGTCGAACCTTGAAGCAGATAGGCTACAACAGCAGAAGACCACACCGGGTGCAACTCCTGTCAGCTAAGAACAGGTAACTGAGGCTACAATTTGCACAGGCTCACCAAAATTGGACAATGGAAGATTTATTAAACGTTGCCTATTCTGATGAGTCTCGATTTCAGCTGCGACATTCAGATGGTAGGGTCAGAATTTTGCGTAAGCAAGATAAAAGCATTGATCCATCCTGCCTTGTATCAATGGTTCAGGCTGGTGGTGTAATGGTGTGGGGGATATTTTCTTGGCACACTTTGGGCCCCTTAGTACCAATTGAGCATTGTTTAAATGCCACGGCCTACCTGAGTATTGTTGCTGACCATGTCCATCCCTTTATGACTACAGTGTACCCATCTTCTGATGGCTACTTTCAGTAGGATAATGCGCCATGTCACAAAGCTCAAATCATCTCAAACTGGTTTCTTGAACATGAAAATGAGTTCACTGTACTCCAATGGCCTCCACAGTCACCAGATCTCAATCCAATAGAGCACCTTTGGGATGTGGTGGAACGGGAGATTTGCATCATGGATATGCAGCCGACAAATCTCCAGCAACTGCGTGATGCTATCATGTCAATATGGACCAAAATCTCTGAAGGAATGTTTCCAACACCTTGTTGAATATATGCCATGAAGAATTAAGGCAGTTCTGAAGGAAAAAAGGGGTCCAACACGGTGCTAGCAAGGTGCACCTAATAAAGTGGCCGGTGAGTGTATAATATATTGCTGCCTGAAATTTCAAGCATGTTTAACTTAAATATTCAACAATTTAATGATTTTAGGTTTATAAAATTAACCATTTGTAGAATTCAATTACAGTATTAAAAGTTACAGTGCAAATACTGGAACTATCAGATGCCCTACAAACAAACATACGCTTTTTCAGTTATTTCGTGATTGGAATGATTAAATTGAATGTCAAGTTAACATGACATCCTTACGGCATTGTATAGACTTTTAAAAATTAAAGGGACACTGAACCCAAATTTTTTCTTTCATGATTCAGATAGAGCACGTAATTGTAAGCAACTTTCTAATTTACTTCTATTATTATTATTATTATTATTATCGGTTATTTGTAGAGCGCCAACAGATTCCGCAGCGCTAATCAATTTTTCTTCATTCTCTTGCAATCTTTATTTGAAAAGAAGGCATCTCAGCTAAGGAGCCAGCAAATTGTGGGTTCAGAACCATGGACAGCACTTGTTTAAAGGTGCTGTCCAATCAGCAAGGACAACCCAGGTTGTTCACCTAAAATGGGCCGGCATCTAAACTTACATTCTTGCTTTTCAAATAAACATACCAAGAAAATGAAGACAATTTGATAATAGGAGTAAATTAGAAAGTTGCTTAAAATTGCATGCTCCATCTGAATCACAAAATATTTTTTTTGGCTACAGTGTCCCTTTAACATTAGTTTAATTCATAATTTTTTTTTATTGATTTATTTTCTTAAATTTCTACCTTTTTACTTCACCGCCGATAAGCGCAGCTCTCCCGCCTGCCATACTATCTAATTTATTGACAGATGACGATTCTTTTTATACAATGCCGCGAGGATGTCATGTTAACTTGACAATCACTTTAAAGCATTCTTGGATGTATCAAGTATATGCCAGTGATGAGAGGCAGGTTAAAAAGATGAGGTAGGGCAGGAGAGAGAGAGGGAAGACATTGTGAAGGAGTGGAGCTCAAGTGGATAGGTTTTAAGGTGAGATAGGAGTGTGAAGACCTCTTTTCTGTAACAGGAGAGAAGTAACCAAGTGTTTCATTAATACAGGGGGGTTGGGTAGAGGGACACATTTTGAGAAATTGTAGAGAGAGGTGTTTCCTCTAATTGTATACATTTTTTTTTTTGATAAATCATTTTTATTGGTGTTTTAAACAAACAAACAATACAGTACAATAAACACTACAATAACGTGTCTGTTACAGTATTTTTGTTACAATGATCAAAATTGTCACAAGTTTGTGTTTTAGACCTTTTGGAGATGAAGGCCCTCCCATTGCCAACCAGGAAATTAAAAGTACGCTAGAGGAAAAATAATACAGTATAAAGCAGACATTTCTTTCTATCCTGCTACCTTGGTTTGTCTCGGGTCTGAGCCATAAACACAGGTCTGGCGGAGTCCCAAAGGATATTGTATATCTAGGAAAGTGTCAAGTCTTTGGGTTTTGAAGAAGCCATATTCTTCTAGTACTAGGTGTGTCGTCGGTGTGAGTTATTAGCTCCTTCCATGTGGGGGCTGCTGTGCTCTTCCACTTTCTAGCAATTAGTGTTTTAGCCGAATTGATGGTGAATTGCATCAGACGTTGGCGTAAATAGTCTACTTTCTTGGGCAACAGGTTCAGTATTGCTATGGTAGGAGTTAGTTGAAAGGGGGAGTTAAGAATAATTTGTATCAGGGATTCAACGTGGAGCCAGAAAGGGGTGTATAACAGGACAATCCCACCACATATGTAGCATTGTTCCTTTTTGCTCACAACCCCTCCAACATTTGTCTGAGGTGGTGGGGTATATACTTTTTAACCTAGTGGGTGTAAGGTACCTCTTGATAAGACTTTATAATTCAGTTCTATCATTTTGTTGAGGTGGAGGGAAATTCTTGGTGCAGCGGAAGATGTACTTCCATGTCTGCCTGTCTAATTCAGTTTTCAGTTCTAAGTGCCACTTGTTTTGTGAAAGTCGGTAAGTCTGTTGTGTGTTGGAGTCAGTAAGAGAGACTTGGCTAGTGATAGGAGTGTCTAAGTGTATTATGAGTTGAGCAGCTTGTTTCAAAGGGTGTTAGTGGTCTGGTCCAGTCAGAACTGGTGTTCGGATGTGTCCAGTAGGTGTGTTAGTTGTTTGTGTTTGAGCCAGCTAGAAAATGCCCCGTTCAGGTATTGTTGTAGGTCCTTGGCGCGTTTTCACTATTTTTGCCTGTCAACAGTTTATGTATGGGAATTTGTGTATCCTACTTCTGGGTGTGATGCTGTGGGCTTTGTGAAATCTAAACCACCTAGAAACTCAGCGTTTGGAGACATAGGCAACATAGGGGATCTATAGGTGGAAATGTGAGGTTGGGTTTTGTGATTTTGTTCCAGTTTTCAAAAACACTACTGTAGAGGGGGGTATGTGCTTTTTATGTCACTTCTATAGGATGGAGGTAGCCAACATAAAGTTCCAGCATTCGGGGTTCGTAAGATATGTGAGTCTATGGACACCCAGGCTTTGGTCATAGAATTCGCTGTGCCAGTCGAGTATTCTCTGGAGACTAATCGCCTTATAATAGACGTCTAGACAGGGGAGTCCCAAACCACCCTCTCCCTGCTGCCTGTACAGTGTCGTTTGTGCTAACTCTTGGTTTGACCGTACCCATATATACTTGTTTAGGATGTTCTGGAATCTACAAAGGAACGGGGTGGGTACCTTGATAGGAACTGCCTGCATGATATATAGGATTCTAGGTAGCGTAGTCATCTTTAGCGTCTGGATTCTGCCCCACCACGAGAAGGGTTTTTTGGACCATGAATTTAGTTCTGTTTGTGTGGAATTGAGTAAGTTTGAATAGTTAAGTTGGAATAGTAATTCTGTGTGTTTGGTGTGAGATGAGTTCCTAGGTATTTTAATGCAGTGGTTTGTAGTTTATAGGGAGTGCGACTTACAAGTATGTTTAAGTCAGATTTAGGGAGATTAATATTCATCAATTCAGATTTGGTGTAGTTTATAGAGAAATAGGAAAGGTCTCCCAAACTTTTTGAATTCGTGTGTGACTGCTTCTAGGGAGGTAAGTGGAGAGGCGAGAGACAAGAGGACATCGTCTGCGTAAAGAGACACTTTGTAGTTATTACCCCCTAAAGGTATCCCTACTATTTGCTCGTTTTCTCTAATACGTGCTGCCAACATTTCAATGCTGAGGACAAACAGTATGGGGGAAAGAGGGCAACCCTGTCTTGTCCCATTACTTATGTTAAGGTTATCTGAAAGGAGGCCGTTTATCCTAACTTTTCGCAGTTGGTGAGAGGTACAATGCCTTGATTCTATTCATTATTGTGGGCCCCAAACCCAAATTTTTGTAATGTGGAGAAAAGAAAATCCCAATTTAGACGGTCGAAAGCCTTTTCGGCGTCTGTGGATAGGAAGACTGTTTTAATGTTATTGGCTTTTGCGTATTCCATCAGCTGGAGTGCCCTGATGGTATTGTCTCTTGCCTCTCTCCCCCCCACAAACCCCGTTGATCAGCGTGTATAAGTGTTGGTAGGATCGGGGTTTATGCGTGATGCTATAATTTTGGCAAGGATTTTAAGATCAGTGTTTAAAAGCGAAATGGGCCTATAAATTAGATGGGGAGTCTTGATCTTTTCCAGCTTTAGGGATTACTGAGATATGTGCTTCTTTCATTAGCATTGGAGGTGTCCTTCCTCATCCAAAGTGTGGAACAGGGATAGAAGGGGAGCAACTAGTAGATCTTTGAATGTCTTATAATATTTATTTGTAAGGCCGTCCGGACCAGGGCTTTTCCCGGATGGCAGGTCTGATATGGCTTTCAGAATTTCATGTGTAGTAATCGGTGAGTCTAGGCTCTGCCTTTGTTGTTCGGAGGAGCGAGGGAACTGATATTGAGTCTAAATATGCTAGTATATCTTGCTTATTCGGGGTGATTTGGTGGTCGATAGATTATAAATATGTTCATAATATTTCCTAAAAGTTTCAGCAATGTTTGGGCTATCATGGATTGTGGTGTCCGTCCGTATCTTTAATAGAATATATATGGTTCGTTGAAGCTTTCTTACGTAGGGCTCTGGCTAACAGAGGGCCAGATCTATTGCCTCCGTGAAAATATACTTTTTTAAGGGCAAGGGCTCTTTTATGTGCTGCTCTTTGTAAGTAGTTGTTAACTGCGCTCCTAGCGGCCGTTAGTTTATCTAGTGTCGTATCACTGCCGGGGTTAAGTTTGTGTGCGTTTTCTGCTAGTTGCAGATGTCGGGTGAGGTTATTGTATTCTAAGTTTTGGGCCCTTCTTTTCCTTGCGCTGAGCTGTATAAAGCTGCCCCTAACAACTGCCTTATGGGCTTCCCATAACGTACTGATGTTGTCTACAGAGTTAGTATTGTGTCTGAAATATTCTTCTATTGTTTGTTTAAGTTTGGTGACTAAGTCTGGATCATGTAGTAATGAGTCATCTAGTCTCCATACAGTATGTCGTAGAGGTTTATTTACCCAGTCCAGTTCTAGACTAATCGTCGAGTGATCCGTCCATGCTGCTGTATAGAATTCTGTATGTGATGCTAATGACATGGTATTATGGTCTACAAGGAAATAATCGATCCTTGAAAAGGATCTTTGTGTATGTGAGTAGTGTGTGAATTCTTTTTTCTGTGGGTGTTGCAGTCTCCAGATATCGACTAAGGTATTTACCCGCAGGCAGTCAATTATATTTTGAGGGTTGTAGTTACTACAGGTCTTTTTGTTGGATGAACTATCTATCTTTGGGTTTAGTGTTACGTTTAAGTCACCTCCTACCACCACTGCGCCTGATTGTAGTTCCAAGATTTTGTTACTGGCTCTTCTTAGAAATCTAAGCTGGCCCGTGTTTAGGGGCATACAAGCATGCGAGGGTCACTTGCCGTGTTAAAGAGAAGCCCTGTGAGGATCAGGATTCTCCCCTCCGGGTCCTCAAATTTATTAGTAAGTTGGAAATGAGTGTTTTTATGGAATAGGATTCCCACTCCTGCTACTTTCTTTAGGGGATGGGAGTTGAAAAACCCCATAGGGTATTCTGGGGACGAAAATCTTGGGGAGTCTCGCCCCAAAAAATGGGGTCTCCTGAACGAAGACTATGTCTCCTTTATGCTTCCTGAAGTGATTTATGCAATTGACCTCTTGGTGGGGGAGTTAAGGCCCCTGCAGTTTTGTGATAAAGTTTAAGTTGGTGTGAGGGACATGTTTAATGTTGAAAAATGGTGTAGTGTTGAAGAGGTGACTGAGATAGAATGAAGGGTACCTTATAAGAGAGCAGAGTAGTCCTGTCGATAAGATAAGGTGGTCAGGAGCGTCGTGAGAGAGCATGTGGGTTATATTGTGAGTCGCAGGGTTTTTCTGAACCCTATTAGTGATGTCATTCTTTCTGTGTACATGGCAGACCCGAACTGATTGGCATAAGCTACCTTCTGTATCTATGGTGACAAAAATCGTTATTGTACATGCAGTAACAAACATAATAAACAAAACAATGACTAACAAGAAACAAGGAACAGGGAACAAACATTGAGCCAGGCTAAAGGTCGCCCTGGCTGTATGGGGGAAAATAAACATGAAACCGAACACAGTTTAGCTAGGGAGTGCTTGAAACATTCATATGATATCTGATGTAGCCTCTTTCTGTATATTTACCCTAAGGTATACTATATTTCTTCATATAGTAGCTTTGCGGACCTCCTAAGAGGTTAAATAAAGGGTACATATTCAAACAATCAACCTGTAAATAGTAGAGCCAAATAAAACTGTGATTTATGAAAACTTCACTATAACTTATAAAGTGACGCTAAAGTCATTCAAAAGATTGTCTCACAAAGCTCCAAAGGGACTCTCCAATGGGTCGCTTGTGCTCCTTCAAGTGTCCTTCATGATAGGGGGAGAGGGAGTGGGTGGAAATCTCTGTCTCTTTCTGTTAACCCTCTGCCATTGTGAGCGTTGGGGTTGAGGTGGGTGAGAATCATCCATGGGTGATGAATTCTTGTCATTGCATCTTGGCAAATTAGGGGTTTGGTATGCGTAGGGCTGTGCAAAATTCCTCCAGGTCTCCTGGATCTTTATATGTGATTATTTTGTTGTCTTTGTTAACTCTGATACTAAATGGGTAGCCCCACCGGTATTGGATCGCGTGATCACGCAAATGTTCTGTTAAGTATTTTGCTTCTCTTCTGTTGGCCAGGGTAACCGGGCTCAGGTCTGCATATATCTGAATTTGCTTCCCTTCAAAAGTGATTGGGGAGATTTTCCTGGCTGCTTGGGCTATTACCTCCTTGTCTTGGTATTTGTGGAATTTTAAAACAATGTCTCTGGGAGGTTCCGAATCTTTTGGTCTAGGCCTCAAGGCCCTGTGGGCCCTATCTAGTTGAAGAGGTAAGGAAGTGGGGTCGTTTGTCAGGAACTTGAACAAATTCCTGCAGGTATTGAAGGTATATGCTCTCCTGTAATGCTCTCTGGCACTCCTCTGATTCGCAGATTTTGCCTCCTTCCTCTGTTATCCAAGTCTTCAAGCTGGCTTTTAAGTTGTTGTAGTTGGATGTCATGAATGGAGAGGCATCGTGAGTGTTCATCTATAGTGTTATTAGTATCATTAGCCTGCTCCTCTAAATATTCCATTCTTTCTCCAAGCTCTGCTATTTCTTTTTTGACTTCTGCAAGTCCTTCCTTTAGAATTTTCCCCACATGTTGAATCAATGCAGTGAAGTCTTCCTTAGTTGGTAAGGAATTGATGTCTGCTTTAGTAAGTGGAGCATTATGGCTATCTGGGTTCTCAGCAGAGTTTGCAGTCGTAGTGGAATCTTGTTCAGAATCTGTATCTGGGCCTTGTGATGGGCTTAATGCCTTGAAATAAGTATTAAGTTTGGACCCCGTGTTAGAAGGAGTTTTCTGCATTTTATCCCCTTTTAATTGTCTTCTGGCTGCCATGTGGGATGATATCTGAAGCTTTAAGTTATAGTTAAAGGGGTTAGTACGTTTGATGTCCTGTAGCGTGTGAGCCAGATGTGTATTGCAATAGAGCAGCCCTGCACGAGGGGTTAATGGCGGTTTTGGCCCTTAGTTTCCGCGGTATGTGAAGTTCGTTAGGAAAGCTTTTGAATCGTAAGTCCAATTAGCCCTCACTAGTGTTGTGGCTAGTAAATGTTGTGATGCTTTATTTTAGGCAAATGTGCGTAAGTGATTAGGCTCCTCTGTTGTTCGCGCGTACTGCGCGCTTCGTTTAATAAGGCCTGCAGTGGTGGCTTATCTGTTGCTGTGTGTTTTATTTAGTGTCTCAGCTTCTGAATAGTATGCTATGCTCGGTGCGGTGGGTGTTTAATTACCTCAGTGAGGATCTCATTTGCAGCGGTCCGCCCGGTAAGCGTTGTTTTAAGGCCCAGGCCGGCTGATGCCGGAACTTTCGGATGTTTTCAAAGAACTTGATCTTAGGGCTGATGTTGAGTCACTATTGTCGCTTAAGCTGTGCCACTGGCAGACGTGCTGTGTAAACGGAGCAAAGTTTGAGTATGGTTTCTCTTAGTTTGGCATACTTTATAGGTGCTCCCTAGCTTCACTTAACACGGAGCTCAGTTTAGTTGCGACCGTCCATGTCGGCAGTCGCTCCGCCCCCCCGTCTAAACCTAATTGTATACATTTTATTCCTTAAGTCATCTGCGATAACCTGGGCTTTGGGTTTGGGTTTGGTAGTGGGTGGAAGTGAAGGTGAACTGAGGAAGGAGCTGAATGTTGAAAACAGTGGTCTGGGGTTGGATGAAAGAGTTTACCCATGGGACAAGAAAAAGATTTGTTTGGTCAGATTCTGGGCAGTGTTGTATGGCCTGAGGATGAATATAATATAACAGGAAAGTAATACTTCTTCATGTGGTTTTTTTCACGTTTTTCCCATTTCCATACACTTAAAATACTGCAAAATATACAGAAGCAACAGGAAAATGAAATATTGCAGCTAAACAAATTCAATATTTATGATGACTGCCTAATGTGTTTTCACTTTACTATCAAATTATCAACCAATGATATATGCAATCAACAATTTTATATAAAGTTCTGTCAATTGTTTTAAAACATAATTGCAATCATAAATTACCTTTCTGATCATAATATTTTAGTTGGTGCAAGTTTCATAGATTCAAATGATATTTTTGTCTTTTAATATGTGATCTGAGCATGTGAAAAATTTTATTAATGAAAAAAGATGAGCAAAAAGCCAAGATCAAGTGTGTAAAAGAAGCTAAACATTTTTTTTCAAGAGAAAGGCAGTTAAAATAAAAAAAAGGCCAAATGCAATTTGTAAAGCCCCTTAAAAAAATTATTTTCTGACAGAACGGAGCGCCTCTAATGAATTGTTTTAATGCAAAGTATTGGTGTAGATACAGTAGATTACACTATATACGCCCACCCAAACACATGGACTAACTGAATTTATTAATGGATTACTAATGGATTAGATTTTTATGAACACCCCATAAAAAAACACTTTACAAAGCTTTCTAATGGGCTGGTTTTGCCTTATTGTTAGCAATCACATTTTACTATGAAAAAAAGGCATTTGCTTTATGCAAAACAGGTTCTATCCTATAGGGATAATCTAACGTTTTGAGTCTGGAGCAAATACGCAGAGTAAACTTTTCAGTTCAAGGACAGGAACAGGCTGTTAACGTTGGAGCGATCAGAACTATGGTTATCAGGTTTATTTAGCAGAGAAGGAAAGTTATCCAAATTCAGACCAGGGCCAGGAACCAGAGAAGTTTCATATAACAATATTTCAGCACAAATGGGACAAGCAGAAGAATTAAACATGAAAAAAGTTTGATACGTCCAAATCTAGATAAGCAGCCTAAGATAAGCAACTAGAAGCAGGCAAGAAGAATGGTCCAGGTGAAAGGCTGAGGTCAAACCACATAAACTAAATCAGGAGCAGGAATGCTAAGGACATGACAGAATAACTGAGAACAGAATGGCACCAATACAGATCTTTTAAAAACTTCCAGTGCCAGTAATGGTGCCAATTTGTCTTCAACTCTCTCTTCCACTGTCTAATCTGCAATACTTCACTTCACAGCACTGGCTGCTCTTACTCTGAGGTTTTCAGCGCAGTAATAGCTCATCTCACAACACAGACTCTAAAGTCTTCAGGGCAGCAATTGTGTATTTCACAACACAGACTGCGCTAACTCTAGGTCTATTCTTAGCATGACCCCTAGTGCGCCCTGGTAATTCTCTCAGACCCTGGCATACCATTGATTTGCTTTGGGTCACAATTCAACTATAAACTAGTATAATCATGGTATTAGACCCACTGGTTAAGAAGTGAACATGGATAGACCAAAATAATAATAAAAAAACTCCTATAGCAGTTGATGCAGAAAGCATTGGAAGATACACTGCATGCTAGCTGGTAAAAATATCATCATAATATTATTGATGTAGGTGATGCAGCATTTAAATTAAATAAGGCCTAGTCCAGTAAATGGTGATGTGGTATGTTAGCTCAGTCCAGTAAAAAGAAGCATGCCTGTCAGAATCTGATTATATAAGCTTAGTCTAGAAAATAGAAACAAGTTTGCTGGAACAAGAGGTAAAGCAAGGCTTGTGCAAACTGTTGCAGGTAAGCAATAAAAAGAAGGCATTACACGGGTAATCAAGCTGTGAGAGAACAAACTAGCATTCTTTAATAAATGCAAGCAGGTGTGAAAGTTTAAATTGTAACATCAGGGTCATACACAGGTATTCAGTCATAGGCATTCTCCAAAGGCAAGTCAAGAGGCAACAAAGGTCATACAGAAAAGTCAGAAGAAATGCTAATCAGATCCACAGTGCAAGCTGACTCACTACACAAGGCCAGAGCAGTTTAAAAGATCACACCAAGCAACACGTGTGGTCAGCTAGATCATTACACAACATGGAAAAACCCAGAATAAACTGTAGATTCATCGACAGTGCTGTCAGAAGAACAGATTCAAATTAGAATGAGAGTGGAGGGTCCTCTAGTGGGCCTGTAACAGCATTAAGGGATTACCAACTTGAAGTCTGGAGGATTGTGGAGTGTGTTTGTTATAATGTTGCAGGCGAGGAGGAGGTCTTTTGTGCTTACCTTTATAGGTTCCTGCAGCAGGGTGTCCGGCCTCTTTTCAGTTCCAGACTTCAAGGAGAAGGTTTCTGCTGTATTCCTGAAGTAATAGTTGGAAATGGATAGATCCAGGAGGAAATCTCTGCCACCTAAGAGATACAGGGAGGTCGTGGAAATGACATCCAGGAAGAGAGGACCTGCAAAACAGATGGAGGAGCATGGGTCTGATGAAGTGGTACCCCCTACCCCCCAGAAAGATAGGCCCCAGAGGAGTTTTAATAAAGGGAAGGGGCCTGCCAAGGGCGGGAGAAGGGATCAGGGCCCCAAGGCTGGTGTGGGTAATATAGCCCATGCCGGGGAGGGCCAGGTGAGGCCTGGTTTAGGCCGTAGTGAGGATGGGTCAGGGCCTAGTGTAGGTCAGCAGGGCCCTCTGGTATCAGGGACGCCTAGCAGTAGCCTAATAGGGGGCGAGGTGGCAGGTCACTTGGCGGCGCTAACGCCGGAGGCCGTGGCGGCGGTCCTGGCCTTGGCCCCAAACCTTGTCTCAATTGCCCCCTGGGCATGGGCAGGACCGGACCGCGGCCCCGGCGGCCGGTGGTGGGGCTGTTGTGCAGGCCGGAGGTGTGGGGCCTGCATCGCAGGCCCAGGCAGAGTGCGCAGCGGCACCCGCCCTCTCGGATGACGGATCCCGCGAGATGTACTCCTCTAGTTCAGAGGAGGAGGAGCGCGGCCGCCATCTTGGAGGGCGGGAAAGCGGAGGAGACGCCATGCGCGACCGGAGTGGCCCAGGTAACTTGGGGAGGCTTCCGGTCGCGGGTGGTGGGTCAAACGGAGGCTCTGGAGGGCAGCGGGCGCAAGTACCTGGGGCGGCCAGGGCCGCAGGCGAGACAGAGGCGAGAGACAGTGGAGGAGAAGGGCCCAGTACAAGCGCGCATGCACGCGCGGCGGTCAGAGGCCTTGGCACTACTACGCATGCGCACATGGGTATGAGCGCTTGCGGTTGGGCAAGTGGAGCAAGTGTGGCTGGAGCAAGGGGGCAGAGAGTGAGCAGTGATGTGGGGTCAGGCATGGTGGTGCCCCGGTCAGGGGCACAAGCAAGCTTGCATGGTGGCACGAACGGCAGCAGGGGTATGACCGGACTCGCTGTGAGGACACAAGGGGGAGTCATGGATGGAAGCGAGAGGGGATTTTACGGGCATGACTGCGGTGAAAGAAGGGGGGCGCATGCGGGGATAACGCATGTCGTTGAGGACAGAGCACTGCATGACAGGTGTGGTGAAGTGATGCATGGAGGACACAGAGGTGTGGAGATTGTGAACCGTGAGCAGGGCGGTGTGAGACAGGTTGTGCCCGCGTGTTTTGTGAATGATGCCCAAGGGCATAGTGGCTTGGTGCAGGAAGAAGTTATAAGAAAGTCAGTTGAGGCGGCGCTGCGTGAAATGGCCAGGCAACAGGCCCCCCAAGGGTGCGTGCCCACGCCCCTGGAGGGGCCTGGTCAGGAAGCCATGATAAGAAGGGCTGTTTCATCAGCCCTGGGGGTGAATACTGTGGGGGAACAGAGGGTGAAGGGTACGAATGTTTCTTTTGACTCTCCTCCCGTTGGCCAGAGTACTCCCCAAGTTACTTTGTCTCCACAGGTGCAAAATAGGTCTGCGTCAACGATGGCTTCTGAGTCTTCCAGTGCATTGGTGGTGGCGGGGTCAAGCCGGGAACAGGCTGTTCCAGGAACATCTGCACAAGCACCCGTCGACGCTGAGGGAACTGGAACTCGTGAGTACTATGCACATCAAACATTACACGCTGACACAGGGTCTTCAACTAGTGGGTCAGGTTCAGAGAGTGGAGAGGACCTGGGGCTGGTTGGGAAAGGGCAGCGTAGGATGTTTAGATGGATCAAGAAAATGGTAGCAGGGTACGCGAAGGATAGGGCTGGGGGACCAGGGCCTGCGGACCAGGAGCAAGGGCCTAGCGGGCCTGGGGGCAGTGGGCCAGGGGTCCCTGTGCCACGGAAGGTGGCCGTGCAAGGGGACACATACCCATGCCTAGTACATTCACTGTATGGGCATCTGAAGACAAAAGTAGTAAAAAAGATCCAGGAGGGTCGATATGTGAATATCTTCGACCTCTCCCTCGATGCGTTTCGAGCAAAAGAGAGGGCCCTGGATGGGTCTGGGCCAAAAAAAGGTTTGCAGACCTGAAACATATGAAGAATGGCTTAAATGTTTCAGGGTGCTGGCGGCTTGCTACGTGGATAGGTGGCCACTACAGGGCCACAACCTCTTTAAGTACCAAGATACTATAGAGGACATCCACGCTAGGTTAAATAGAGGGATCGTGGAGAGAGTATGATATGGCCTTCAGGAGGAAAATGGTGGGAAACACCTTACTGCATTTCGGCACGCAAGACATGCACTTGTGGTCGAAATTGGGGCTAGAAGGTGGCGCAACGCCACCCGCCCAGGCGCGGCAGGGGTTGCCCCGGCCGGGCGCGAGGTCAAGCAGGTGGGGACACGAGTGCTGGAAATTCCAGGACAAATCGTGCGAGAGGGGGAGCAGTTGCTCCTTTCGGCACATCTGCAGATACTGCGGAGGCCCCCACTCAGGGATGGATTGCGTTAAACGCAAGGAGCAGGGGCAGCTTAAACCAGCTCAGAAACCAGGAGCTGTGGGTAAGGGCCCCAACCCCGCTTAAGCTGCCTCCGATGCTAGCATGGCTAGATAATTATCCAGACCGGGAGGCGGCGGAGCTGCTTCGGGTCGGTCTGGAATGGGGTTTTGAGATACCAATCTCGAGAGAGGTACTGGGAGCGAAAGGGCACAAGAATTTAAAAATGGCCTACGAATTCCCACACATGGTGAGGGAAAAATTGGCTAAAGAATTGGTGATGGGGCGGGTGTCTGGGCCCGTTCGCCGAGCCCCAATTGACGGCCTGGTGGTGTCGCCTTTGGGAGTGGTGCCAAAAAAGGACCGGGGAAGTTCAGATTGATTCATCACCTGTCTTTTCCAAAAGGGGGATCGGTCAATGACGCGATTGACCCCGAAACTCAGTTCGGTACATTATCAATCCTTTGATAATGCGCTAGAGGTGGTCAGGGCTTGTGGTCCTGGTGCGCTGATGGCAAAACTGGACATTGAGTCGGCATTTAGGCTATTGCCACTTCATCCTTCAGCTTTCAGGCTTATGGGGATGAAGTTTGAGGGTTCTTACTACGTGGACAGGTGTCTCCCAATGGGGTGTTCCCTGTCCTGCTCGCTATTCGAGTGTTTCAGTACTTTTCTGCACTGGGTGGTCGAGACAGCGTCTGGGGGTGGGGCGATTGCCCATTACCTCGATGACTTCCTGTTGGTGGGGGGAGCTGGGGGCGCTGAGTGCGAACGACTCATGAAAGTCATGGTAGACATGATGGCATGTTTTGGGGTACCACTGGCGGATGATAAGACGCAGGGTCCCTGTACATGTATAACATTTCTGGGAATAGAAATTGACACGGTTCAGGCCGTTTGCAGATTGCCGGTGGACAAGGTGCAGCGGATGTTGCAGACGGTCCCAGTCAGTCAAGGGGAGCGAGAGGGTCCCCATTAGGGAGGTCCAGTCATTGCTGGGTCTCTTGAACTTTGCGGGGCGGGTGATCCCCATGGGTAGGGTTTTCAATCGCCGTTTGGAGGGCCAATTGAAGGGTCATTCTGGGCGAGCAAATTGGGCATGCATAACGGACGAGATAAAGGAAGATTTGGGAGTTTGGGAAAACTTTCTGAAAAACTTCAATGGGGTTTGCCTCTGGAGGCAACCACCAGTGTCCAATCAAATACTGCACCTCTTCACGGATGCAGCAGGGAGCTCCGGTTATGGGGCATACCTGGAAGGGGAATGGAGTGCGGCTCCATGGCCCAGCGAATGGATAGCAGCTGGATGTGTCAGGAACTTGACTCTATTGGAGTTGTTTCCGATAATCGTAGCGGTGGAAATATGGCGGGATAAGTTGGCGAACAGATCGCTGGTATTCTGGACAGATAACCTGAGTGTGGTGTACGCCATTAATCGGTTGTCGGCGGCTTCACCTAATGTCGTTCGCTATCTGAGGCATCTAGTGTTGCGCTGCTTGCAGCTTAACATCTGCTTCACCGCCAAACACGTCCCGGGAGTGCAGAACGTGATAGCTGATGCACTCTCTCGATTCAATTGGGGGCAGTTTAGGAAAGCAGCACCCAAGGCGGCGAAGGAGGGTCTAATGTGCCCATCTTATCTTTGGCAGCTGATGAAGGATGGGAAGGCATCCTCGGCTTAGTTAAGGCGTCCTTGGCTCCGAAGACATGGTCCACGTACCTGGGCCACTGGAACAGATGGGAGGAGTTCTGTCATCAGAAGGACGTACAGGTACAAGGGGCCACTAGGGTGCATGTGTTGGAATGGCTGGCATGGCTGAGAAGGGATGGAGTTAGCAAGGCTGGAGCTGCGGGTAGGCTATCAGCAGTGGCATTCTTTAACAGAGCACTCGGTTTCAGGGATCACTCCAGGACGTTTCTGGTTCAGAAAGTTCTGAAGGGCTGGGGGAGAATGGTTCCTAGGGTTAAGGACCCCAGGGAACCAATCACGGCCAGTAGACTGAGGCAGTTGGCGTTTGGGTTAAAGGAAGTGTGTAAATCCGATTACGAGATATTACTCTTTCAAACGGCTTTTGCAATAGCATTCGCCGGGGCCCTTCGGGTGAGCGAGTTAGTCTCATCATCCAAAAGGGAGGGTTCAGGGGGAGTCCTGGCGAAACATGTGCGCTTGGCGCAAGGGAAGGTGCTATTATTTGTCCCTCGGTCCAAAACGGATCAAGAGGGTAGCGGGACTTGGCTACCCCTGGCCAACCAGGAGGAAGCTTTATGCTGTCCAGCGCAGTGTGAACAGTTTCTTGTCCATGAGGACGGGTCAGTGCTGTCGATATTTCAGTTTCGTAGACTGCTCGCGAAAACAGCGGTGGTTGCGGGCCTGGATCCCAAGAGGATCGCTGCCCATTCGTTCAGGATTGGGGCCGCGACTAGCGCGGCAGAGAAGGGTGACTCCCCGGCGGCAATAAAGAGACTGGGGAGGTGGAAGTCAGCGCAGTTCAAAGTATATGTTAGGCCCACACTGGGAACGCATTGCTGAGGCAGATGTTGATCGTGACCCCTAGAGGTGCGGGCAGGGTCTCGAAGGGGGTACCCCAAGCTTCACGGGTTGTGTGGTTTTAGGGGAGGGATGCGGGCTGTAATTGGAGTGAACTGTGGGGGTTTGTGTTAGGGGTCAGAGCGTGACCAGCTAATAGGGTATCGTCTGTTTCACCAGGTACATTGGGAAGTTCATCCACGGTTCGAGTTTGGATAATAGGCCATTCCTTTATCCATTGGGCTTCCATCAGGGCGCTGCGGATGCCGGAAGGGCAGCAGCTTGGATTCCAAACGTCCAGGGCCAACCTCCGGTGGTTAGGACGCAGGGGTCTTGTTTGGGATGATTTTCCAGCATTGTTGCAGGAGGCACACAAAAGGTGGGGGCAGCCCAATGTGATAGTGCTACACCTGGGAGGTAATGACTTAGGGTCATTGCCGGCTTTAGACCTTATTAAAAGGATGACAGCCGATATTAAGTGGGTCCACACGTGGTTGAAGGAGGTCAAAATCGGGTGGTTCAATGTGGTTGCTCGGCTGCATTGGAGGCACATCGTGACCCAGAAGGCGGCTTATAACGTGCGCAAGAAGGTCAATAGGGAGTTGGGGAGAACGGTCACTGCCCTGGGGGGCTTCGTGATTCGTCACGATGGAATAACGGCTGACAAAAAGGACCTATTTCGACCTGATGGGGTACACCTGACGGATGTTGGGTTGGACATATTCCTAAAAGACATTAGGAGCACCTTGTTAAGAGTTATTTAGTTAAAAAAAAAGTGTGTTTAATTGTTAATTGTTATTTAATTTGATTGTACAGTTGTAAGGTTTTGCTATTTATAGGTGCCTGTCGGGTTGTATATGAGAACGCTTGGCTCTTGTGGCGGGTGGTCAGGGCCCTGGGGAGCGGGCACCGAGAGGGAAGAGTGACAGTCTAAATTGGGGAGAGGTTACGCCCGCCAGGCGCTGGCCTGGGGGTCCTCTCCCTTGCGAATAAGACCGAATATCTATAAACCATCACAGCTCTCTCTCAGTGCCATTGGGCGTGACAGCCGGGTGTCACTCTGCAAACACCGAAAGGGGCCTTAACCATCTGCTTAAAGGGGCTAGGTTAGGGTAAGATGCCGCCAACGTTGTGTTACAAACTTGTTTCCAAGTTTTGTATTAAGAATTAAAGTGCCTAAGATAATTGGTTAACACTTAGGTACTAGTTATCCGTTTATGTTAATAAACGTGACCGTGACCGGTCTTTCTCTCCCAACATGATGTGTTTGTCTTTTATTCAGGTATGCTACATTACGTAGGATGTAATAGGGGGTTAAGACCTTATGAGAGTGGAGGGCCCTCTAGTGGACCTGTAACAGCATTAAGGGATTACCAACTTGAAGTCTGGAGGATTGTGGAGTGTGTTTGTTACAATGTTGCAGGCGAGGAGGAGGTCTTTTGTGCTTACCTTTATAGGTTCCTGCAGCAGGGTGTCCGGCCTCTTTTCGGTTCCAGACTTCAAGGAGAAAGTTTCCCGCCCACCCGTCCCTGGAGTAGCTGTGGATTGGCGGCGATGCGGCTTGGTAGGGTGAGTTAACCCGGCTGGGGTAGGTTTACTTGAGCTAGCCTTTGGTAAGCCCGGGTTCTTAATATAGTCATCCACCTCTATCAATAGGGTTGCACAATTCGATTGTTAGAAGTTACCTTATCGGGTTGGATGGATGCCTTGGCAGGCGGGGTGGTCAGGGCCCTGGGGGAGCGGGCACCGAGAGGGAAGAGTGACGGTCTAAATTGGGGAGGGGTTACGCCCGCCAGGCGCTGGCCTGGGGGTCCTCTCCCTTGCGAATAAGACCGAATATCTCTAAACCATCACAGCTCTCTCTCAGTGCCATTGGGCGTGACAGCCGGGTGTCACGCTGCAAACACCGAAAGGGGCCTTGACTATCTGCTTAAAGGGGCTAGGTTAGGGTAAGATGCTGCCAACGTTGTGTTACGAACTTGCTGCCAAGTTTGGTATTAAGAATTAAAGTGCCTAAGATAATTGGTTAACACTTAGGTACTAGTTATCCGTTTATGTTAATAAACGTGACCGTGACCGGTCTTTCTCTCCCAACATGGTGTGTTTGTCTTTTATTCAGGTATGCTACATTACGTAGGACGTAATAGGGGGTTAAGACCTTATGCCATGTTGTTATCGGGGTTTAACTTGAATTCTAGTTCACTCTACATTATTTTTTATTAGTTAAGTTTGTTTGTTTCATATTCTGAGACACATTTTCAGATTCAGAAAAGCTGGCATGTATACGTAAAGAGTATACTTTATATACTAATAGCTGTAAATAAAATCTTCAAATATGTTTACACAATGCCCATGTCTAGCCCATTCTCTGACGCTGCACATTTTACATTGCATAAAATAAATAACCAAAACATTTTACTAAATGCACTGTTCAGCAGCAACATCTAAACACCCCTTAGTGAGCTACAGGGCTCCAGCTTAAGGGGATATAAACAAAAAACTACATTTATCTTGCATAATACAGATGGAGCATTCAATTTTGAACAACTTTCTAATTTACTTCTATTATCAATTTTTCTTTGTTCTCTTGTTATCAGGCACATAAGTTCAGGAGCGTGCACGTCTGGACGTCTGGAGCAGGTTTGCAAGAATGTTATCCATTTGTAAGAGCACTGGATGGCAGCACTATTTCCTGTCATGTAGTGCTCCTGATGCCTATCTAGGTATCTCTTCAAATAAGAATATCATGATAGTGAAGCAAATTTGATAATAGAAGTAAATCGGAAACTTTTTAAAATTGTATGCTCTGTCTGAATAACAAAATAACATATTTTGGGTTTCATATCCCTTTAATGAATTTAGATAACTCTAAACCTCTGTAAATAAAACCTTCAAATATGTTTACACAATGCCCATGTTTAGCCCATTCTCTGATGCTACACATTTTACATTGCATATAATAAATAACCTAAACATTTTACTAAATGCACTGTTCAGCAACAAAATACAAACACTCCTTATTGAGCTACACGGGTCCATCTTTAATAAATTAAAGTAACTCTAAACATCTTTTTATCTCAACTTTTTCCATTTTTGCTTTAACGATGGGTTACTATTACTTTTCTTGCTGTCGGACACCTCATGTCGAAAATTGCATTTGACAAGTACATATCCGCCAAAGTAAGGCACCACTTTTATGTATAAATAAATTGGCCTCCTGACCACTCAGTGATTAAATAATTATCACAATAATTAGAAATACCATGCATACTAATCAAACAATAAAATTATAAATTAGGACTTCTGGAAGCTGAGGCTTCCGTGTAGTTATGGTAAAATAAAAATACATTTGGAAGTAATGACCCAGTAAAAATGTAAATAGTATAGACATCATAGATATAAACTAAAAGTATTATTTTTATGTGATCTGGGTTGTCCTGACCTCTTCAGGATGGAGGCAACTGTCCAAGTTCAGACTGTAAACAAAAGAGCAAAGAAGAAGTCATGTGATCATCTGTGTCAAAGACACTGATTGGCTCTTGGGGGACTGCCTGTGTGCTAGGCACATCCTGGAGTCAGACCCCCAGAGTTTCTACAGGGGGCAGAACGCAGTAAAAGTTAGGATGTTCCATGCTGTCCTAAAGGCAACTAGAGTTAGCATGGTTAGTGTCAGCGTCTGCATTCCTACACAATAACATAATATTTAATCTGGGTAGTCGGATGTTAGTTTTCTCCTGATGCACAGATCATTCCTGCAGAGGCATCCTAAAAATTACAGGTGGGTCCTCTGGACAGTGATTGGTTGTTCTTGCTTATCCAATTTGCTGCCTTATTGCTAACCCATTGGCTTGTCTCCTGGTCATTAACATGCTCCTGCTTTGGTAGCTTATCTTAACCCAACTTCTCACCTAGATGCATATAGCTTGTCATTTGGTTACAAATGACTTATTTTTGGACAGAGTGATTGTTTTATGCCTTTGCGCTTCATCTGGTCTTAGAGTTGTCACCCTTCTTTGAAAAAAGTACCTGTCGTGCAAAGTAGCACACATTTGCATGAGCTATTATGCAATATAATTAAGAAACCAAAACTGATAGGAATTTAATCTATCAATTATTTTCCATTAGACTCCCACACACACAGGAGGAGTTTCACCATAACGGGATATTTATTTGTACATTTGTTCTTTAATATTTACTTTGACTTGATCCTTGAAAATGCCCTTCATACTGACCCGGTGGTGTTGAGTCCTGAATGCTCTTCTGGCTACTGAGCGTTTGGTTTGATTTTGGACATTGCATTCATCTTCTCCTGGTACCTAACCAGTTTACTGAGGTGATACAAGAAGTGTGATCACCTGCAACTGGACTTCAACGTCATCTAGAAAGCTGTTTTCTTATGGTCTTACAGGCCTAAATCCAGTAGAGTAGTGTCAAGGAAGCAATTAACTAAAATATATATATATATATATATATATATATATATATATATATATATATATATATATATATATAAAAACTGTATTTGATTATGTTAGCGAAGTCTGTAAAAGTTTATCCAAAATATTACCTGATGTCTGTTGTGCATATGTTTTAACAATGTGTTAAGGCATGTTATTTTAATAGCACTGCTGACCTTTTTTTGACACCCAAATTGACATGTAAGAGTTCCAGAGTGCAAATGTTGCTTATACTGTATGTTTCCAAGGTGTTGAAATATACTTTTAATTAAGAGGCCAGGAAGCATCTTAAGCTGATGCATGTCATAACAGGTGTCCTTCATCACAGAGAAAATTGCTTTTTTAGAAGAAACTAGATGTATTTGTATACTTTTTTGTGAGTTCAAGTTAGAATCATATGTATTAGTACATTCACATATGCCTCAATGTTGAAGTATGTAAATGGTATTACTCGTTATCGATCTTCTCTTTGTTGTTGTTTTTTTTAATATATATTATTTTTAAGGTGGAGGAATAAGATGTCTTGTAAGTATAAATCCCTTGTTTTAATTGTTGACATTTTATTAAAACTATAAGGGAACTATCCTGTGGGTATATCCAGGACACCATTTAAAGGGACCTTATAGCTGGCATGAAGCATTTGTAATACATGTGGTTAGGTTATATTTGTAAAATATTACAGTTATAAACAAACATGTTCCAAAGTCATATGTCAGTACCATCATTCTTTGTGACATTTATCAACAATACGTTTTACTTGCTTTGCCCATTTAGGCACTCTTAACGGGAGAAGGGCAAATTAATGACTTTAAGAAAATGTTTAAATCCACTTATTATTCTTTGTCTTAAAGGGACATGAAAGCCATTTTATTTTCTTTCTTGACTGAGATAGAGTTTACAATTGAAAAACAAGCTAAGTCTTATTTACATGTATTATCAAATTAACTTTTTTTCATGCTGTTCTTTGTTGAATAGCAGGTAGGCAGGCTCAGGAGCATGCATATGTCTGGAGCATTAGATGGCAGCAATGTTTTGCAGCCATGTAGTGCTCCAGACAGGTGCATACCTAGGTATGCTCTTCAGTGAAGAGGCAAATTTGACAATATAAGTAAATTGGGAACTTTTTAAAAATAATTTGCTCTCCTGAAATAGCTTTCGGCTAGATTACGAGTTTTTTGTTTTGAGCGGTGCGGTGCTAACGAGCAGTTTATGCTCACTGCTCACTTACAGACAGCGCTGGTATTACAGGTTTTTACAACCCAGAAAAGAAGTGAGCGTTGAGCAAAATTCTGCTCCTTACCGCACTCCAATACCAGTGCTGCTTACGTTAGCGGTGAGCTGCTGTAACGTGCTCGTGCACGATCTCCCCATGGGAATCAACAGGGAGAGTCAGCTGAAAAAAAGTCTGACACCTGCCAAAAAGCCGCGTAAAGTTTCTTAACGCAGCCCCATTGATTCATATGGGAAAATCAAATTTATGTCTACACCTAATACCCTAATATGAACCCAGAGTCTAAACACCCCTAATCTTACACTTATTAACCCCTAATCTGCCGGCCCCGACATCGCCGACACCTACATTATAATTATTAACCCCTAATCTGCCGCCCCGGACACTGCCGCCACCTACATTATACTTATGAACTCCTAATCTGCTGCCCCCAACATTGCCGGCACCTACATTATATTTATTAACCCCTAATCTGCCATCCCCTATGTCGCCGCCACCTACCTACATTTATTAACCCCTAATCTGCTGCCCCCAACGTCGCCGCCACTATAATAAACATATTAACCCCTAAACCGCCACACTCCCGCCTCGCAAACATTAGTTAAATATTATTAACCCCTAATCTGCCGGCCCTAACATCGACGCCACCTACCTACATTTATTAACCCCGAATCTGCCGCCCCCAACGTCGCCGCCACTATATTAAAGTTATTAACCCCTAAACCTAACACCCCCTAACTTAAATATAATTAAAAGAAATCTAAATAAAATTACTATAATTAACTAAATTAATCCTATTTAAAACTAAATACTTACCTGTAAAATAAACCCTAAAATAGCTACAATATAACTAATAGTTACATTGTAGCTATCTTAGGGTTTATTTTTATTTTACAGGCAAGTTTGTATTTATTTTAACTAGGTACAATAGTTATTAAATAGTTATTAACTATTTAATAACTACATAGCTAAAATAAATACAAAGTTAACTGTAAAATAAAACCTAACCTAAGTTACAATTACACCTAACACTACACTATAATTAAATTAATTCCCTAAATTAAATACAATTAAATAAAATTATCTAAAGTACAAAAACAAACACTAAAATACAGAAAATAATAAACAAATTACAATATTTTTTAAACTAATTACAACTAATCTAATCCCCCTAACAAAATAAAAAAGCCCCCCCCCCCAAATAAAAAGCCCTACCCTACACTAAATTACAAATAGCCCTTAAAAGGGCGTTTTGCGGGGCATTGCCCCAAAGTAATCAGCTCTTTTACCTGTAAAAAACAATTACAAATCCCCCCCAACATTAAAACCCACCACCCACACAACCAACCCTACTCTAAAACCCACCCAATCCCCCCTTAAAAAAACCTAACACTAACCCCTTGAAGATCACCTTACTGGGAGAAGTCTTCACCCAACCGGGCCGAAGTCCTCAACGAAGCCGGGAGAAGTCTTCATCCAAGCCGGGCGCAGTGGTACTCCAGACGGGCAGAAGTCTTCATCCAGACGGCATCTTCTATCTTCATCCATCCGGCACGGAGCGGATCCATCTTCAAGACATCCGACGCGGAGCATCCTCTTCTTTCCACGGCGACTGAAGAATGAAGGTACCTTTAAGTGACGTCATCCAAGATGGCGTCCATTCAATTCTGATTGGCTGATAGAATTCTATCAGCCAATCGGAATTAAGGTAGAAAAATCCTATTGGCTGATGCAATCAGCCAATAGGATTGAGCTGGCATTCTATTGGCTGATTAGAACAGCCAATAGAATGCCAGCTCAATCCTATTGGCTGATTGGATCAGCCAATAGGATTAAAGTTCAATCCTACTGGCTGATTGCATCAGCCAATAGGATTTTTCCCCTACCTTAATTCCGATTGGCTGATAGAATTCTATCAGCCAATCGGAATCTTTTTTTTTTTTTTGGTTTAATTTTTTTATTAGTCTTAGCCATATAACAGCAAAAAAAAAAAAGAAATACACAAGGATAGTCCTCCTAAACAGAAAAGAAAATATAAAATAACATACAAATAACATAATCGTATCCTCACAGGATCATTAGAATCTAACAAATCCCACATAACTCAAAAGTATATCATCACTCACAGACTTTTTACATATTTTTGTAACCATAATCCTATTATTGTCTCTAAATGACTCTAAAAGGAGACTATCCTAAAGCGGCTAATTTTTTTCCCCCTTTTTTCCTACTGAAAACATTAAAAAAAATAAAGAAGAAACGAGCAACAAAAAAAAAAACAATAATAAAAAGAAAATAAAAACAGAACAAAGAGAGAAAAAAAAAAAAAAAGAAGGGGAAGAACCCCCCCCCCCCTCCCAATCCTCACAACACCGGAAAAAATTTACCTATCTTGAAAATATCATCCCCAAATAGGGATTATCCAACCACATTCCTATTTCTTATCCACGAGTCTGGAAAGACCCCATGTATAACCAGTTCTGCAAAGCTTACTGAAGCCACAAAAGGTCTCAGGATCTGTCTCTGTGAACCGAAAGGAAATGTCTTGATAACCACCGCCCAGTCTTCCAAGAAGTTTCTAATTTTCCTTTCAGAGACAAATTGTATATGGAAAGATTCAAAGATAATCTGCACTTGTATATCTCTTAAGACTTGAGACAGGCTGGGGGCCTTCTTCACCATCCAATTTTCGAAAATATTATATCTAACTATAAGTATAATTGTGTTAAGAGTATTTAATCTATCCCCTCTTCTTATTTCATGAAAAAGTAGCACTATATCCTCATACGTAAGTGAAATAGTAGAATTAAACACTCGATTGTACCAAAATTGGACTTTCGCCCATAACTGAGATATCTTAGGGCAGGTCCATAACATGTGGCGGAGATCAGCCCAGCTAAAAGCACAATGTTCACAATGGAAACTTTTATCAGGATAGAACTTGGCCAAACGGGCCGGCGAGAAATATGAGTTATTTAATAACTTTAAATGGGATTCTTTCCAAGTAACCGGTACAATAAGTTTGGCAACTCCCGCCAGACTATCACTGACCTTTTCAAAATCTATAGCCATTATATATGGGCACCAGGGGTTGATTATTTTATCCTCCATCAGTATACCTTGCTTAGTCAGCATAATGTCATAGATCAGAGAAATTGAAGAGTCACCTAAGATAAATCTTCTAATGCAACCCTTAATCTCAGTCCAATCAGTCCCTATATCTGACTGCCAATCTTGAGCATTAACAAAATGCCGAACCTGAAAGTATGCGAACCGCTGCCACCTCGAAAGAGAAAATTGTTCCCTAATAGTATCCCATGAAAGCATCTGAAAATCATCATTAACTAACTGCTGAACATATTCTAATCCCATAACCTGCCAGGCATAAAAACATTTCTGATCAATACCCGGGAGAAATAATGGATTCCCCCTAATTGGTAAATATTCAGAGAAGGAAGCATCAATTTTCATCAGTCTACAAAGTTTATCCCAAGCTATAATTATATTCCTAAAAGACAACAATGAAGATACCTCCAATGGTAAAGACTGCGGAGGACAATGGACAAGGGCTTTTAATGACCATGGCTTAACCATCTAAGATTTAATGTCAATGGTAGAACACCGCTCAGCTTGGGAAATCCAATCAAAGACGAACTTACTATAGACAGCATAATTATATAGCCTAATACTGGGCAATGCTAGTCCTGCACTGGTGTATTTTTGTGCAAGCCTGTCCAAGGATAAACGTGGTTTTTTAGATTTCCAAATAAATTTTGAAAAGCTGGCTGTCAGTTTCCTGAGATCCTTGTTGGAGATCAAAAGAGGTAGATTTTGAAGATAATAGAGGATTTTTGGAAAAATTATCGTTTTAATTAGATTGACCGCTGCCGTAAGTGATAACGGAAATGTTACCCATATCTTAAGATCCTCTTGAATTTTCTGAAATAATCCTTCAAAATTGGCCTGATACCAAAGTTTTGGATTTCTATTGATCTCCAGCCCGAGATATCGCACCGCCTCCACCTTATGAAAAATAGTTAAGGGATAATCCCTACTCGGGTCCCCTAACCACATCAATTCGCTTTTTTCCATATTGATCTTATAACCTGAAAATGAACTAAATTGATTTATCGCATATATCACATTCGGGATTGTATCAGCCACTTTATTAAGAAAAAGAAGGATATCATCTGCATAAAGTAATATTTTCAAATTTTGCCTACCCAACGGAATCCCTGGAAGAATTTGACGTAACTTAACCGCAAGGGGTTCTAAAACTATATTAAAAAGGAGAGGTGAAAGCGGACAGCCCTGTCTTGTTCCTCTTTGTAAAAAAATCCCAGGAGAGATCTTACCATTAATTAGTAAATATAATACAGGATTTTGAAATATTTTTTTCACAAAACTGGAAAATTTACTGAGGAATCCAAATTTAGACAAAGATGAGAACAGATGCTTCCAGGAAATACAGTCAAATGCTTTAACCGCGTCTAAAGTGAGAACCGCTGTGTTTTCAAAATCCCTTCTTTCTCCACATCGTTCTGCATTCCAGATATAATCAACTAAGGTTATTAGTTTCCTAATATTCTTAGATGAGGACCGGGCCGGCATAAAGCCCACCTGGTCCGGATGGATAAGTTTTTCCAAGCAAATGACTAGTCTATGCAATAAAATAGCAGCAAGGATTTTATAGTCCGCATTGAGGACAGAAATAGGCCTATATGAGGCCGGGTCTTTTGGGTTTTTTCCTTTTTTAAGGATCAAAGAGATATTAGCAGCTGTAAAGAATGAAGAGGGGGGTATTATCTGCCGTAAAATAGCTGTTAAATAACTTTTCTAATATTGGAATGAGCGGCTCTGACAGGGTTTTGTAAAATTCGGATGGAAATCCATCCAGACCTGGAGCTTTATTCAATTTAACCCTTGAGATCGCCCCACTAATTTCCTCTACTGAGATGGGGGCATTCAACATATCCAAGTCTTCTAATTGTACTTGAGGGACCAGAATCGTAGACCAAAAGTTTGTTTCATTATCTTGATTAAAATCCCCTTCTGAATATAATTGTCTATAGAAATCGAAAAAAATTCCAGAGATTTCTTCCGAGTTCGAAGTGCATCTACCCTTATACTGTAACACCGGAATGAGATTCTTATGTTTCCTCGCTTTGACTAATCTAGCCAAGCTCTTAGCAGAGCAACCATGGATACTCTTGAAACGCAAGTTAATTTTCACTTCTTCTTCTTGATGTTTTTGTACCAGAACAGCATCTCTCTCTTTCTTGGCATTCACATAAATATTCAAATTAATCCTAGAAGGTGAACTACAATAATTCCTAAAGGCATTTCTTAATTGGTTAGATAATTGTACCTCTCTAGCGCGGATATTCTTATTCCTTAAATATAAAAATCCTTTTATTTCACCCCTTAAGACCGCTTTACCTGCTTCCCAAAAGGTTTCAATTTTATGAAGATAGTCCGCATTATGTCTAGAGCCAATTGGAATCTAAGGGACGCCATCTTGGATGAAGTCACTTAAAGGAACCTTCATTCTTCAGTCGCCGTGGAAAGAAGAGGATGCTCCGCGTTGGATGTCTTGAAGATGGACCCGCTCCGCACCGGATGGATGAAGATAGAAGATGCCGTCTGGATGAAGACTTCTGCCCATCTGGAGGACCACTTCTGCCGGATTCGTTGAGGACTTCGGCCCGGTTGGGTGAAGACTTCTCCCAGCAAGGTGATCTTCAAGGGGTTAGTGTTAGGTTTTTGTAAGGGGGTATTGGGTGGGTTTTAGAGTAGAGTTGGATGTATGGGTGGTGGGTTTTAATGTTGGGGGGGAATTGTAATTTTTTTTCAGGTAAAGAGCTGATTACTTTGGGGCAATGCCCCGCAAAAGGCCCTTTTTAAGGGCTATTTGTAATTTAGTGTAGGGTAGTTTTTTTTTTATTTTGTTAGGAGGATTAGATTAGGTGTAATTAGTTTAAAAATCTTGTAATTTGTTTATTATTTTCTGTAATTTAGTGGGTTTTTTGTACTTTAGATAATTTTATTTAATTGTATTTAATTGTATTTAGTTTAGGGAATTAATTTAATTATAGTGTAGTGTTAGGTGTTATTGTAACTTAGGTTAGGTTTTATTTTACAGGTAAATTTGTCTTTATTTTAACTAGGTAGTTAGTAAATAGTTAATACCTATTTAGTAACTATTCTACTTAGTTAAAATAAATACAAACTTGCCTGTAAAGTAAAAATAAACCCTAAACTAGATACAATGTAATTATTAGTTATATTGTAGCTAGCTTAGGGTTTATTTTATAGGTAAGTATTTAGTTTTAAATAGGAATAATTTAGTTAATGATAGGACATAACCCCAAATTTTTCTTTCATGATTCAGATAGAACATACAATTTTAAACAACTTTTAAATGTACTTCTATAATCAAATGTTCTTAGTTTTTTTGTATCCTTTGTTGAAAAGCAGGAAGGTAAGCTCAGGAGTGTGCACGTCTCTGCAGTACTAAATGGCAGCAGTTTTGCAACAATGTTATACATTAGCAAGAGCACTAGATGGCAGCACTATTTCCTGTCATGTAGTGCTCCTGACATGTGCACTCTGCCTACCTAGATATCTCTTCAACAAAGAATAACAAGAGAACTAAACAAATTTGATTGTAAATTGGAAACTTTTTTTAAATTGTATTCTCTATCTGAATCATGAACTTGGGGTTTCATGTCCCTTTAACAAGCAGTCAACATATACTTAAAGTGAATGTCAACTTTCATGATAAATTGCCCTGTTTTTAAAAAAACTATTAAAAACAGGGGCACTTTTATTCATGAAAGTTTACATTGCACCGGATTTTACAAATACTTACCTTCTGCTTCTCAAACGCTGGATCGCCTATCCCCCGCCTGCAGGTCCTCTGTACTTTGTCAGCAATGACGAAACCAGCTTCCTCCAATCATGGCTTCCCCCCCCAGGAGGGTCCATCTGGTGAGGCCATGCTGTGATTGAAGTAAGCCGGTTTCGTCATTGCTGTTTAAGTACTTTTTACATTTTGTTTTGTATTTTTTAGAGATCACAGGCGTATTTGCTTTAGTGTATGCCTAAAACACATGCATAAAGATTCTTAACATATCATGGGCGAGATTACATATGCAGCGTCACCCACAAAAACCCCCCCAAATAAAAACACCCCCTAATCTAAACTAAACTACTAATAGCCCTTAAAAGGGCCTTTTGTAGGGCATTGCTCTAAGTTAAACAGCTCTTTTACATTTAAAAAATACTAAGTCCCCCCCTAAACAGTAAAACCCCCCACCCACCAAACCCCCCAAAAATAAAAAATAAATAACATTAAAAAAACTAAACAACCCATTGCCCCTAAAGGGGCATTTGCATGGGCATTGCCCTAAAAAGGGCATTCAGCTCTTTTACAGCCCAAAAGAACCATAATCTAAAAAAAAGCCTACGTATAACACCCCCATAGGTACTCACCGTTCCTGAACTCCGGCGAAGAAGGTCCTCTTCCAGGTGGTGAAGTCTTCTTGGAGGCGGCAATATCTTCTTCCAGCACGGGGACCTCTTCTAGCTTCATCCATATACTTTTGTGAGAGGAATATGCTTTTAAGAGGCAGTGCATTCATGCATTTTTTTGGTTTAGGAGCTTAGTGCACCTTGTACATGTTTGATGTGGCCCCTGGCATCCTCATTACTCAATCTATTCTCATTCACTCTCATGTCTAGTTTAAATTATTACTATTATTATCAGTAATTTGTAGAGTTCCAACAGATTCTGCAGCACCATTTAAAGTAGTGACAAGAAATGGGCCTAATCTGTGGTGCACATCAGCTGTTTTTCTGGAATAAAATTAAGAGGAAAATGTAAATTGTATTTGTTTTGAAGATAAAGCAAATGAGAGAAACTTAAAATTCAAAACAAGGAGCAAGATAAATGGACATTTTATTTATCAAGATGTGTATGTGTATCTGTGTGTGCATAGCTTGTTGTACATAACCATGTAACTATGTTGTGTTCATATCCATATACTGTATGTATGTCAGACAGTAACCCTCTTTGTGCAGAGAGATTGTATGTGTTTCTATATGAATCTGTAACATTTTATTGCAAGACAGGGGGCTTCATATTCTGCATTCAATTATTTACTGAATCCCAACAGCAGCAAAGACAGAATATAAGCACCATCACTTTGATGGTCCTTAGGTTCACTATCCACATATATAATACATTCCCTACATCACACTTTTTTTATGCATATAATATCGAGTTATTAAGACACTCCCCTTTAGATTAGTAATCATATAGCACTATATAGACACTCCACTCCTATCCCACTATGGTATTTGTTTACACTGATTAGTTGCATCATATGGACCTTCTGTTCATTATTTATTATATATTATATATTACTGCTAACCTTAAACATCACACTATTGTTTTTTTATATTTCACACATCCATATCACAACATAAGTTTCACTACTCACTCACCATGACTATTCACACTATTAGTTTTATAGATCATCTCCTTGTATCACATAGTCAGTTTAGTATCTGATATTTAATATTGCACTATGAGACAACATCAGATATATTATTGACAATCATAGTGTTATATATTATTATTTAGATATGTTTGATTGATCTATTTGTAGGACAATTCATCTTCTCATATTTTAGAGTATGTCATTTAGTAGGGTGTCATTTGTTATATCCCCTTTCACCAACATTTGATTATTCGCTATCACTACACTCAGTGAACACTCTGCTATATATCTTACAGTAATACTTATACCAGTTTTTATTGTACTTTGATCGGATCGTCAAGCGGTAGTATTATTTGGTCACCTGACCACATTATGCTCAGGTGACATAATCTGGAAGTATGCTTGATTGCGAGTCTGACACTACCTAAGAGTCTTACAGTGGCTTAGAAAACGGCATCAGCGCATCTGATTACATCCAAAATAGAGATGCCAATATAGTAGTGCACCTAACTTGGTTCTGATTATTTTGGATCCCCAAGATTGCGGATAGCTCCAATCTGGTATTAATGTCATATTATATTATATAGAATTTGTATATAATGCGTATGTTTATGTATGACACATGATTTTTTGATGAATGGAGTTCATGTTATTTGCATATGATGTGTCTGAAAAACGCATTGCATGTACTGGGAGATGCTTTGCACCCAGTTTTTATACACTGGTTTGTTTTAAACTTGTTTTAATCTGTTTTTAATAAATGTAGTTATTAGACAACCAGTGTGCACAAGCCTGTTATATACAAGTCCATACAGCTGCCTTTCAAAGTGTGACCTAAAAGATCCCTGAGTTGGTTGCAGATTCTAGGAGTGGGTGAGCTGATACACCTGTAAGATATCAGTCTGCATCTAACAGCACATAAGGGTGCTCTTCTCAAATGTGAGTACCCTGTTTGCTTACTATTATCCATATATGAATTTGGACTACAGATACACACATGAGGCACCTCTCTTTTGTCCTTTAGATTTAATCATCAAGTAGTTAGTGTGACCTCCCCTCTCCATACACTTGAGCAATAGCAGGAACCCGGCTCTCGTAGACCTAAATGGAGTGGAATCTTAATTAATGTAATTGCTAACACCTTTATTTGTCCTACTATTTCATGCAAAATGACTGCTGTAAAAAGGCCTATTACACCAGGTTTGTACAAGACATGCTTGAGCATTACATACACATGTGGCATGAGTTTAATTCATTGGGAGCTTGCTAATAAGACCAGCTTTTAATCACATCATTCCATTCAAAATGCCAAAGATCACAAAATTTGACAGACATAAAATCATATTTTTGCATCAGCCACTCTCAAAGGGAAATCTGCAAAAAACTGTATACTCAAGATGTAGTATTCAAGATGTTATAAAGAAATTTTAAAAATCAGGAGAGGTCAAGGACAAAAAAAGAAAACATTCAAAATTTGATAAGAAGTTTCTCAGAGTTTATTCTCTGAGAGACAGGAAGAAGTCCAGCAAGAACCTGGCTCAGCATCTGGCAGCTTTATCAGGATACCAAGTTGAACCTTCTACAGTCCAAAGAAGCTTAATCAGGAATGGTCTTTGTGGAAAGGTAGCAGTCAAGAAACCACTTTTTTTGGAAGGGAAACAAATTGAAAAGGCTAAGATATGCTAAAGTTCAAAAAGATTGGAATGAAGCTCAGTGGATAAGAGTATTATGTAGTGACAAATCCAAGGTTGAAATATTTGGGTCCAATTGTCGACAATATATGAGAAGTGTTGGAGAGAGTTGGAAGAATGAGTGCTTGCGACCTTCAGTGAAACATGGTGGAGGGTCTGTCCTGGTCTGGGGCTGCACTTCTGCCAGTGGTGTTGGTGATATTGTCCGAATTGATGGGATCATGAATGCTAAAAAGTACAGACAGGTTTTAATTCACCATGCTATTCCTTCTGGAAAGCGCCTAATTGGAAATTGTTTTATTTTTTAGCATGATAATGATCCCAAAAATCATATTTGGAGAGAAAAACAGCTGATAAAACACTGACAGACATGGACTGGCCTCCACAAAGTCCATACCTAAATATTATAGAGGCAGTATGGGATCATCTGGACAAAGAAAGAAATAAGACAACCTAAATCTACCAGAAGATTACATCAGAACAGTCTCCCTTAGTGATAAGGGAGGTCACACTAAATACTGACTTTTGCCTGAAGAAGCCATTTTGTTCTGAATTTTGTTTATTTTGTGCACATATTTTCTGTTTGTATCTCAGTGCTTTCCAAACTGTGTGTCGGGACACACTAGTGTGTCGGCACCAGTGTGTAGGTGTGTCCCTGCTTCTGCACAATTTTTTTTTAATTTTTTAGGTTTCTGACTTTCCGCCTGCCTGCTATGCATATCACATGGTTGACACATGATTGATACCTAGTGGGTCACAGATCATCTTAACCAATTGGTGCAGCTCAGTGGGAACTGAAACATTGGCTGCTTTGGCGGCACATTGGCTCCTGACTGCACGTGTAGTCTCCTTAATTGGCTTGTGACTGCATGTGTAGTCAGTGAGTGGGACAGCAGTGTGTTTGCAGCGCAGGCAGTAGTCAGTAGGGCTCACGGAGCTCTGAGGGCAGCAGCTTAAATGCTGAGCTGAAGTCAGAGGGTTTTTTTTGCAGCTAGCTCCCAGTAGTGCATTGCTGCTCCTGCTCTTGATATATGGATAGGAAGTGGAAGCTTAAAAATGCTTGATGATGAAATGCGATGAAGTAGCTATTGGTGTTATTAAACTTTTTTTTAATTCTTGCACATACATACTGTTACTTATAAATACATATTATTATTATATAATTTATGTATGTGTCAGTATATTTTAAAACAAGTTAGTTTAACCTCCTTTTTGCTAGTACAACTGAATTAATTAACGTGTTGCAAAATGATGTAGGTCTAAAAAGTGTGTCACAACATGAAAAGTTTGGAAAGCTCTGTTGTATCTTAATAAAGAGATGAAAAATAAATATGGATGGCCATTAAAACTTTGCTAAAACAACAAATCTAATGGCAGCCTAAGACTTTTGCACAGTACTGGTGTATGTATGTATATTTATATATATAAATGTGTGTGTATATATATATATATATATATATATATATATATATATATATATATATATGTGTGTGTGTGTGTGTTTATGTACAGTATGTGTGTTCGGTGTGTGTATATATATATATATATATATATAAAAGTGTCTGTATGGACTGTGTATACATATTTAGAGTCAGATCTAATTGTATCTAAGATCTTCAGCTACTAGTCTAAACTTTTAACTATGTGCCACAAGAATAGTAAATCATTTTCTGCTGTCATGTTTGTCATGTGAGCAGGGAGTTTTTGCTATACTTAGCATCACTTTTAATTTTTACACTGCAGTTAATATTACGTTAGTTTTCTTTCCTTTGTCTGTAACTGGCTAGGTGTCATTTTTTTCAGGTAAACAAAATTTGTCTCTACTAATACATGCACTCCAGATGTACATATGTCCTTAGGCTTCAACCAGAGTTAGTACTTATATATTTACGTATTTTTAGAAAGCGCAAACTATATTTATTTAGTTTCTCTTTCCTATCATATATATTGTTTTTATTTCTATTTTAGTAATATCTGCATTAACATTTGCAGCTTATCAGGTAAGTGGTACTCTGTACCAGGCCCACTCTCTGAGGTCTTTCCAAACCTTCTCCACTCCCCACTCTTTGGCCACAGCCTATGAGATAAATATACATACTCATGTAGCTTTACATGCAGTATATTTCCTGGACTGCATAACACATTTTACTGACAAATTGCTCATCATTTTTACTCATTTTTGTAGCTGGCACTGCCATGTCTAGCATACTTCACACCAATTGGATAGTGTGCATAAGTCCTTTTACATCTTATGGCTTCGGTATAGTGTATAAATCAGGATTCAAATGGTTTGCATATAGTTAAGCCTAAGGGGCCGTTTTATTAAAGTGCGAGTGGACATGATACGATGTAACGTATCATGTCCACCGCACATCGATAAATGCTGACAGCATACGCTGTCGGCATTTATCATTGCACAAGCAGTTCTGGTGGACACCAGTCCTGTACACTCTGCTACAGCACTGACAATGGTTCCATGATTTTGAACAAACTGTTATGTATGCAGCTCTTAAATGCTAATATATACTAAGCATATTCCCCGCCCCCCAGGAATATAAATGGGGAGCCTTTGGGTAACTACCCTCCCTTTTAACCCCACATCCCAAACCTCTGAGGGCGTTTGTGAGCCTTGGATAGTCAGATAATAAGATGCTGGCCCCCTCCAGAGTCCTTTATTAGTTAGCTCACTACTCCCAAGGGAGCTCTAGAGGACCAGTAGAACTGTCTCACCTACAAGCTGAAAATGCCTTCAGCATCACTCCTTTTTCTTATATAATTTGTTTATTTTTATGGTTGAAATTTGCAAAATAAGCAGCCTCCTGTCTTGCAATACAATGGGGATTATTCTAGACTTGGTGACGGAAAACTCTAGATTTTATTAAAGACAGGAGGTGAGTATTGGTACCATTTAATGGACCCTCCCAGACAACATATACCAGAGAAGTATAATTTTGTTTCTATTCTGTTCCTATTGTTTGATCACATGGGTTTGTTGTATTTTCATATTGTATTTACTATTTCTTCTTGTTATTGCTATTTGACTCTTGATAGAAATACTCTTGTATCTTGAGTATTTTGTTTTGTTTGGTTGCTGGTCTCCTCTTGCTACTGGAAAAGAGGAAGTAGAGACAGCATTCCTTGGGTTTGATACATAGAGGCCCATTTATCAAGCTCCGTATGGAGCTTTTGGGCCCGTATTTCTGGCGAGTCTTCAGACTCACCAGAAACAGCAGTTATGTAGCAGCAGTCTAAAGACCGCTGCTCCATAACCCTGCCCGCCTGCTCTAAACAGGCGGACAGGAATTGCCACAATTCAACCCGATCAAGTATGATCGGTTTGATTGACAGATCCCCTCTTGTGTGCTCTCCGCATTCAGCAAGGTCTTGTGGACCTGATCCACACTGTCGTATCAGGTCCGCAAGACCTTTGTTAAATAGGCCTCATAATGCTGTGATCTTATTGGTTGTTCATTTTGTCCTGCTATGATCTCTCTCTGTATTTGATTCTGTTGGGATTCAGTAAAGAAATGAATCTTTAATAAAATTTAGATTATTCGGTCACCAAGGCAAGAATAATCACAATTCTATTGAATTTATGTATGATAAATGCCGTTTTACAGAAGTCATCTGAAAATTATTCTTTTTTTTTTAATTTCTCTACTGTGCATATTTTAATAATAACATTGTTTCTGGGAATGCTGTCCCATGACTCTGAGAGTACGGAGTGGGTTTTCACCAAATAAAAGTGTACTGTCCTCACTACTGATAGCTAGACAGCTAGTTAACAAACCAGACAGAAATAGCTTTGTGTTTATTCCAAACTGATTTTACTTCTGAATAGTTATTTTGTAAAACTGCAATACAATAAGAAAAGTTGAAATTACACATTATGTAGTTACATGTGGTGCTTGTAATACATACAATAATACATGTTTCTAACACAGAGAGCTTACATTTAATCCTTACAGTAAATAACAATGCAATTCAAATGTACAATGAACTCTTAGCAAACAACAAATAACTTACAGGCATAAGTATATTTAGAGGAAAATGTTAAGAGCTGATTCCCATGCTTCTTGAAGCTAAGATGGCTGCTGAGAAACTGAAAGTAAGACTTTTTATTAACAAACTTTATTAACACTTCCTGTTTTATT
Source organism: Bombina bombina (assembly GCF_027579735.1). NCBI lineage: Eukaryota > Metazoa > Chordata > Amphibia > Anura > Bombinatoridae > Bombina > Bombina bombina. The sequence continues at coordinate 1,084,789,386 of NC_069502.1, forward strand.
CTTGAGAGGAACCAAGCTGTAATTGCAACATGAAACCACCAGATGTCATCAACATGAACATAATAAGCATATAATAGACAGAACACTCCCTGCCTGGTATAAACATAATCCACTATTACATGATATATAAATTATTATTAAATTCAACCATATAACTCTTTACTTTGAAAAAGAACAATTAAATCTGACACAGGTCTAAGGTATACTTTAGCAGTCCCTTGTTTAATGATTTTGACCTCTACTTTGCGAATTTTACCATCACCACTAGGAATGGTTTTTACAATAAGACCCATTGGCCATCCGTAGCGCTTTACTTGAGAGTCTTTCAACAATACAAGATCTTCTTCTTGAACGTTTTGTTTCTCTTTCCATTTTCTATATTTCCATGTTTGGATACATTTGATAGTCACTGTTTCAGCTTGCAAGAAATCAAATGAATGGCATAACCCTTTGCAGCAATGCCAGCCTGTACATGACTCCTTTTGAGTGCTGCTGGAAAATGACTTGGCAATGTGAATAAGTGTTGCTATACCTCTCACAAGAGACTTCCACTTTGAGAACCTGAGAAATCTATGTGAGTCTAGCTGGCGTTCATACACCTCAGTTATTAAAGCTGTCACTTCAGGTCTGATCTCACTATCAGAATCTGGTTCAATGAGGTCAAATACTTCAGCTTCAGATTGATCACCTGAATCTGCCTGATGTAAGAAATCTGGGCCTGAGAACCAGTTTGGTATGTTTTAGGTGAGCTGCCTGAATTGGTCTAGTACCATGATCTGCTGGATTCTGACTGGTGTTAATATAATGCCACTGATCTGGATTAGTAGATTTTCTAATACGAATTATTCTGTTTGAGACATATACATGAAATCTCCTACAAGTATTGTGAATATAACCTAACACAATTTTGCTATCAGTGTAATATTTAACTGCATAAAGTTCAATGTCCATTTCTTCAGTAATAAGTTCAGCTAGCTCAACTGACAAAACAGCTGCACATAATTCTAGACGTGGCACTGTATGGGCTGGTCTTGGAGCTAGTTTAGATTTGCCCATAATAAAGCCTACATGACATTGACCGCTACTGTCTATGACTCTGAGATATGCCACAGCTCCTATCGCTACAGTAGAAGCATCAGAAAAAACACATACCTCCTTTCTTACTGTGGATGATAGTGACACTGGCACATAGGGTCTGGGAATACTGAGATCTTCAAGATGGATCAGGTCTTCTGTCCATGCTCTCCATTGAGCTTCTCTATCTGGTAAGAGTGGGGAATCCCAGTCACATTGGTCTGTTGAGAGTTCTCTGACTAAAGATTTACCTTGCATACTGATTGGAGATGCAAACCCAAGTGGGTCATAAAGACTGTTTACTGTAGCCAGGATACCTCTCCGTGTGAAAGGTTTTACCTCTTTAGACACTTGAAAAGTGAAACTGTTGGTCTGTAAGTTCCAACTTACTCCTAAGCTCCTTTGGAGGGGTAGAGGATCGACACCTAAAACAAGGTCCTTTAGATCTTTAGCTCTGTCATCTGCAGGAAATGCTTTTGTTGGATGCCACTTTGTGTAGCTTGAGATTTGATCCTGCGAGCATGTCCTTAGCTCTCTGCAGGAGACTGACTGCTTCAGCTTCAGTAGGCACAGATGCGAGTCCATCATCTACATAGAAATTCCTCAAGATAAACTGTTCTACATCTTCGCCATACTCACTCTTTCCTTGCTTTGCTATTTGTCTTAGACCATAAATGGCTATGGCTGGGGAAGGGCTGTTCCCAAAGACATGTACCTTCATCCTGAACTCTGTAATTTCTTTGTTAAGGTCATTGTCACGAAACCAAAAGAAATCTCAAATAGTTACGGTGATCTTCTCTAACCATGAAACAGTAAAACATTTGTTGTACATCAGTGGTAATTGCAACTTGCTCTTTGCGGAAACGTAAAAGGACACCTAGTAGTGTATTATTTAAATCAGGCCCACTGAGGAGTGTGTCATTCAGTGAGATGCCTTCAAACTGAGCACTTGAATCAAAAGCTACTCTGATCTGTCCTGGCTTCTGAGGGTGATAGGCACCAAAGATTGGTAGGTACCAACACTCCTCATCTGGTTCCAATGGTGGGGCAGGTTCTGCTTGGTCATGGTCAAAGATCTTTTGCATAAAGTTAACAAAATGTTCTTTCATTTCAGGTTTTTTCACAAAGGAATGCTGTAGAGCAAGTAGTCTAATCTGAGCTTGCTCTAAGTTGTTTGGTAGTCTAAGACGAGGTGAGCGAAATGGTAGGGGTGCTACCCAGTAATTTGCTTCATCAACAAACATCTCTTTTTCAACTACATCAAGGAACATACCATCTTGAATAGACATAGCAGGTTTGTCATAGTTTGGAGTAGTAACAAACACATTATCATCTAAACTGCCCACATTGTGAGTTGCAGTTCCTAAATAACACAATGAGGGGGTGTATGACTGTTGTTTACAAGCATTAAAAGTCTCTTTTACCTATATATAGCTAGTGCATGGGCTGAACAGAGAAGTGCGCCCACTAGGCAGCACATTTGTCTTGAAAGAGTTCACATCTGCTGGTCTATGAGCTCCTCCTAAGCATACTTCCCCAACTATGACCCAACTTAAGTCTAAATGTTGTGCATAAGGACTGTTGTGAGGCCCATTAATCTGCTCACGTACTTTGTGCACCTTCAGAATGTCTCTTCCTAACAAGAGAAGTATTTGTACGTTAGGGTCAAGTGCTGGGATCTTGTCTGTTAAGGATTTCAGATGAGGGAAATGCTGTGTAATCTCAGGTGTTGGAATTTCTGACCTGTCATCAGGTATCATGTCACATTCAATGAGTGTGGGGAGTTTTATGTGTGTTTTCCCATCAATAGACTGGACAGTGAAGTCGGATACCCTACGCCCTGTTTTCTCCGTAATGCCTGAGCATGTTCTTAAAGTGTAGGAAAATGTTTCACCACTAATGTTAAACACATCAAAAAACTCTGATTTGGCTAAATAACGGTTACTTTGATCATCTAACACTGCATACATCTTTACAGAACAGTCAGGTTTATTAGAGGGATATACAGTCACTAAACAAATCTTGGTACATGATCTGGGCCTTGTCCCTTTCCCGCATACCTCTGTACACTTGGATACAATAGTGGGTGGAGTAGCTTCCTCTTGCATCCCGCCTTTCTCTCCCTTTGGTAAAGGAGTCTCTACTGCCCAGGGAGCTGGACCTGGATGCAACGCTGAAGTATGCTGGTCACTGTTGCATTTTCTGCATCTTATGTTATTTTTGCAGTCTTTGGCAATGTGTCTGGTGGATGCACAACATCTAAAGCAGATAGAATTCTCCTTCAGGTAAGCTTTACGTTCATCAATGTGCTTGCTTCTGAACCCACGACACTTTGACAGTGGGTGTGGTTTATTATGAATTGGACATGGACTGTCTGATTCCATGGATTTCCATGAAGGGCTTTTCACTTGCGGAGTTGCATTAGTAGCTGACACTTCTGTCTTTCTTACTGACACTGTTGGTCTGTTGCTGTACCTTGTTCCTGACTTCTCTGTATTTACTGGAAATTAGTTGCTGCATGTTGAGAATATGAAGCTTGGATCATTTCTGGTCTTTGCTTGGTTGACAATAAATCTGGTGAAGAAACTGAATGGTGGAAAGGAGACATGATGGTCTTCTTTGTACTTGGAACCTTGAAAAATTCACTTTTCTTGCAGGCTATATGGCAGTTTTTCAATAATTGGTCTGATGCCACGAGCTGTGTCTAGATATGCCAGTCCTGGCAAAAAGCCTCCTGCCTTAGCTGCATTCACCTCCAACAACATGTCACCAAGTTCTCTTATTGTCTTTGTTTGAGATTTTGGGGAAGTTTTCTAGCTTCTTTAACAGTGCATTCTCAATAGCTTCAGGGCTGCCATAACATTTTTCTAGTCTCTGCCATACCATTTTAACTCCATCAATTGGGTTATTAACATGCACTGACCTGAGTCTCTTAGCCTGTTGAGATGACTCTGGTCCAAGCCACTTAGTCAAAAGATCTAGCTCTTCTCTGGCTGTAAGATTAAGATCTCTGGTGACACCTTGGAATAATGTCTTCCATGCCCAGTAGTTCTCTGGTCGATCATCAAATGTTAGTAGCCCTGTACTCACTAACTCTCAACGAATCAGGTGCTTTGCTAGGTCAGTAGTCTCTGAAGTTCCTAATGTGCTATTTCTGAGAGGGGATATGTGAGAGTCCATATAATGTGATGGATATTGTGGATCAGCGTAACCTCTGTTTTCTTGAAAGCGCAATCTTGGTGTAGAGACATTTGCAGTGTCAGTCTGGGAAGGAGGGTGCAAGTCAGGAATACTTGGAGTAGACTGTAAATATGTTGAGTAGGAAACTGTGGCATTATGCTGGACATATGTTGGATAGGAGCATGCTCTGTTTTATCTTGGTCTAGAGCATGGTTCTGTACATACTCACGAGTCCTTTGTACTGAATCATGGGTAGTTATTTCTGCAAAATCTTGAAGTGGTTCCTCTTCTAGTTACGCTGCTGCTTCATAGACTGCTGCTTCTGCAGATGCTGCAACTGCTTTGAATCTTTAGCACATGCATATTAGCTTCTAACTCTGCCTTGCGTTGCGCTGTTTCAGCTTCACACCTTGCTGTCTCTGCTTCCATATCTGCTTTGCGCCTAGCTGCCTCTGCTTCCATATCTGCTTTGCACTTAGCTGCCTCTGCTTCTAGTGCTGCTTTCTGCTTTATCATGTCTGCTTCTTTTTCAGCATAAGAAACTTGTGCCTGGGCTGCTTGTGCTTTAGCACGGGCTCTGAGTCCTGCAGAACTTGCTGATGATCTGCTGGAGCGCACTGAATATTTAGAGCCAGAGGCATAGGATCTGGTCTCTAAAGTTTGCTGCATCAAATCAACACTCTTTTCTTGGTTCATAGTGAACAGGTTAAAGTAGCACAATATTTTAAATGCAGTTCTTGTGCAAATTATTTTTACTGCCTTTCACTTTAAATTGCAGGTCTTGTATGTTTGCTTGATATTGCTTCTCACTTTTCAATGCAGCTCCTATATCTTCCCTTGATATAGCATGCTTTTTACTTTACAATGCAGCTCTTGTATCTTGCCTTGATATAGCTTGCCTTTTTACTATACAATGCAGCTCTTGTATCTTGCCTTGATATAGCATGCCTTTTTACTGTACTGTCCTCACTACTGATAGCTAGACAGCTAGTTAACAAACCAGACAGAAATAGCTTTGTGTTTATTCCAAACTGATTTTACTTCTGAATAGTTATTTTATAAAAAGGCATATGTATATTTAGAGGCAAATGTTAAGAGCTGATTTCCATGCTTCTTGAAGCTAAGATGGCTGCTGGGAAACTGAAAGTAAGACTTTTTATTAACAAACTTTATTAACACTTCCTGTTTTATTCTTGAGAGGAACCAAGCTGTAATTGCAACATGAAACCACCAGATGTCATCAACATGAACATAATAAGCATATAATAGACAGAACAAAAGGTAAGAATATTAGTGCAGTAGATTTATTTGCAACTCACTCAGCTCTCAGATTCAAGAGATATTTTTTTCTTCTTCTTCTTCTAGCTCAACAAAGCACTAACTAAACCAACATAGTTAAATTAATGATCAATCACCTAAATTGCAAGTTTTGCGGTATGGCTATACCACTGAAAAATTGGCCTTTGCGAGCGGAATATTCTGCTCATCTGTATTACAAATCGCGGCTGTTCGGCTATACCGCTAGCGTTTTAGCCTATACTGCAACTTTCCATTCCTTACTCAAAAAATGGCTTTTGAATGTGTGGAATTTTCAGCTCACCCATATTACAGGTCGTGTGGTCCGACTATTACGATAGCGTTATAGCTTATAACGCCATGATTCCGCTAGCCCCCCCCCCTATAGTTATGGATTTTTGAAAGAAAAATGTTTCACAAAACTCATAACAAAAATGTCACAAAGTACACTAACATCCATAAACTACCTATTAACCCCTAAACTGCCATCACCCCTCATCACAAATACTATAATAAACCTATTAACTCTTAATCCGCCGCCCACCGACATTGCCAACACTAAAATAAAGTATTAACCCCTAAACCTAACACCCCCTAACTTTAAATTAAAGTTACAATATAACTACCTTAAAACAAATAAAAACTTACCTGTGAAATAAAAAAACTAAGCTAATTACTATTTTAAAAACTAAATATAAAAAAACCTAAATTACAAAATTAAAAAATCCTAACACTAAAAAAAACTAAAACTAAAAGTACAAAAACCAAAACAAAGACACAGCCCTCTCCTGGTTTGCCTCATATCTCTCAAACCGCTCGTTTTCAGTTTCCTTTAACAATATATCTTCTGATCCTTTACTTCTCTCAGTGGGAGTACCGCAAGGCTCTGTCTTGGGTGCCTTGCTTTTCTCTCTCTATACATCCTCCTTCTATACATCCTCCTTTGGCTTCCAGTACCACTTGTATGCTGATGATACCCAAATCTATCTTTCCTTTCCTGATATCTCTCTCTCTTTACTCAACCAGATTTCCAACTGCCTCTCTGAAATTGTCTCTTGTATGTCTTCACACTACCTCCAAAACTGAGCTGCTTCTTATTCCCCCCTCTTCAAGACATCCGACACCTGACATTTCTCTGACAGTCAGAGACTCTATTCTCAACACCTCACCCCAGGTCCACTGACTTGGAGTCACACTTGACTCAGAACTCGCATTCAACCCACATATACAAGCACTTACCAAATCCTGCAGTGCACAACTAGGCAACATTTTCAGAATTCGTCCCTTCCTTACTAAAAAAACTACAAAAATACTAATCTATTCCCTCAATTTGTCACACATTGATTATTGCAATCTACTTCTAAATGGCCTTCCAAAACACTGCCTCTCCTCCCTCCAATCTATTATGAATGCTTCAGCTATACTCATCCACCTAAGTCGCCGATCAACATCAGCTGCTCCACTCTGCCAGTCTCTATACTGGCTCCCCATAAACTCCAGAATACAATTTAAAGTATTAACCCTAGGGGCGGAGCCAGCGCTCAGCTTGAGCAGACGCATAGACCCTGAGCTCCAGCTATTAATATATATTATACCTGAATTTTGGAGCTTATTTTGCACCAAAGGTGCTATTTTCACTCTAACTGAGCCCTATAACAACCGAGGAGTTATTTGGTACTTAAGACCTGGTTCAATTAGCCGCAACGGAGCGAAAGATTGAAGTTTAGCTGACCTCTGGGCCTGCACGAAAAAACTGCGCCCTGTGCCTTATACAACAAGACGGCAGTGGGTAAGCCCTGAACTGGCCTCACGAGGAAGGGACTGATTGAATGTATGATCTCTAGGAACATGGAAGGGCTACTTATGACACTGCAAAATTGGATGGCTGATTTTGAGGACAGGATGAGCCAAAGATTTTACCGCCTCCTATCTGTTATGGCGGATACACATGCAGGGGTTACCATTGAGGACCCGACGGTGCCATCATGTACAGCTCTGTGCGCACAATGCAGCGATGTACCGGAGGATATAATCCCACCTCCGGCTGTCCTGGTGCCCATCATAGATTTGGCGGCTGGCAGAACCCCTGTGGCCCTGTCCGGGACAGCTTTTTTGGCCCTCATGACTCGCGGGAGCTCCTACTGCTATGATGGTGCGGTCAGGGTACCCCAGGGGACTGCACGTCATAGTCAAGTCGACCCTCACGCGAATGGCAGCTTGGGGCTAAACCCGGTGGAAATCATATGCCAGTGGTCATTAGATCCGTCTGTTGCCTTGGTGAGGCTGCATCGTGTGAGGGCTGGTGTGGGCTGAGTGTTCATACTGATGATGTGGGAGCACGAGATGCATCCTCTCCCCAGCAGCCGCTCAATTCAACAAACTGACTTTGCCCTGTAACTGCACTCCTACATGACGACTGCAAAGTCTGAGTTGATAGCTGCAGCCTTACGACCATCCTGATTTATTGCTTTATGCTGGTGTGTGCCAGCCAAAAGGTGATGAGGGACTCTCTCTCTTGTAAGATTATTTGCCTACATTTGGATCTAAACAGATCATTGTACAGTTTTTACCCCACTTGGATAATTGCTATTGCTACCCCCTGACTTTCCTCATTATTTTTTTTATTACACTATGCAGCATTCCAAGCTCGAGCAAAGCCTCAAGGAAAAATGGATATTCCTAGCCCGACAAGTTATTGTGTGTTTGGGGGGGGGGGGGGGTCTGGGGAGCCATACATCAAGTTTCAGTTAGGGACTTTCAACACATAAATTCTTAGATAAGTGACCAACTTAAAAGCAGTTAACTGCATGTGATGATGCTTCATACATTACTATGTTTTCATCTCAGGTGGAAATTTACTGTTGTGTGCCCCTTGACCCCCACTGTTATTTATTAATAGGCTGAAGTATTATGATAGTTTCTAGGTATTTACCTGCTTCGGTGCCTTTCATGTATAATTCTACTGTACGTGTGTGATTATATGTGTTATTCTAGATACTGTATAAGTTGCATATGTAGGTTCAGCTTATTTCATAGCATTTGGATAGGATTGGAAGTAGTGGGAGATCCCACTTTCAAAGCTCTCTACTGCATCTGCCCTTAACAGTCATCACACATAATGAATAACCCAAGATAATAGTTGTAATTGCTCAATCGCTTATATTTTGTGCTGTACTGCTATTTGTTCCTGTTTATGACCTCTTCAATGTATATTATACTACATGTCTGCTGTTTTGATGCAATGTAATTTGTTGTTTACCTTTCTATTTTTCTCACATTGCTATCTGTTTTATGTTATGTTTAAGTTATATGTTGCTATGTGTATTATGAAGTCCTTGGGCTGATTCAGTGGCGTAACTTTTACACTGGGTAATATGAACACGACATAATCTTGATCACAGTAACTAAATCTATGGACATAAGGGTCAATCTAGTGTTTCAGTCACATCCTCATCTCTGGATCGCTTTGCGGTAGTACTTCATTTATAAAAGATATATGTGTGTCATTGTACTACTAACTCCTAGTATGGTGTAGGCCTACCTCTTATGATCTTTTAATGTGTGTAACCTGAGTGCTGGAGGGAGCAATGCTTTTATAGCATATAATCTAATAATATTGAACTACCTAGTTAATTATGCCATGTGCACAGATCACCATTAATCCTAATGACCTTAGTGCCCTATTAAATGTCTATTTGGGATCCCTTCTCCATATATACTCTGTAGAAAGTCTGCCCCCTTATCTCTATCTCTATTGTGGTCCCCTCCCGAGACTATGCACTGGCGGGGAGGAAAGTATATACACCTAAATATAACTTAAGATCCATTCCTTGCTCATCATGAAGGATTTTGTTTACATTCTAGACTTCGCCCCCCCTTCCCTATCCACCCTTCCCCTCTCCTTTCCACCCTCCCCCTCCCTCTCCGCCCTTCCCCCCTCCCTTTCCACCTTCCCCCTCTCCCTTTCCATCCTTCCCCCCTCCCTTTTCATCCTCCCCCACTCCCTTTCCATCCTTCCCCTCCCTTTCCATCCCCCCCTCTTTCCATTCCCCTTCTCTTTCCATCCTCCTTCCCCTTTCCATTCCGCTTCTCCCCTTACCATCCTACTCCCCCCCTTTCCACCTTTCTCCCTCTCCAGTACCCTCCTCTCCCTTCTCCCACCCCTCTCTCCCTCCCTCTCCTCCCCCCCTTTTTTTTTTTTTTCCTCTCCCCCCCCCTTGGCCCCTTTCCTCCTTTCTCCCTTTCCCCCCTCTCTCCCTTTTCCATCCCCCCCTCATAAATGTAAGGTAAGGGATAACTAGCTTATCCTCCATACTCCTTTTTGGCAGAGTTATATCGTCTCTGCCCTGTTCGTAGAACCAATGTAGTGGTTTCTGTTTATATAAGCGAAAAAAATGGTTCCCCGGATTAAAAACGAAGAGATTCATTAGGAATTATCCTGAGTTCAATGTCTATAGACTGTTTATCACCATAATTTTAGTATTGATGTTAGCTCATTTGTGTATCATCTATCTGTTTTCCTATGTATGCGTGAAACTGTCTATGTGGTTCTTTATCTCTGACACAACGTTTGGTACTTGTATCCTTAACGTTCTTTTCCATAACAGCAGTATCTTCCCTCAATGTTATTATTAGTCTTAGGGACCTACCCGCGGTCCTAGCTGCCATGGAAAGAAGCCTATAAAATGCAGGCCATGTCCAGGTCTGCATTATTAAAAACCCCTCTGAGTAGTACTTTTAATACAGGGGTCCAAAAGTGGCCCCGGCAGTATTGGGGGGAAAAATGAGGGTGATATCAGGTTTGCTTTTTAATCTCCACACCTTTGACTACATTTCCATTTGGGTCAGCTATACGAATATTGTGTTAAGGGTACTATTCTGCATATGTTGTTATGTATCTTTTATTTTTGTTTTTTCTTAGGCATGCGATATGTATCTTACCATGTAATATGTGCCATATGTCTGTATGAGCAAACTGTATTTGTCTTGGAAATTGTTATTCCCTCAATAAAAATACTTAAGACAAAAAAAAAAAAAAGTATTAACCCTAACTTACAAAGCACTCAACAGTCTAACTCCCAACTAAATTTCTTCTTTAATCTCCAAATATTCCCCATTGCGTCCTCTTCTATCAACCTCTGACCTATGTCTCTCTACTGTTATCTCTATATCCCACTCCCGCCTCGAAGACTTCTCACATGCTGCTTCTGTCCTCTGGAATTCTCTACCCCCCTCCATAAGACTGTCTCCAACCTTGTATAGCTTCAGACTGTCAGTGTGCCAGGAATCAGACTGAGACGAGAAGTGCAAAAATAATCACACCTTTATTAATAGCAGAAAATAACAAGCCAGGAATCAAAACCAGAGCTGGTAGTCAGACAAGCTGAGTCAGGAGCCAAAGTGAGTAGTCAGATGAGCCAGAATCAGGAAGAAGGAGCACAGCAGAGTCAGGAACAAGTCAGGGATCAGGATCCAGGAGGGACGTCAGACAGCCAGGTAATACACAGGAGCTCTCACAAACAGGTCTGAGACAACGCAAGGACAAAGCATACTGAACAGAGGCCCTTTAAATTATAAGTGATGACATCAGAATTCTGAGACTGCATCCTGTCTCACACGGATGATGTACACCAGTCTGGCCATAAAAGGAAGTGCAGGAAATGAGCAGCATCACACAGTATGCACCAGAGTCAGCAAGAGAGGTGAGTAAATGACTGCCAGCAGAACATGGCAAACAAAACAGGGAAAAAACCCTGACAGTACCCTCCACTCAATGACCCCCTCCTCCCCCGCGGGAGGGCAAAAGGCTTATTGGGGAAACGGGCATGGAAGGCACGGAGAAGGGTGGGAGCATGAACATCAGAGAAAGGAACCCGTGAACGCTCCTCCGGACCATAGCCCCTCCAGTGAACCAAATACTGTACACGGCCCCTGGACATATGAGAGTCAATAATGCTGTTGACCTCATACTCCTCATGTTGTCAACAAAGATAGGACATGGACGAGGCAACACAGTGGTAAACCGATTACAGACCAATGGTTTCAAGAGGAAGACATGAAAAACATTGGAGATGCGCATTGCAGGAGGAAGGTCAAGAGCATAGGCCACAGTATTGACCCGTCGGAGTATTCAAAAAGGACCGACATAATGGGGAGCCAGTTTATTGGAAGGCACACGAAGATTCAAGTTGTGGGAGGACAGCCAAACTCTCTCACCAACCTGATAGGAAGGCCTGGAACTTTTGGCGCTGCACATAACTATAAAGGCAATCCTGAATCTGCACCCATTTGAACGGAGTTGCTAGAGATACTCCTCCAAAACGGAATACCCTGAGACATGAATGAATTGGGCAACAAGGATGGCTGAAACCCATAATTCACCATGAACGGGGATAACTTGGAGGAACTCTGCCCAAGGTAACAGTTCAGACCAATTATTGTGGTGATCTGAGACATAGAAACGGAGGAACTGTTCCAGAGCTTGATTAGACCGTTCCTCAGCCCCATTGGATTGAGGGTGATATGCCCTGGAGAAGGAAAGCTGGATCCCCATTTGAGCACAAAAGGAACGCCAAAATCTGGAGACAAACTGGCTACCCCAGTCCGACACTATCTGCTTGGGTAACCCATGTAAACGGAAGACCTCCCGGGCAAAAATTGAAGCAAGCTCCTGAGCGGTAGGCAACTTCTTCAAGGGAATGCAATGTGACATTTTAGAAAAATGGTCAACCACCATAAGGATAACAGTATTGCCATTGGAAACAGGGAGCTCGACAATGAAGTGCATGGAAAGATGTGTCTAAGGACGCTCACCATTAGCAATAGGTTGAAGAAGACCCACAGGAAGACGTCGAGGAGTCTTATTCTGTGCACAAACTGAGCAGGAGGCAACATACGCAGCAACATCAGAATGAAGACCTGGCCACCAGAATTGTCGAGTGACAGACCAAATCATTTGGTTCTTGTCTGGGTGACCTGCGGATTTAGGATAGTGGTAAGTGTGCAAAAATTTAGTTTGAAGATTCTCAGGAACAAAACACTTACCACTAGGTTTCTCAGGAGGTGCATTGGTTTGTGCAGCCATGATCTCCTCCCCCAAGGGAGAAGTCAAATTAGTACGTATGGTAGCCAAAATATGGTCAGGAGGTATAACTGGAGTAGGTAGAGACTCCTCCTTGGACAGAGGGGAAAATTGTCAAGAGAGGGCATCAGCCCTAACATTCTTTCTACCAGGCAGGTAGGAGACCACATAATTAAGCCAAGACAAAAATAGCGCCCATCTGGCCTGTCGGGGCGACAAATGTTTTGCTTCAGATAGATAAGTTAAATTCTTGTGGTCAGTAAGAATGAGAACTGGCACGCTAGTACCCTCGAGAAGATGCCTCCATTCCTTGAGTGCCAAAATTATGGCCAGTAATTCCCTGTTGCCAATTTCATAATTGCACTCCGCTGGAGACAATTTCTTATAGAATAAACCACATGGATGCAAGGAACCATCAGGCGTAGGACATTGAGACAAGAGGGCATCTACTCCAGTCTCAGACTCATCGACCTCAAGAATGAAAGGCAGGACAGGGTTAGGATGAGCCAGAACTGGAGTGGCAGCAAAGGCAGTCTTAAGACTATCAAAGGCCTTAATGGCAGTAGGTGACCAATGGAGTGGACCATTCTCTTTACGGGTCATATCTGTGATAGGTTTGACCAAGGAAGAAAAGTTTTTAATAAACTTTCTATAGTAATTAGCGAACCCCAAAAAACGTTGAATAGACCGAAGACCAACTGGAAGAGGCCACTGCAGAACTGCAGATAACTTGGGTCAGGACCCATTGATAACCCTGCAACAGAGATAACATAACCTAGGAAGGTTACTTCAGTCTGATGGAACTCACATTTCTCGAGTTTACAAAACAGGCCGTTCTCACGTAATTTCTGAAGCACCCGTGTAACATCAGAACGATGAGCCTCAAGTGTGGGTGAGTGTATGAGGATGTCGTCCAAGTACACCACAACACACTGTTGCAACATATCTTGTAGGACATCATTAATAAATTCCTGGAAAACAGCAGGAGCATTACATAGGCCAAAGGGCATTACAAGATACTCATAATACCCGCTCCTGGTGTTAAATGCTGTTTCCCATTCGTGGCCCTCCTTGATCTTAACGAGATTGTACGCTTCTCTCAAATCAAGTTTAGTAAAGACCGTAGCTCCTTTGAGGCGGTCAAAGAGTTCCGTAATGAGTGGAATAGGGTAAGCATTCAAAATGGTAAGATGATTAAGACCCCTATAATTGATGCATGGTCTTAACTCACAACCCTTTTTCTTCACAAAGAAGAAGCCAGCCCCTGCAGGAGAGCAGGATTTGTGGATGATCCCCCACGACAGAGCATCTGCAACATACTCCTCCATAGCACAATTCTCCGCAACAGACAGAGGGTAAACCCGGCTCTGAGGAGGAATGGATCTGGGCTGCAGGTCTATGGCACAATCATAAGACCACTGAGGAGGCAACGTACCGGCACGCACCTTGTCAAAAACGTCTAGGAACTCTTGGTACTCCTCTGGCAATAGAGATACTGAAGAAGTGCACAAGACTTTAACTGGTTTCCGAAGACAAGTGGAAATACATTGCGGAGACCATGACAAAATTTCGGACCTGCGCCAGTCGAGACTGGGATTGTGCTTTTGGAGCCAGGGATAACCCAGAACAACCGGAAAATGCAGAGAGTTTATCACCTGGAACTGGAGGGTTTCAAAATGGAGAACCCCAACAGCCATGGATAACGGAGCAGTTTCGTGAGTAACAAGTGCGGGCTGAAGGGTCCTGCCATCAATGGCCTCAATAGCAAGTGGAACGGGCCGAGGCAAAACAGGAATGGAGTGCTTTGATACAAAAGCACTGTCAATGAAATAGCCCGCAGCACCGGAGTCAACAAGAGCCTTGGTGACTATGGAGGAGTCCACCCAGGAAAGGACAACCGTGACCAAAGGTTTCTCCTTTAGGGGTTCCGGGGACGAGGATAAGCCACCCAAGGTCTGCCCCCGACAGGACCTTAGGTGTGAGCGTTTCCCGGCCGTGTAGGACAAGACTTCAAAAGGTGGCCCTGTAACCCACAATAGAGGCAGAGCCCCTCCCTCCTCCTAAAGGCCCTCTTCACCGTGGAGAAACGCGTAAATCCCAACTGCATCGGCTCAGCAGTACCTGGTAACTCGGGACCAGGACACACAGAAAACAATGTAAAATCAAAAGCGCCAGTATAGGCAAAAAATACCCAGGATAAAGAGAGCATACAATTTGGATATTTATATTAAAAAATAATTTTATTCTTCAACAAATGTCACAATTAGAACCTAAAAAATAAAAATATATTTATAACATGGAATAAGATTCTCCTATGTAAAAATTACACCTTATACAAGAATTCAGACAATAAAATATGTGATTGGTCAATCTCTAAAAATAATGTGAGTAATCTATAAAATAATTTACACAAGGATAAAAAACAATTACACATGGAAAAAACTCATATATTGTGGGCTACTATCGTTAACAACTAAAACTGTGTGTATCAAAATTTCTAGCAATTAGTATCACAGTATCTATCAAACAATATCTACTGATAGTAGGAATATAAGCGCTAAGTTCAAATACATAAAATAGCTAACATTAAATATCGCTGTCAGAATGACAGTGAAATGTCCACGAAGGTGCAGATGGATATGAATGATTAACTGGTATCCGTTAGTCCTTAAGTGTAGCACAGTGTTTTTAGGTGTAAGTGCTCTGATGGATCCACTAGTAACTACAGGTACCTGTTTTAGTGATCCTTTTCAGTTCAGCTCTTGTAGTGGAATGTGCTGACTTCTATGTCCGATATCACCTTGTAGAAGTAGATGCCTCCAGAATAAAACGAGCAGAGTAACTTCTTCAGCTGATCTTGAAGCCGCGCTATGAACCCCAGCTGCAAACACTTCTGTCTCTAGCTCAGTTCGCGCCTATACCGGTTAGGGCGCTGATTGGCTTGACAAAGGCTGAAGTAATTTCAGCGGAAACACGTTGCAGATCTCCTATTGTGCATCAAGAGGAAGAAAGGAAAGGATCAGCTGTAGAGCCGGCACCCCACAGCTCAAACCAGACACTCCCATACTCACTAAGCCAATCAGCGCCCTATCCGGTATAGGCGCGAACTGAGCTAGAGACAGAAGTGTTTGCAGCTGGGATTCATAGCGCGGCTTCAAGATCAGCTGAAGAAGTTACTCTGCTCGTTTTATTCTGGAGGCATCTACTTCTACAAGGTGATATCGGACATAGAAGTCAGCACATTCCACTACAAGAGCTGAACTGAAAAGGATCACTAAAACAGGTACCTGTAGTTACTAGTGGATCCATCAGAGCACTTACACCTAAAAACACTGTGCTACACTTAAGGACTAACGGATACCAGTTAATCATTCATATCCATCTGCACCTTCGTGGACATTTCACTGTCATGCTGACTTAGCGATATTTAATGTTAGCTATTTTATGTATTTGAACTTAGCGCTTATATTCCTACTATCAGTAGATATTGTTTGATAGATACTGTGATACTAATTGCTAGAAATTTTGATACACACAGTTTTAGTTGTTAACGATAGTAGCCCACAATATATGTTTTTTCCATGTGTAATTGTTTTTTCTCCTTGTGTAAATTATTTTATAGATTACTCACATTATTTTTAGAGATTGGCCAATCACATATTTTATTGTCTGATTTCTTGTATAAGGTGTAATTTTTACATAGGAGAATCTTATTCCATGTTATAAATATATTTTTATTTTTTAGGTTCTAATTGTGACATTTGTTGAAGAATAAAATTATTTTTTAATATAAATATCCAAATTGTATGCTCTCTTTATCCTGGGTAGTTTTTGCCTGTACTGGCGCTTTTGATTTTACATTGTTTTCTGTGTGTCCTTGCCCCTGGGGATTCAGGTGAAATATCCCCTTAAATCCTAAAGCATAGATACCCTAACCTTTGCGCAGTCTGTATAACCTTTTGTAGACTCGGGACCAGGAGGCATGAGAGAAGAGGGAGGCATGGGTGGTAACGAACATGTAGGAGACAACGGAACAGGAGGCTTCTGCAAGCGCTCCTTGAAAGAGGGCCTCTCACTTAGTCTGATGTCAATTAGGATAAAAAAAGACACCAATGCCTCAAGATTTTCTGGTAAATCTCTGGCACCAACTTCGTCTTTAATCACATCAGAGAGCCCATGAAAGAAGGCGGCAACAAGGGCTTCATTGTTCCAACCTACCTCTGCAGCAAGCATATGGAACTCAATGGCATACTGAGCAACAGATCTTGTACCTTGCTGAATGGACATGAGTCGTTTAGCAGCAGAGGAGGAGCGAGCCGGAACATCAAATACCCTTCAAAATGAGGCCACAAATTCAGGGTAATTTGAAATCACAGGTTTATTAGTCTCCCACAAGGGATTAGCCCAGGCAAGAGCTGTGTCAGAGAGTAACGAGATGAGAAATCCCACCTTAGCTCTGTCAGAGGGAAACGCCTGAGGTAACATCTCAAAGTAAATGCCCACCTGGTTCAAAAACCCTCTGCACTTATTAGGATTGCCTCCATAATGTTGAGGTAGAGGTGCAGAACCGGACATGCTCCTGGTAAGACTAGGTGCAGCAGCGGAAACAGGAGCAGCCATAACTTGTAGAACACTTTGGTCCAAATGTGCAGTGAGAGTCAGCAGGGTTTGCAGGGCTAGTGCAAATTGATCCAAGCGGTGATCCTGTTCATCCATCCTGGAAATTATGGTAGGTAAAGGTGGATTATTAGCACCATCAGGATTCATGGTCCTTGCGTAATGTCAGGGTGCCAGGAATCAGACTGAGACAAGAAGTGCAAAAATAATCACACCTTTATTAATAGCAAAAAATTATAAAAAAATCCACAAGTCAAATAACAAGCCAGGAATCAAAACCAGAGCTGGTAGTCAGACGAGCCGAGTCAGGAGCCAAAGCGAGTAGTCAGACGAGCCGGAATCAGGAACAAGGAGCACAGCAGAGTCAGGAACAAGCCAGGGATCAGGAACCAGGAGAGACGTCAGACAGCCAGGTAATACACAGGAGCTCTCACAAACAGGTCTGAGACAATGCAAGGGCAAAGCATACTGAACAGAGGCCCTTTAAATAATAAGTGATGACATCACAATTCTGAGACTGCATCCTGTCTCACACAGATGATGTACACCAGTCTGGCCATAAGAGGAAGTGCAGGAAATGAGCAGCATCACACAGTATGCACCAGAGTCAGCAAGAGAGGTGAGTAAAATTGCTGGCAGCAGCACATGGCAATCAAAACAGGGAAAAAACCCTGACACAGATGCTCCTTGAAAACATACCTATTCAGAGAGGCTTACCATCTCTCCTACATCTCTCATTCTAACCAAAATAATTCTTGAACTGCCTGACTCACTGCTGCAACTACAATCCATGTGACAAGCTACCCCAAACCTTATGTCTCTGCACCCTCAACCTGTAGACTGTGAGCTTTCCGGAGCAGGCCCTCTTCCTCCTGTACTAGATTTGTTTAGTTTGTTATGTTTTTTATTTGATCACAAATCTTTGTCATTGTATACCCCTATCTTTGTACCCAGAGTTATGGAATTTTGAGGCGCTATACAAATTAATGATAATAATAATAAAGTCTATATAAACAAGAAATAAAAAAAAACGACGATTACAAAAAACAATAAATGAAATTATCCAAAATAATACAAATTAAACCTAATTTAATACCCCTATAAAAACAAAAAAGCCACCCCAAAAAACAAGCAAACCCTAACAATAAACTACCAATAGCCCTTAAAAGGGCCTTTTGTAGGGCATTGCCCTGAAGCAATCAGCTCTTTTACATTAAAAAATACAAATTACCCCCTAACAGTAAAACCCCCCACCCAACCGACCAAAATAAAAAAAACTAACTCTAAAAAAACCTAAGCTACCCATTTCCCCTAAAGGGGCATTTGTATGGGCATTGCCCTTAAAAGGGCAATCAGCTCTTTAGTGCCCATTAAAAAATAAAAAAGCCCTAATCTAAAAAAAAAAAAAATGTACTCGCAGTTCCTGAAGACCGGGCGTCCATCTTCTTCAAGGCGGAGTAAAGTATTTATCCCGTTGGCGACATCTTCATCCAGCGTGGGGACATCTTCTTTCTTCATCCCGGTGCCGCGGAGATGTGGCGGCGCGGAGCAGAGCATGAACAGCGACGACGACGACGACGACATCCAGCACGGAGCCTTCTCTTTATGCGATCTCCGCCACACTGAAGATTGAATGCATGGTACTCCTTTTATATTTAGGTACCTTACATTCAATCTTCAGTGTGCGGCGGAGATCACATGAAGAGGAGGCTCCACGCTGGATGACGCTGTTTCTGCTCCGCGCCACAGGGAGGAAGAAATAAGATGTCCGCGTGCTGGATGAAGATGTTGTCGCCTGGATGAAGACTTTACTCAGCCTTGAAGAATATTGATGTCAGGACTTCAGGAATGGTGAGTAAATTTTTTTGGGTTAGTGTTAGTTTTTTTTTGTTTGTTTTTTGGGTGTTTTTTTTTTAGATTAGGTTTTTTTTAATTTTTTTAATGGACACTAAAGAGCTGATTGCTCTTTTAAGGGCAATGTCCATACAAATGCCCTTTTAAGGGCAATGGGTAGCTTAGGTTTTTTAGAGGTTTTTTTTTTTTTGCAGGGTTGGGTGGGTGGGGAGTTTTACTGTTAGGGGGTACTTTGCATTTTTTTTATGTAAAAGAGCTGATTGCTTCAGGGGAATGCCCTACAAAAGGCCCTTTTAAGGGCTAATAGTAGTTTATTGTTAGATTAGGGGGTGTTTTTTTTAAGGGGTGGCTTTTTTGTTTTTATAGGGGTATTAGATTAGGTTTAATTTGCATTATTTTGGATAATTTCGTTTATTTTTTTTTGTACTTTTAGTTTAGTTTTGTTTTCGTAGTGTTAGGATTTTTTAATTTTGTAATTTAGTTTTTTTTATTTCTAGTTTATTTTAGTTTTTAAAATAGTAATGTTAGGTTTATTTATAGTTTAAGCTTAGTTTTTTTATTTTTTACAGGTTTTTATTTACTTTAAGGTAGTTATATTGTAAGATTAATTTAAAGTTAAGGGGGTGTTAGGTTTAGGTGTTAATAGTTTAATTTTTAGTTTAGTGTTTTGCAATGTGGAGGGCCGGCGGTTTAGGGGTTTATATGTTTTATTTTAGTATTAGCGATGTGGGGATCGCGGATTAGGGGTTAATAGTGCAATATTTACAGTAAATACATATTTAAACACTTTATTAACTATAAATATGAATATTGCATGAATATGATTTTTCATTTTTTCAGCTAGTTGACTGCAAAGGGCTCTAATGCACTTATATATATCTACTTATGTCATATATGTCTATATGTATACATATGTATTTGTGTGTTTATATGTGTATATGTGTCTGTAAATTATATATACGCATATAAATACATATGTACACACACACACATATATATATATATATATATATAAACACATACATATACATATTTATACATGTATATGTATGCATCTCTATGTTAAAGCCTTTTTTCTAACACCTGAGACCTCATATCTTTGAGCCCTTATATTACTTTTTTATGCAATGTTTTAAATATTTTTATTAGACAGTGCTTTTATGATTGTAACTGTATGTTTAAATGTATTTTTGATGTGTTTTGTGCAGCTTTTGTGACTGTCGTAACAGTTAACTAGAGCTCTGAAATTCAATTGCGCTTAAAGGGACACGGAACCCACATTTTTTCTTTCATGATTCAGATAGAGTATGCAATTTTAAGCAACTTTCTAATTTACTCCTATTATCAAATTTTCTTCATTCTCTTGGTATCTTTATTTGAAAAGCAATAATGTAAGTTTAGATGCCGGCCCATTTTTGGTGAACAACCTGTGTTGTCCTTGCTGATTGAACAGAACCAATAAAAAAGTGCTGTCCATGGTCCTGAATCAATAATTGGCTGGCTCCTTAGCTTAGATGCCTTCTTTTTCAAATAAAGATAGCAAGAAAATGAAGAAATAATGATAATAGAAGTAAATTAGAAAGTTGCTTAAAATTGCATGCGCTATCTGAATCATTAAAGAAAAAAATTGGGTTTAGTGTCCCTTTAACCAAACGCGTTTAATTTAAACTTGTAATACACATGCTACTTCGTTCTGACATGCACAAAGAACCACAATAAACCCTTTATCTCTCGCACGCAACAGTTAGCGCACCACTCGTAATCTATTTAATACTTGTCGTACTAAGAGGACATAATATATCACAAAATTATTCTATAGTTGGCAAAGTCTTTAACCCCATCACTGTACATAAATCTCTTGTATAAAAACATTAAAATGGGGCAAATTCAATAAATCTGGTGTGCTCCAGCTTTTCGGGACATAGCAGGAATTATAATTTATTTTATACTCTAAATTACAAACCTATGTTCACAAGGCAACAGTAATCCACATTTTCCTAATCACTGTACTAGCTGTGACAGCTACATTTATTAGATAGGTTTTTGTGCATTCCCGACAAGCCACAACATCACCATTAGCAGTGTGACAGTTTATTCATTCATTTATCAATTGTAAATTGATATAGACTTTGGTAATGGTTTTTGGCAAGGACTAGAATAACTTTGTCGTAGGAGGTATGAAGATGGATGGTTAGGAAAGTCACACAGTTCTTGCTAAAATAACATTATTAAAATTCAGCAAAATAACATTTTGCAACATTAAAATATTTTAACTTTTAGGCACATTTTAATAAATGTTATATTGATTGCATTGTACAGCATGTTTTACCATCAACTTTTCCCCAAAGGGTACAAGCTGCTGGATGCCAGATTAATATTTACATTGGCAACGCAGTGCTTTTGCCTTATGCTATATTAGGTTTCTCACTCAACTTTATATACTTTTAAATATTGGGAAGCAAAGGAAAGGCACCATTTAAGACCAAGGTTTTTGCTGTTTTCTAGAGGAATCTGGGACTTAAGCCCAGAGAGAGCTATAATGAGGTACTCCAAGGTTCTCTCTCTCATGCTCTGAAACCCAAAATACCAGACCCAAACCACTAGACTACCTGGAATAACCACATAAAACAGAACCCATAGATGTAGACCTACACCCTTGAAGTTCCCCTGACTTTTATAATCACGACTGCTTCTCAACCTACATTCCATACAACTACAGAAACCCCAGAAGAGTGCACATTGTTCCAATTAACCTTGAAACCACCATAAAATCTGAAATCCAGAGCCATTAAGTGTAAAATGAACTGTTTCATATCATTTTGTGTTAATTTTTAAGGGCCAGATTATGAGTGGAGCGTTATCTTAATGTGCGCTAGTAAAGAGGCAAAATTTCCCATTTACAGGCGCACCTTAAATAAACAACAATTACAAGTGGCTGGTTAATGTGACTACAAGCTTACAGTTTCCCTATATGCTAGAAATCATTAATCAGAGATAAGATCACTGGTTAATAAAAAAGGTTCCCCATTTGCCCCAAAATAAAGAGGACAGTAGAGTACCATTACATAGAAATATGAGCATCTTTATTTTTGTAATAAAAAACTGCACAAAGAAGTTATAAGGGGTTAAAGTGAGGGGATGTGGGTTGTTAGAAAGAAAAAGGCACTGAAAATGCCTTTACATGGATGTTAAAGGGACAGTCTAGGCCAAAATAAACTTTTATGATTCAGATAGAGCATGTAATTTTAAGCAATTTTCCAATTTACTTTTAGCACCAATTTTGCTTTGTTCTCTTGTTATTCTTAGTTGAAAGCTTAACCTGGGAGGTTCATATGCTAATTTCTTAGACCTTGAAGGCCACCTCTTTTCAGAATGCATTTTAACAGTTTTTCACCACTAGAGGGTGTTAGTTCACGTATTTCATATAGATAACACTGTTCTCGTGCACGTGAAG
Organism: Bombina bombina; assembly: GCF_027579735.1. NCBI lineage: Eukaryota > Metazoa > Chordata > Amphibia > Anura > Bombinatoridae > Bombina > Bombina bombina. The sequence goes on from NC_069502.1 coordinate 1,084,811,942, forward strand.
TAATCTGGGAGCAGGCACTGATTGGCTAAACTGCAAGTCTGTCAAAAGAACTGAAATAAGGGGGCAGTTTGCAGAGGCTTAGATACAAGATAATCACAGAGGTTAAAAGTATATTAATATAACAGTCTTGGTTATGCAAAACTGGGGAATGGGTAATAAAGGGATTATCTATCTTTTAAAACAATACAAATTCTGGTGTAGACTGTCCCTTTAATGGGGGACTGTGTTTTCACTATAAATATATATGTATATGCTTATATACATATATATATATATATACAGTATTTATACTATATTATGTGTATATACACATATAAACACATAAATATACTGTATATGTATATATACTGTATATGTATATAACTATATACATATATATTTATTGCTGCCCACGAGCTGCACTAGGTGGGTTTCCCTGTCTGTCGGCATCAGAACGAGGCTCCCATTGAAACCTATGGAAGTGCGCAACGCTTGGCTTGCAGGCAATGCGAACATGAGGTTGCATTCGCATTGCACCGCACTTGTACTTCCAGCACACATTTATGTGCACTGGTATTATTGAGTGAAGTGCAAACATCGCATAAGCGCAATATTGCACTCCACTCGTAATCTAGTCCTAAATAATTTTTTAAACCCTATTAACACTCAATTGCAAGAGTAAAGCAGCATTTTAAGGTCAGGTTTTTGTGCTTCATATTCTGAAAGCAGAATTTGATTTCTATTATAACCTTTTAAAAAGATCACTAAAGTACACCAAGCACGTAGCCCATAACCTGTACAAAACTCTAAATTTATACTGTGTAAAAACAGCAAAGATAGGTTTTAAATATGTAAAATGTCTAAAAAGTTCTTAAAAATAATCATGCGAAAGCTTGTATGAAGTGTTTTCTAAACCACTGGAATAATAGTAGCGTATGGTTCTTTAAATAAAGTAGTGGATGAGATCGGAACAGCCAATAGAATGCGAGCTCAATCTGATTGGCTGATTGGATCAGCCAATCGGATTGAACTTGATTCTGATTGGCTGATTCCATCAACCAATCAGAATTTTCCTACCTTAATTCCGATTGGCTGATAGAATCCTATCAGCCAATCGGAATTTGAGGGACGCCATCTCGGATGACGTAATTTAAAGGAACCGTCATTCGGCTAGTAGGCGTCACTTGAAGAGGTTGGATCCGCGTCGGCTGGGAAGAAGATGGCTCCACTCCGCTCCGGAAGAAAGAAAATTGAAGATGCGGCTTGATAGAAGACTTCATCCCGATGATGGACTTCCGACTTCATCCCGATGATGGACTTCTTCAGCGCCCGCTTGGATCAAGACTTCAGCCCGATGATGGATTTCTTCAGCCGCCGCTTGGATCCAGACTTCAGCCCGAGGATGGACGTCACTCTTCAGCCCCCCTGCTTGGGCTTGGATCAAGACTTCGGACCCTCTTCTGGACCGATCGGTGAACCCGGCGAGGTGAAGACAAGGTAGGAAGATCTTCAGGGGCTTAGTGTTAGGTTTATTTAAGGGGGGTTAGGGTTATATTAGGGGTATGTGGGTGGTGGGTTGTAATGTTGGGGGGGGTATTGTATGTTTTTTTTTTACAGGCAAAAGAGCTGAATTCTTTGGGGCATGCCCCGCAAAGGGCCCTTTTAAGGGCTGGTAAGGTAAAAGAGCTTTGAACTTTTGTAATTTAGAATAGGGTAGGGCATTTTTTTATTTTGGGGGTCTTTGTTATTTTATTAGGGGGCTTAGAGTAGGTGTAATTAGTTTAAAATTGTTGTAATTTTTTTCTAATGTTTGTAAATATTTTTTTATTTTTTGTAACTTAGTTCTTTTTTATTTTTTGTACTTTACTTAGTTTATTTAATTGTATTTATTTGTAGGAATTGTATTTAATTTATTTATTGATAGTGTAGTGTTAGGTTTAATTGTAGATAATTGTAGGTATTTTATTTAATTAATTTATTGATAGTGTAGTGTTAGGTTTAATTGTAACTTAGGTTAGGATTTATTTTACAGGTAATTTTGTTATTATTTTAACTAGGTAACTATTAAATAGTTATTAACTATCTAATAGCTATTGTACCTGGTTAAAATAATTACAAAGTTGCCTGTAAAATAAATATTAATCCTAAAATAGCTACAATATAATTATAATTTATATTGTAGCTATATTAGGGTTTATTTTACAGGTAAGTATTTAGCTTTAAATAGGAATAAGTTATTTAATAAGAGTTAATTTATTTCGTTAGAATAAAATTATATTTAATTTAGGGGGGTGTTAGGGTTAGGGTTAGAATTAGCTTTAGGGGTTAAAAAATTTATTAGAGTAGCGGTGAGCTCCGATCGGCAGATTAGGGGTTAATACTTGAAGTTAGGTGTCGGCAATGTTAGGGAGGGCAGATTAGGGGTTAATACTATTTCTTATAGGGTTATTGAGGCGGGAGTGAGGCGGATTAGGGGTTAATACATTTATTATAGTAGCGCTCAGGTCCGGTCGGCAGATTAGGGGTTAATAAGTGTAGTTAGGTGGAGGCGACGTTGGGGGCGGCAGATTAGGGGTTAATAAATATAATATAGGGGTCGGCGATGTTAGGGCAGCAGATTAGGGGTACATAGGGATAATGTAGGTGGCGGGGGTGTACGGAGCGGCAGATTAGGGGTTAAAAATAATATGCAGGGGTCAGCGATAGTGGGGGTGGCAGATTAGGGGTTAATAAGTGTAAGGTTAGGGGTGTTTAGACTCGGGGTACATGTTAGGGTGTTAGGTGCAGACATAGGAAGTGTTTCCCCATAGGAAACAATGGGGCTGCGTTAGGAGCTGAACGCGGCTTTTTTGCAGGTGTTAGGTTTTTTTTTCAGCTCAAACAGCCCCATTGTTTCCTATGGGGAAATCGTGCATGAGCACGTTTTTGAAGCTGGCCGCGTCCGTAAGCACCGCTGGTATCGAGAGTTGCAGTGGCGTTAAATTATGCTCTACGCTCCCTTTTTGGAGCCTAACGCACTGAAAACCCAGCCATTCTGTGAACTCTAAATACCAGCGGTATTTAAAAGGTGCGGCCAGAAAAAAGCATGCGTTAGCTACGCGGGTCGTTACCGACAAAACTCTAAATCTAGGCGTAGGTTTTATTATTGATTAGAATTTCATTGAATTTCTAAATATATTTTATTGTGCTGTATAAAACCATCTAAAGGTCTCTTCTAAGATATTAGAGCATACTCCATTTTGTTCAAATATTAACATTTAATATTCCTTCTTTACATGTGGCCCACCAAGCTTTTTATTAAAGGGACAGGAAACCCAGAATTTTCTTTTATGACTTAGGCAGAGCAAACATTTAAACAACTTTCCAATTTACTTCTATTGCCAATTTTGCTATTCTTGACATCCAGTGCACTACCAGGAGCTAACTGAACACATTGTTAAGCCAATAACACAATGCATAAATGTTGAGTCACCAATCAGAAGCTAGCTCCCACCTCTTGAGCCTATCTAGGTATAGTCTTGAACAAAGGATACCAATAGTTCTAATAAAATTAGATAATAGAAGTAAATTGGAAAGTTTTTTTATGAGAGAGAAAAATACATAAAAATAACTCATTGTGTAGCCCATTAACAAATGTGGACAGGTCAGAAGACTTTTTTACCACAGGAAACCTCTGGGTTAGTTGTCTCCAATGCAACAAAGGATTCTGGATAAGATATGCAAATGAGGTTCACAATGTCCAACCTTTTTATTTCAGTCTTCTTTTAGGCAGATTCCCTTTACCTAAGCAAGATTGCTCCACATTCCTACCATGTACATGTGACATGTAGTGTGGCCCAGTTTGGTTGGTCAGCTGAGCAGATCCGATCTCTGGGTAGGGGGAAATCAGATAGGTATAAGATCTATGTGTGTCTTTTGGCTGGTCCTCACTGTTAACTGTTGAGATTTCTGTTTCTACTCCCTCCTGTTTGTTCCTCTTTATTCCGGTGGGTTTTTCGTTACTTGATGAGATCCTAAAAGATGTTTGTGTTTCAGGAAAACTCCAGATTTGTGTCTGGATAGTGGGTCACTCCTTCATCCATTGGGCATTTATCAGGGCATTGATGTCTCCAGAGAGTGGTCAGTCAATTCCCAATCCCAAATTCAAGATGATGGTCTGCTGATTGGGCAGACAGTGCCTGGTGTTGCATGACTTACCTGCATTATTGCTAGATGTTCATCTTAGTTGGGGGAGGCCTGAGTGGATCATAAACCACCTCGGGGAAATGATTTGGGGGCAATTCCCCCATTAGATTTAGTTAGGGTCATGTCATCAGATTTGTGGTTGTTAAGAGCCTGGCTGTTAAGGGTGAGAATCGTCTGGTCCAATGTTATACCCAGACTTTATTGAGTCATATGGTTTGCCACAAAGCAGCATTCAGTGTAAGGAAGAAGCTCAATAGGAAGATGGGGAAAGTAGTTAGAGACCTGTCAGGTTTTGTTGTCAAGCATGAGAACATTTCAGCTGGTTGTAAATAATAATATCGGCCAGATGGGGTACATCTGGCCAATGGGGTTCTAGACAGATTTTTTTTGTATAATCTTAGAAATTCTCTATGTTCATTAATTTAATTGGTATTTTGTGGTGGAAAGAGTCTACCTGGCTAGTCTCTTGTGGAGTTTGGTCATGGCCTGGACAGATGAGTCGAGTGATGGCCAATAAAAAGGGAATGATGTCTCCAGGTGCGAGCCTGGGGGTGCCTCACTTTGAGATGCGATAGGGTGAATATCTCCTAGTTGTTGTCCAATGCTGAGGGCGTTCTGTGAGCAGGTCTGACAGGGATATGCAGGGATGAATTTAGTATCTAATTGCCGCCACTTATGAGTATTTTGGCTAGACTTATGGGAAAATGTTTTGTTGTTATGTTATTATGCTTGTTACAATAAAAGTATCCCCCCCCTGTTTATTTTTAACCCATCCTTGGGTGTATTGTTTTGATTTCCTTGGGGGGGGGGGAAGCAATTTGGGTTGCTAAATAAACAGGCATTTAATTCCTTATGATAGTGTAGGGCCCCTAGCCTGGAACACCACTAAGGGTTAAGGCTTTTAGGATGAGTAGCCCTGGAGCTGGAAGATTTATGGCAGGGTAGTGGCAGGCATTCAAGCTTACCTTAAAACCCTATGCAGCAGGGTGGCCAGCCTCCTTACCTGCTGCTTGAATGGAAGATCTAGGAATGCAGCTTCAAACAGCAGCAATTCAAACCTACTCCTAGCTGATGAGAGGGAAAATACCTAGAAAGAGCTGTCCTGGAATGGTTCTGAATTGGTCCACTTACCCTGGCTAAACTTAAAATCTGTGTGTACAGCAATGTTATAGCCTAAAGGGAGTCTGCTTAAAAGCAGATTGAAGCCAAAAGGTGGGACATTGTGAACCTCATTTTCATTTGTTACCCAGCAGATTTTGTTTTGAAAACAATGTATCCAGAGGTTTTCAGATTTGTTAATGAGCTACACAGTGAGTTACTTTCTCTACATTTTCTGCATAGTGGATGATTTTAATCTCACTTTTTGCATCCCCATAATTTTAAAAGTTGTATGTGTGTATATACTGTATATATTATTATTATATTATATAACAGCACTTATGCACTATTACTTCATACAAAATAAATGTTCTAAAAGCAAATAACACTTCCATTTTATTGTTTTTCAGTCCAAATAAATACCCATGGGACGGCTTCTTGAATACTGTTTATCTTATATCTTTGTTGTTGCCACATAGGGGGAAGATTTATTTAAAAGGACATATGTGTGTAAGCATAAATCACCAGATAGCTCCCCGAAGTGCATTGCTGCTCCCCAGCATATCTAAGTATGCTTGAAGAAAGGATACTAAGAATGAAGTAAATTTGAAGTACACAAAAAGCTTCTTAAACTTACATATAATAGGAGTATTCAGGATCCTGTAGCATAGACTCTATCATTGAAATAACATCTTTTTAAGAGATAATTTTTTAGGAAAAGTAGACAAACTAAATATTGAGAGTACATTTTGTAGTAGTTTTTACTGCATATAATGAACCCCTTAGGGACCACCAGTGGAACCTGTATGTTTGCGGTCTCCTATCAGGCTTGTTTATAGCCCAGGTGTTGCCGATGTCTGCAAGACCGCACTATATTGGCACGATACAGTACTAGCGCAGTTTCACTGCTTCTGGCAAAGCTGCGCTAGGAAACCCCTTAACGGCTATGCAAAATACATGGTATGTCGGTAGTTAAGGGGTTAAATATATCATAGGGAATTACATTTTGAGTTTTGTGCCCCTTTATATATTTACCCCAATCAAATCTGTACTAGAAATTAATATTAAAATGTATTAAAGAAGAGTAAAAATAACATAAATTTTTATCGTAAGTATAACTTAAAAAAAAAAGATATCAAAATTCTGATTCTGTCTCAAAGGGCACATATTTGTTAAAGTGAAAATTTATTTTTATCTAAAGGAATAGGAAACCCCGATTTTACCTTTCATGATTCAGATAGAACATACAATTTTAAACAACTTTGTATTATCAATTTTTCTTTGTGCTCTTGGTATCCTTTGTTCGGTCTGCAGCACAGATGTTTTGCAAAAATATTATCTATTTGCAAGACCACTAAATGGCAAAACTATTTCCTATGATGCAGTGCTCCAGACACCTAGCAAGGCATCTCTTCAACAAAGAATACCATTGGAACAACACAAATTTGATCATGGAAATAAACGTGAAACTTTTTTAAAAAAAAAAATGTAATGCTCTGTCTGAATCATAGAAGAAATTATTTGGGTTTCATATCCCTTTAAAACTGTTCATGGAAAATTAACTACAACTACATGCAGATGACTTTTAAAAAGTATAAATTATACCATAATATGATATAAAGAAAACAAGTAAAAATCTCATGCTGGATGAAATATTCATTGGTCTAGTGATGAAAAAGATGCTGGTTGGAAATACATAGATTTTTGTTTTTGGAGCTTACTGGCAGAATGAGAGCAACAGCTGCATGGCACATGATGTCTGTGAGAGTGATCCTTACACTTTCTTACACTTTCAGACAGAAGGAAATCCTGCGTAGGATTTAAAAGCACAAAGCATTGTCATCAGGGAATAGAATGTCTGTTGGTCTTGATCATGAAATATAAATTGTGCAGTTCTCTAGTGGGTGCTTATTGCTATGTCCCTCTTGTCATTCTAAAGGGCAGTGATCAATATTACTACTTTTACATTGCCATGATTAGAGGGTCATTAAATACTTTATAATTACATGATATTTCTGCAGTCTTGTAATAAATTAACATACTAAGTGAACATTTTTGAATGCATTAAATGCATAAAGACTTTTTATTGCTATGTTAACTAGTGCTTTATTTATTTTGATTACTTTGCTTACGTAAAGAAAGTGCATAGAGGACAGCGCCAAAGGGGATTGGTGTATACACGCTCACTTCATAAAAGAACAATAGCCTAACAGAATTGTTCAGAACTTGGGTTGCAAAAGTAGGAGTGAAGGAGCGCCTCAAACTGAGGTTTAAGTATACTTGGGGGATAAATAATGTGGCGAGTGCAATAATAAAAAAGACAAAACTAGTATATGTAGGGTGGAGAAAATAATATAAGTTGGATTGTAATATATTGAGTTATAGTCATGTACCGTTAAATGTACAATTTGTTGCGACAATAGTTGCAACAATAGTGACTGAGGCGTGGCTGATGCTGTACCATAAAATATTTAATATATTAAAGCAAATTAATAGACAGGGTTGGTATTAAACATTCTTATGAAACAGATAAATATCTAACATAAAACAACTAAAAACAAATGAAAACAAATGAAACCGATCACGGTTTGAATCGTGTAGTTAAAAAAGATGTGCGTTAAATCCCTAAAAAAAAGGAAGTAAAAAATAGTGTCCCAAAAGTCAAATCTTGCGTAGAAATGTATAGGAAATTCCAAAATTATATCCAGGTGACGTGTCCCCAATGTAGGGAAGTTATCGGATCCACAGATATTACGGACAAAATATAAAACGGTCCGTTGTATAAACTGAGTGCAGTTAAGGTGCTGAGATCCAAAGAAAAAGTCATAGAGGAACCTGTGAAGAAAAGAAACAAAAAAAATGCTACACAAAACAATCACAATAAGGTAGCTAAAATAAGGAATGTGCTCAACGTTTTAAATACAAAAACTCGGGCTGGTATGTCGTTCACAACGGATGTCTACGCGTTTCAGCCTGCAACGAGGCCTTTATCAAGACTATACCAGCTGAGAGTGTTTGAAATATTTAAAGGATTCTCTAGCCTATCATATGTGGAGGGGTATGTTTTAGCTACGTGTCATGTCATGTCTAATTGTTATGTATGAAAGTTGTATTCATGCTCAGTTTAAGATGCAGACTGTTATGGATTTGCTGTATATTGAAAACAAATTTAATATGGTATCTAGATGAAGCAACTGTATTATTTATATTCTTATATGCTTATTCTTATATGTTAGTAGCTTATTCCGCCCTTTTGAAACTGGGCATTATAGTTACCAACTATGAGCAATTGTACTGGCAGCAAGAATTAAGTTAAGTAAAGAACAAGACATCTCGCTACAATGGTGTTCAGAGATATGTATCATTTCATAAGTAAAAATCTTAGGTGGAAATAAGAACCTCTTCTAAATGATGCTGAGGTATGTATCATAATATTTCAGCATATATTAGTATTATGACAACTATAAGGAAATGTGTGTAAATATGTGAAACTACAGACCAGAAAGTTACTTGATGATACTGTTACAGCTGATAGCACCAACATAAACAGATATAATGTTACTTCAATAAATGATTCATGTCAGAGTTATATTTTTGACATTGACAGCCAACTGTTTTAGACTTTTTTTTTTTTTTTTATATATAATTTTTATATCAGTCCCCCAATGTCATTATGGCTAATATGAGATAGAAGTGACCTTATTACAGAACAGAAATAGACCCAACACTACATTTATGAGTAGTGCCATCAGTCTAATCTGAATTCAAGTAATATGAGATAGAATACATAATATACATTTATTGCTATTATAGGAAAAATGAAATGATATTGTCTCTAAGTATGACAAAAAACTATCATTTATAACGATAACTATAAAACAATTACGGCTGGGGGAGTGGCTAAGAAGAGGCCATGATCGGTCGCTTTTCATGAAGCTCCTGGGGCCATCAATATAATTTATAAGATTTACAGACTATATGGCTCTTGTTTTATCCTCCTTCTGCAGCAAACTACTACTCTTTACTATGTAGATCTGAACTGAATTAAGATGAGCAAATAAAATCACCCAGGACCTGACCTAGCCAGTTACTATTTTAGGCCGCCTCCAGCACTGGATCCTACACGATCTCTTTCAGCCTGCTTAAACCCTAAGGATTCATTACAGACATCCCAGAAGTGTAAAATAACTATATTCCCAAACGGAGTAATCTACTTATACAAAGCCTACATATCTGGGACTCTTCTTGGAATGAATCGTATGAGGAGACGGCCTACCATCTAATCGATAATACACCATCTAACCCCCCCCCGGTTCTCCGGGTACAACGGGCATAGCTATCATCCGACTTATAAGATGGAGCACAGCCAACTAACTTTAGAAGCCTTACTTGCTGATCTGGGACGGAGGATGGACATTCAATTTGCCGACCTTAGAACCTGTCTCACTGAGGCCTGCTTAGAAGATGGCGCCCATCCGCCACGAGATACACATGTCTCCGTTAACTCTGATACTTGTCACCTGCCTGCACATAAGCTCTCAGCTAGCCTGCAAGAAGGGCGCGAACAGCCTCTAACTGCTACCACAGCAAACTACAAACAGAGCTCAGAAGTGTCTAGCGCGACTTACCTCCTTGGCTCCGGTACCGCTCCGCAGGGCCCTGGCAGCTTGCACGCTGTCTTGATCCCGGAGCTAGTGGACTTGCCTCGCTCTCGGCTACCCATCTCTGCACTGACCTCTTTGGGAGAAACAACTCGCTCCCGCACACCTCCGGTGTCCCGGTCGGGGGATGCGGCCGGCCCCTGTTTGGGGCACCTGGGGAATCTCCTGATCTATGCTGCCTTAGAGTCGTCAAAGGGGAGACCAGAGTCTCTAATATTTATCTCCCCAGATAAGCGTGAGGCAGAGCCCCCTGGCTCTCCCGGTCTGATCCTACTACAACAACCGCCATAGACTGGGACTTATACTGCGATGCTCCAGAGGAGTATCGCATGGGAATCGGGTAGTTTTCAGAATCGGAGCTATTAAGCACTATAAGCTTAAAACCACAGGCTAATATATGAACATTAGTCTCTACACTTGTTTCCATGCTTATCTATGCCCATTGTTTGCTGGCTTAGAACTGTTAGACGTTAATATGTGCACAGGTTTATGCTATATTATGTAATATCTATATATTGGGTATGTGAAACACATGCCTTTGCTATGTGGTGGACGGGCATCTAACCTCAATATATGACATACAGTTGTTCATTCTAACAATAATTATTTGAGGATATCTGTAACGAGGAAGGTCCATGGAGCTGGGTATTTGCTGCACATATATGATTATAATAGATTAGTCCCCATAAACAATATATTTAGTTTTTTACCTATTTAAACCCCTAGAAGCCTCTACACACCTCACTCATCCCACCCACTAACAAACCCTCCCTGTTTTAAGCTACTGTACTACATTTAGGGCAAAATATATTTTTAGATCTTATCCACCCACCTCACTTAGTCAACAATGTTATCCCTTTTGCTTCAACCATTATATCTTAGTATAGACTCTACCCTAGATATATGTGTATAAGTTAGAGGCGCATAAGAGATATAAGATGCCTGTATATTGTAATTTGTTGTGAAGATTGCTCTTTTATGCCAGTTATATATGTTCTACTTTGGTCCAATATTAAGTAACTCCTCTCAGACAGACCTCATCTCTTTAACAGTCATATAAGTTCCTTCTCCTATCAAGCCACCTGGTGGTAATATAGTTAGCTCATATACACCCTTCATGGAGGATTTATGTCAGAAGGCACTCCATCCTATCTATCTTTAATACTTATGGATAACGGCCCAATCCCCTCCCTAATTCTCTCACTGAGCAGCTTTTGTCTGCTGATTATCCCTCCCCCCATCTTCAAGCCTGGTCCAAGAGCGACCATTTCAAAAGCTAATTTCCTCTCTATAGCTTAATCTAGCCCATAGGTCCAAAAGTGACCTCTAATATCATTGAGGAATCAATTATAGATATAAGATAAAAAAGAGGTTTAAAATACTATTCCATATTAACATATCATATTGTCTCACGACTGTTAAAAGCGTATTGTAAGAATAATTTTCTCTTGATTGTATGTGTTCTATAATGTTTCAATACATGTTGTATAATGTGCATAACCTCAATAAAAAAATAAATTAAAAAAAAAAAAAAAAACAATTACGGCTAGATTACGAGTTTTGCGGTATGGGTGAAAAAGCAGGGTTAAGGCTCTTTTTCACTACCGCTGGTATTACGAGTCTTGCAGGTTTAGCTGCACCGCAGGTTTAGCTGCACCGCAGCTTTCAAAAAGTAATTTTTCAATGGGACTTCCACAGCGCCGGTATTACAAGTCTGCCTGGGAGGCCAAAAAGTGAGCGGTACAGCCTATACCGTCAAGATCCATACCATAAACTAAAAGTCAGTAGTTATGGGTTTTGCGCTACACAGCTGTAGCATAAAACTCATAACTAAAGTGTTACAAAGTACACTAACACCCATAAACTACCTATTAACCCCTAAACCAAGTCCCTCCCACATTGCAAACACTAAAATAAAAATAATAACCCCTAATCTGCCGCTCTGGACATCTCCGCCACTATAAAAAACATATTAACCCCTAAACCACCACACTCCCGCCTCACAAACACTAGTTAAATATTATTAACCCCTAATCTGATGTCCCTAACATCGCCACAACCTACATTACAGTTATTAACCCCTAATCGGCCGCCCCAATGTCGCTGCCACTATACTAAAGTTATTAACCCCTAAACCTAAGTCTAACCCTAACCCTAACACCCCCTTATTTAAATATAATTAAAATAAATCTAAATAAAACCTACTATCATTACCTAAATAATTCCTATTTAAAACTAAATACTTACCTATAAAATAAACCCTAGGCTAGCTACAATATAACTAATAGTTACATTGTAGCTAGCTTAGGGTTTATTTTTATTTTACAGGCAAGTTTGTATTTATTTTAACTAGGTAGAATAGTTACTAAATAGTTATTAACTATTTACTAACTACCTAGCTAAAATTAATACAAATATACCTGTAAAATAAAGTCTAACTTAAGTTACAATAACACCTAACCTTACACTACAATTAAATAAATTACGTAAGTTAAATACAATTACCTAAACTACAGAAACCCCCCCACTAAATTACACAAAATAAAAAAAGAAATTATCGGATATTTAAACTATTTACACTTAATCTAATAGCCCTATCAAAATAAAAAAGCCCCCCAAAATAAAAAAAAAACCCTAGCCTAAACTAAACTACCAATAGCCCTTAAATGGGCCTTTTGCGGGGCATTGCCTCAAAGAAATCAGCTCTTTTACCTGTAAAATAAAATACAAACAATCCCCAACAGTAAAACCCACCACCCACACAACCACCCCCCCCCCCACATAAAATCCTAACTAAAAAAACCTAAGCACCCAATTGCCCTAAAAAGGGCATTTGGATTGGCGTTGCACTTAAAAGGGCATTTAGCTCTTTTTCAAGTGCCCAAACCCTAATCTAAAAATAAAACCCACCCAATAAACCCTTAAAAAACCTAATACTAATCCCTGAAGATCCAGTTACAGTTTTGAAGACCGGACATCCATCCTCAACGAAGCCGGGAGAAGTCTTCATCCAAGTGGCAAGAAGTCCTCAATGAAGCTGGGTGAAGTCTTCATCCAAGCCGGCAGAAGTGGTCCTCCAGACAGGCACAAGTCTTTATCCAGACGGCATCTTCTATCTTCATCCATCCGGATGACAACTCTATTGTCATTGGGACAGCCAATAGAATGTGAGCTCAATCCTATTGGCTGATTGTATTTTTTTATTTTGATAGAGCTGTTAGATTGGGTGTAATTAGTTTAAATGTCTGATAATTTCTTTTTTTATTTTGTGTAATTTAGTGTTTTTCTTTTTGTAATTTAGGTAATTGTATTTAATTTATGTAATTTATTAAATTGTAGTGTAAGGTTAGGTGTTAGTGCAAGACAGGTTAGGTTTTATTTTACAGGTAAATTTGTATTTATTTAAGCTAGGTAGCTAGTAAATAGTTAATAACTATTTTGTAACTATTCTACCTAGTAAAAATAAATACAAACTTGCCTGTAAAATAAAAATAAACCCTAAGCTAGCTACAATGTAACTATTAGTTATAGTGTAGCTAGCTTAGGGTTTATTTTATAGGTAAGTATTTATTTTTAAATAGGAATTATTTAGGTAATGATAGTAGGTTTTATTTAGATTTATTTTAATTATATTTAAGTTAGGGCGTGTTAGGGTTAGGGTTAGACTTAGGTTTAGGGGTTAATAACTTTAGTATAGTGGCGGCGACATAGGAGGCGGCAGTTAATAAATGTAGGTAGGTGGCGGCGATGTTAGGGGTGGCAGATTAGGGGTTAATAATATTTAACTAGTGTTTGTGATGCGGGAGTGCAGTGGTTTAGGTGTTAATATGTTTATTATAGTGGCGGCGATGTCCGGAGTGGCATTATGGGGTTAATTAGTATAATGTAGGTGTCAGCGATGTCGGGGGGGTCAGATTAGGGGTTAATAAGTGTAAGATTAGGGGTGTTTAGACTCGGGGTTCATGTTAGGATGTTAGGTGTAAACATAAATTATGTTTCCCCATAGGAATCAATGGGACTGCATTACGGAGCTTTACGCTCCTTTTTTTGCAGGTGTTAGTCTTTTTTTAAGGCGGCTCTCCCCATTGATGTCTATGGGGAAATTGTGCATGAGCATGTAAAACCAGCTCACCGCGGCTTTCAGCAGCGTTGATATTGGAGTGCGGTATGTAGCTCAATTTTGCTCTATGCTCTCTTTTTGCCTGTTAACGCCGGGTTTTTATAAACCTGTAATACCAGCGCTGTAGGGAAGTTAGCGGTGCAATAACTTGCAAGTTGTTACCGAGCAGATCTTACCGCAAAACTCATAAATCTAGCCGTATGTTAGCAATTAACATGGATACAATAAATATGTCTAAAAAATAATAGTGTCATAAGTAATAAGTAATGACTAGAGCCAGATATACTGATAGCTAAGAAAATGATACATCATAAAAGACATATACCAATTATATCATAAAGCATCATTTAGAAGAGGTTCTTATTTCCACCTAAGATTTTTTCTTATATGAAATGATACTCATCTCTGAACACCATTGTAGCGAGATAGAAACATAGAAACATAGATATTGACGGCAGATAAAAGCCATAGGCCCAGCAAGTCTGCCCGACCTTCCTAACAGTATAAACTTATCTAGTTCGTAGGATAGCCTTATGCTTGTCCCATGCATTTTTAAAGTCCCCCACAGTGTTTGTTGCTATTACCTCTTGAGGAAGTTTATTCCATAAATCAATCACTCTTTCTGTAAAAAAGTGCTTCCTCAAATTACTCCTGAATCTACTACCCTTTAGCTGAATCTACTACCCTTGTTCTTGAATTTTCCATTTTATGTAAGATGTATCTATGTTTCTATGTTTGAGATGTCTTGTTCTTTACTTAACTTAATTCTTGCTGCCAGTACAATTGCTCCCAGTTGGTAACTATAATGCCCAGCTTCAAAAGGGCGGAATAAGCTACTAACATATAAGAATAAGCATATAAGAATATAAATAATACAGTTGCTTCATCTAGATACTATATTAAATTTGTTTTCAATATACAGCAAATCGATAAAAGTCTGCATCTTAAACTGAGCGTGAATACAACTTTCATACATAAAAATTAGACATGACATGACACGTAGCTAAAACACACCCCTCCACATATGATAGGCTAGAGAATCCTTTAAATATTTCAAACACTCTCAGCTGGTATAGTCTTGATAAAGGCCTTGTTGCAGGCTGAAACACGTAGACATCCGTTGTGAACGACATACTAGCCCAAATTTATGTATTTAAAACGGTGAGCACATTCCTTATTTTAGCTACCTTATTGTGATTGTTTTGTGTAGCATTTTTTTGTTTCTTTTCTTCACAGGTTCCTCTATTACATTTTATTTGGATCTCAGCACCTTAACTGCACTCAGTTTATACAACGGACCATTTTATATTTTGTCCGTAATATCTGTGGATCCGATAACTTCCCTACATTGGGGACACGTCACCTGGATATCATTTTGGGATTTCCTATACGAAAGATTTGACTTTTGGGACACTATTTTTTACTCCCTTTTTTTAGGGATTTAAACGCACATATCTTTTTCTGGGACTCTTGCAGATTGGCCAATCTTTTTTAACTACACGATTCAAACCGTGATCGGTTTCATTTGCTTTCATTTGTTTTTAGTTTTATGTTAGACATTTATCTGTTTCATAAGTATGTTTAATACCAACCCTGTCTTTTAATTTGCGCTAATATATTAAATACTTTGTGATTACCACTCAAACTGAATACATTCAGCTAGATTACGAGTTTTGCGGTACGGCTATACCACTGAAAAATTGGCTATTGCACATGGAATGGCCAGTAACGCATATTAGTAGCAGTGGGAAAGCTATACCATAAGCATTTTAGCCTGTAACACAACGTCCATTCCGCACTCAAAAAAATGATGTTTGAGTGCAGGATTTTCCATAACAGCGTATTACTGGTTGTGCAGTCCGGCTAAAATGCTTGCGTTACAGCCTATACCGATCCATACCACCATCTGAGACCAGTAATTATGGATTTTGTGTAACAAAAATGTTTCACAAAACTCAGAACCTCCAGCATCGCAAACACTATATTAAACCTATTAACCCACATCATGACTATTAAATAAAGGTATTAACCCCTTATCTGCTGCCCCTGACATCGCTGACACTAAATAAAACTATAAATCCCTAAACCGCCGCCCCTATAAGAAAGTATTACAAACAGAAAAAGAAAAACAGAGCGCAGACCACTCTAAGGGTAAAACTGTTTAATACAAAAATGCTAAAAGCGCACATAAAAACACACGTACACTGTGTAACATAGTAACATAGTAGAGAAGGTTGAAAAAAGACTGAAGTCCATCGAGTTCAACCTATACAAATCTAAAATACTTTCAAAAAGCTCCAGTTAAGCTTAAATAACCCCATTAAAATGTGACCCATTTAATACTAGCAATCATATCCATGAATTTTGTTTATATACAGAAATGTATCCAGACTATTTTTAAATGCATCTATGGTATTGGCATTCACTACCTCCTTTGGTAGTTCCAATGAGTTCCACAATTTTATTGCTCTTACAGTGAAAAAACGTTTCCGTTGCAGGAGATTAAATCTCCTTTCCTCCAACCTTAAATTATGACCTCTTGTCAAAAACAATTTTCTTGGAATAAACAGAGCTTCTGCCAACTCTGTATATGGGCCTTGAATATATTTATATAAAGTAATCATGTCACCTCTCAAGCGCCTTTTTTCTAAAGAAAACAGACCCAGTTTGGCTAGCCTCTCCTCATAGGTTAATTTCTCCAATCCACTTATTAGCTTTGTGGCCCTTCTCTGAACTTTTTCTAGTTCTGCAATATCTTTTTTAGCAATCGGTCCCCAGAACTGCACTCCAAACTCAAGGTGAGGTCTTACCAGGGCTTTATATAATGACAGAATTATGCTTTCCTCCCTTGAATCAATGCTTCTTTTAATACATGCTAGTATCTTATTAGCCTTTGAAGCCGCTGCCCTGCATTGTGCACCCATCTTTAGCTTGTTATTTATTACTACTCCCAAATCCCTTTCCTCCTGTGTTTGGCTAAGTCTTGTCAGAATATAAAAGGCAGTAAATTGTCACCACTGGTAATGTCCTCCACAAGCCGATGAGAAATGTTATCCTTATCAATCAAAACCTGCATGCATCTGCAGGGCTTCCGAAACGCCACAGGAAGCGGCACGATACTGGGATGTTTTTGCAGACCAGACCTAATGTCACAGTAAGTAACAGTATAAATCAGTTGAAAAGACTCTACGTGTTTCTTTGGGTTACGACCCGACTTTATCAAGAGATGGTAATATGTGGACTACAATGATTCTTTTGAAAACCGCGGGCTTGACACGCCTCCAATACATGGCTGATTCTGATTGGTCCATCAAGCTGTTACAAGATACATCTCGGTTTAGACAGATAGCGTGTTAAAAGAGAAACATCCTTTCTAACAATAGTATCATATTTTAAAAACATATATACAGTAGATATAAACATCTCCTTAAACAGCACATAAATACTCATGAGCGGCACGACTATGTTAATAGCTCAAATAACTGCATTTTATGAGCCGTGGTGCATATATGGCACGAATGACACAAATGACAATAAAGTCTCATAACTCTGTTGGAACAGTTAGTATACGCTCAATGTGATGTAAATCAACCTTTATGCTAATAGAAATACCCCAATACTGGGAATATATTAAACCGGAGGACAAGATGGAGAAAAAGGAAAGCAACATTACATAACACACTTATTCCTAGAAGCAATTCAATTCATAATTTAGGGAATAAGCTTCATATCTAAAAGCTATGAACTACCTGGATGTGGGGATGAAGGCAGCACTACATAAATGCTTGAAGGTCTAAATCAATGTTTAGACCTTTCTGGCTGATTGTATTGAGAGTATTAAGTTTGTGAATCCAATATGTTTCACGCTGTCGCAAACTCCTCAACCTATTTTTGGAAGTATTAGGTGGAATCCAGTCACCATGATTTTAAGCCCTTTAGGGTTAGCCTCATTGTGATATTTAAAGTGAAATGGAACACTATGATTCTCTACTTTATTTTTAATATTACAATAATGTTCACTAAATCTGTTCCTTACAGTTATTTTCGTACGCCCTATATAGAAACAGTTACAGTCACATTGTAGGAGGTATACTACAAACATGGATTTACAAGAGAACTTGTACTTGACTTTATACGTGTTACTGCACATGTTACAATTTTTAATCCCGCAGGGCCACGTCCCATTGGGTTTGCTTAACCATTGAATAATATGCCCAAATACCTTAGCAAATATATGTATAGGTTCATACATGATTTTGTATAATACACTCATTCAGCAAAACAGTAACATACAGAAATTCACACACCTCTGTGGAATACAATCATTTAGCACAACAGTAACACACAAAATGTCACACATGTCTGTGTAATACACTCATTCAGCACAACGATAGCACACAAAATGTCATGCACTTCTGTATAATACGCTCCTTCAGCACACAATTACACGCAGCAAGTCCCACATAGCTGTGTCACGCACTTATTTATCACAACAGTAACATCTATAGATTATATATAATGTCACAATTCAGTATGTTAGAATCATTCAACACACAGTAACACAGCAAGTCACAAAAATCTGTTTCACACACTGATTCAGAACAACAGTAACACTTATAATCTCACACTTCTGTGTAACAGATTGAAACAGCACAAAGTAACACACAGCAAGTCACACACAGCTGTATCACAATCACACACTCATTTAGCACAAGAGTAATACTTATAATGTCACACTTCTGTGTATTAGATTAATTCAGCACACAGTACCATAACAAGTCACACACATGTGTGTCACACAGTCCACACTCATTTACTACAACAATAACACAAAGCAAACACAGCACAGAATTAGCAATACTCTAAGAATACACAGAGCTCTCAGAAAATAAAAAAGTGATCACTCAGTGAGTGTTGAACAATAAGCAAGTTCGCACTCAGGATTAGTGGTTAATACTCAGCACAAACATAAAGTTATCATTGGGGTATTGTACACTCAGCAGACATATCAAGTCCTTATTCAGTACAAACATAGGGAGTCACCAGTCAACAACACAGTACCAAGTAAGCAGAGAAACATTTGGAACAGCACATACATATGCCCATAGTCTGCCCATAGTCTGCACAGCGCTCATCATACTTGTTCATTGGGATGTGATAACTTTCCCAGTAAACCAAAATGATATTCCACTATTATACTATAGATTAAGTTCACCACAGTCAAAGAAGTTGTTCACTAACTTAACGGTCTTAACCGACACACAATGACGTGACCTCTTCACTCACTGTCTGGGGCCTGACAGCGCATCTCACTCCGCGCCTTTGATGATCTCCCGCCCGCCGCACTAGTCCCACCCACTGACTGAAGTCATTCACTGTCAGTCTCAGAGACTGGGACCGCTGATTGGCTAAGGGGCAGGCACAGGCACAGGCAGGGCTCCTGAGGCTGCTATAGACCAGCCTCTATTGGGAGTGATATGGGCCACGGAGAGGAGACATTAAAGCTTATTTGCCACTGGGTGGCAGTCTCTAGTGGCCCATACAAACAAATACAATCATATTGCGCAACAGAAGGGCTCACAGCCTCTACCTACTTGCGCAATGTGTATGTATTTGAGAATACATTTTTGGAGTCTTTGGACATGCAAAATTAAACAAAATAGGATATCTGAGCAGGTGGTGGGGGCTGGGAGGATAGGGGGGGGTCACCAATAAATACAAAAAATTTTTTTTATAAAAAATTAAAAATGTTTTTTTTAATTATTATTAAAATGTATTAAATGGTGTAATTATACACATAGGACAGGTGAGGCACTGCCTCACCTGCTTCCTATGACAGTACGTCACTGATTATTAACTCTTAAACCTCCGGCCCCCACATCACAAAACACTAAATTAAACTATTAAGCCCTAAACCTAAACACCTCCCAAACTTTAAATTTAAATTTCAATATAACTATCTTTAAATAAATAAAAACTTACCTGTGAAATAAAAAAACGAAGCTTAAACTATAAATTAACGTAACATAACTATTATAATAAAATAAAAAAAATACCAATTAAAAATCCTAAATTACATGATTAAAAAAACCTAACACTACGAAAATTTTAAAAACTTAAATTACACATTTAAAAAAAACTAAGATTACACAAAAATAATAAACACTAAAATTACGAAAAATAATAAAGGAAATTATCAAAACTAAAAACAATTACACCTAATCTAATAGCCCTATAAAAATAAAAAAGCCCCCCCAAAATAAAAACACCCCCTAACCTACAATAAACTACCAATTAACCCTTAAAAGGGCCTTTTTTAGGGCATTGCCCTAAGTTAAACAGCTCTTTTACCTAGAAAAAAATACAAAGTCCCCGCAACAGTAAAATCCACCACCCAACCAACCCCCCAAAATAAAAAACATAAGTCTAAAAGAAACCTAAGCTACCCATTGCCCCTAAAGGGGCATTTGTATTGGCATTACCCTAAAAAGAGCATTCAGCTATTTTACAGTGCCCAAAAGAACCCCAATCTAAACAAAAACCACCCAAAAAAATAAAAATAAACCTAACATTAACCCCAGAAAATCTTCTTACAGTTACTAAAGTCCGGTCATCCATCCTCATCTAGGTGGCAAGAAGTCTTAATCTATGCAGCGACACCTTCATCCATCTCTGGGATGTCTTCTTTCTTCATCCCAGTGGGACTCATACGATCAGCTCCGTAAACTGAAGTTGAATGCAAGGTACCCATTTCAAAATGGCGTACCTTGCATTCCTATTGGCTGATTTGATTCTTCAAATTCAATAGGAGGAGAGCTACTGAAATCCTATTGGCTGATTTGAGCAGCCAATAGGATTTCAGAAGCTCTCATCCTATTGGCTGATTTGAACAGCCAATAGGATTTCAGAAGCTCTCATCCTATTGACTGCTTTAAATTTAAAGACTCAAATCAGCCAATAGGAATGCAAGGTGCACCATTTTGAAACGGGTACCTTGCATTCAATTTCAGTGTATGGTGGTGATCGTATGAAGAGGACGCTCCGCGCAGGATGTCATCGCCGTCCAGGATAGCTCCACTCCGCGCGCCGGGATAAATATAGAAGACGTCCCCAAGATGGATGAAGATGTCACCGCCTAGATGAATTTGATAAAAAAAAGGGTTAAAATGGTGCGCAAATTGTGCCCCTGCACATTTACTAATCTGCTCCCAAAAAACAGTTAAACAATTTGGACAGAAAAGACAAAAAAATGGTTGGTATATGTGCGCTAACAGCTAAGGGGTGGTTATCATTATAGTAGTATTTCTACAGAGACAAAAAAGTGGTAAAGAAGTAGTAAAAGAGGTTGATTATTTAATCACTTAAAAAAGATAAAAGCATGTATACAAATATACAATACACCAAAATAATTAAAAAATAATCCTCACATATGATCGGTCATCTAAATGTATTCTAATATATTAAAATAAAAACATAAAACAAATATTAAACAATTTTAAGTAATTTCCACCTTATACGCCACCTTGTGGTACTAGAATAGTAATTGTATATTTAAATAGCTATTATACTGATTGTACATATATAGTACAAGACCAGATGTCGGTGTGTCCTTTCTGTGAATAATAAGGAATAGTTAGAGAATAATTAGAAAATCCCTTTTACAAACACACTTTTTTGCATATTCTAGAGTCCTTAATTAGGATATACACGATTTCTCTTTTTCTGTGTGAAAATACTTGTTTTATAAACTTGTTTTACTTTTTTCTGTGTGAAAATACTTGTTATTATAAACGTAAAAAGGAACCATCAATGGGATAATGTTGATATAAGATTTATTTGCTGGAAATGTCACTTGTTAGTTCTTTAGCCCAACAGGTATGAATGGATGTGTGGAGTTAAAACTCTAGTAGTTTGACTTTGTAAAGTCCCTCCAAATAATACTTAGATGTTATAATACATGAATATTTGATTATGTTGGAAGATTAGTCCCAGAGAAGAACCACACTACCGGGCTGCTACACCTCTATGTGCCTACCTGATTCAGTGGAATATTGCCGTTACGTTTTTGTATCAGGGCACAGGTGTCTGTGCAGCTCCGTGTAGCTGGTGACGTCACTCGCTACGTCCGTGGCTGGGAAAGATAGTTCCGTGATGTTAGACGCATCCTTACTCTGCGCAGAGTTTAGTTAGGTCCGTTAATGAAAAGTAGTCCCTTTTTGGAATCCGTCTTAATCCTCCAAATGGGCTTTATAATTCCTCTGTCAATGACTTGTTTTGCTACCATCAACGCGTTTCGCCGTTAACAACGGCTTTATCAAGATCGTTATGGGTAATTTACAGATTCCTTATAAATGTATGCCTGATAGTTGATTGGTTGAACATATCAACTTGGTTACAAGCAATTTACTAAAGGTGGACGTCTTTTAAGGTGGACTGATTATGTCTTTATACAAAAATTAGTAATATTAAACACAATAAATAAGTGTAACAATATCAGGTAGATTTAGCACCATGAATAATTATATGTCTAAATAACCCATAATTACATTTTAATTTGCCCTAATAGAATTGAAGTTAAACTGAATAAGCTTATACAAAAAAGTGGCACAAAGAATTATTGAAAATAAGTGTATCGGTCAGTCTATATAATATATGGTATCCAGACAATCTTAAGTCAAAATACAGTTAAAAATTATACACCATAAAAAGGTGTTAAATTGATATTAACCCAAATGACTATATTAATATAAAAAATATTAAAATAAAATGAAGAGTTAAATCTAAAATAAAGGGGTTAAGATCTAATTCTGAGTTTAAACCCTGTGGGTATAATGTCTGTAACTCATAAATTAATTCTGCTTCTTTCCTCAATAATAAATGGTCAAAATCCCTTCCTCGCCAGGGTTTTTTAATTTTACATATACCCCAGTATTTTAAATCCTTAATATTATTCTGATGTTTAACCCTAAAATGCTCATAGAGGCAAGTGTCCTGATCTCCTTTCTTGATTAGATTAAGATGCTCTCTTATCCTAGTACGTAGGGTCCTAGAGGTCTCTCCTAGGTAATGTTTCCCACATGAACATTGGATTAAATATATTATCCCCTTATCACTGCATCTCATTGTCTACTTAATTTTATATTCTTTGCCTGTATTCGTGATGAAATAACTTCTACATTTGGTGCTGTGTTGGCAGGCCTTGCAGCTATAACAAAGGGAAATAGCCACACAATTTATTCCCTAGGAGGTCTCTATCATGTAATTTTTGTTGTGGTAATTTTTTCTTAAAATCACTAGGTGCAAGAATGATTTTTATATTTGCTGCTTTCCTATAAATGATAATGGGGTTTTCAGATATTAGAACTCCTATGATAGGGTCTGATTTGATGAGGTACCAATGTTTATTGAGTATCTTCACTAGATGTTTATAGTGACAATTATAATTAGTGACAAAGGGTACTTTTAGGACCTCTTTGGTTGCAATATCAGTTTTTGCTGTCTAACGGTGGAGATAGTTGTTTTAAGGACTTCTGGCTTATATCCTTTTTGTAAAAATCTACTTTCCAAGATCTCTACTTGGGAATCATAGCCGGATAGTTTAGAACAATTACGCCTTATTCTAAGGAATTGTCCTTTGGGAATGTTATCTATCCAATGTTTCAAGTGACAACTATGTGTTGGAATATAATTATTGGCGTCTATCATTTTAAAGTGGTTCTTGGTATTTAATTCCCCCTGGTCTATAAATAGACTAGATCGAGAAATGTTATCATCTGTTTGCTCATAGTGTATGTGAATCTCAAATTTAAATCATTACAGTTCATGTCTTCAAAGAAAGTTTTCAAACTATCTTCACTGCCCTTCCACACAATTAAAATATCATCAATATACTGTTTGAATAGCATGAGGCTTGCACCAAGTCTATGCTCCAGGATGAAATGGTGCTCCCATTTACCAATAAATAGGTTGGCATAGCTGGGAGCAAACCTTGTGCCGATCGCGGTTCCTTGGACCTGCAAATATAGATTGTCATTAAATGCAAATACATTGTTGGTAAGAATAAATTTAATGCATTCCAAAATGAACTGATTGTGTTTATACTGGATAATATGCTCACTCTTAAGAAACCAATCGACTGCGGCAAAGCCTTTATTGTGTTTTATGCTAGTGTAGAGGGAGCTGACATCGCTTGTGGCTAATGTGTAGTCTTCTGCCATTCAAGATTTTGGAGTAAATTTAAAACCTCTGTGGTGTCTTTAAGGTAAAAAGGTAACTTTTGTACATATCCCTGAAGTTGTGTATCTATATATTTTGCGAGAGATTAGAGCATATAGAGGACATCCCTGATATTATTGGGCGTCCTGGTGGATCTATGAGACTTTTGTGGATTTTTGGCAAGAAATAAAACATAGCCATTTTAGGATGTTTTTGATATATGAAATTAAATTCTTTTGTATTAATTAGTTTATAATCTTTAGCTCCCTTTAAAATAGTGTATCGTTTTGTATTAATATTTTTCATAGGATTCAGTTTCAATTTCTTATATGTATCTGTGTCATTCAAGAGGCGGTTAGCTTCTGATATATATTTCACTGTATCCATAATAACTAATCCACCGCCCTTGTCGGCCGGTTTGATAGTTATATTCTTATCTTTTTGGAGGTTAGTAAGAATGTCTCTTTCTTTTTTGGACATATTATATCTGATCTTTTTGTTATCTTCAGTATTTAATCTAGATACTTCAGACTAACTTTTCAAAGACTTCAATATTGCTCCCCTTGTTGTAATATGGATACAATTTAGATTTTGGTTTGAGATTAGTGTATGTAATTTCACTTAGAGTATCCCTTGTCATACTAACATGTTTTTCCAATGGATTTTTAATAAAATGTATTTTTAAAGTTAGTTGTCTGACAAATTGTTTAATGTGAATGTGAGTTTCAAATTTATTCAGTTTTGTCGTTGGTGCGAAAGTAAGACCTAACTTTAAAACTTTATTTTCATCCTCTGAAAGTATTTTCTGGCTAAGATTAAATATACCTGCTTTCTCTATTTCCATTTCTTTTTGGATTGTGCATTTATTTCCCCTTCCACTTCCTCTGACTCCTCTAGACTTCTTTTTGTGAGTGTTTTTCTTTAGTCTAATGGTGTTCCTATCCCTAAAAAAATCCCATGATGTGCTTGGTCTATTTGTGTAATTATCATTCTGTGCTTCATCAGTAATATCATTATGTGTTTCTATCTGGTTGAATCTATTCCTTAA
This sequence comes from Bombina bombina, assembly GCF_027579735.1. NCBI lineage: Eukaryota > Metazoa > Chordata > Amphibia > Anura > Bombinatoridae > Bombina > Bombina bombina. The sequence continues at coordinate 1,084,837,248 of NC_069502.1, forward strand.
GGGAATAGTCCATTCTTTCTTCTTAAAGTGTCTTTGTCTATTCTCATTATAATAATTATAGTTACCGTGATCTCTATTATAATAGCCCCTATTGTGATCATCCCTATAGTGATGTTCATATGTTTCATGTTTAGGTCTAATATAATATTGTCTATTCTCGTTTCTATTTTAATTTCTGTGATTATTTCTATAGTGTTCCTCATTATAGTCCTTATTTTCTTGACATTCCTTATTCTTCCTATTTTTGTGTGTATATTGTGTCTGTTCCGGTGTGAAGTGATAATTATTATTTCTCTGTGTCCATTCTATATGATTGGACCAAAAACTATTTACCCTATTTCTTGAGTCTAAATTGTCTTCTCTATATTGCCCTCCATTATATGTTCTAGGTTCATTGTCCTGATGATACCATCCTCTATGTTTTTGTTTCAAGTGATAATCATTTTGTCTTTGTCCTCTATTGTTGTATCTCCATCCCTGATAGATGTGTGTATTGTGTGTAGTCACTCTATTACCCGTCTTGTGGACGTTCTTATTTGCCTCAGAATTATTAGGTCTCTCTAAATTGGTCTCATCATGTACCTCAGTAGGTGTAATATGTTTGTTGTAATCTTGTTGGTCCCTATTAAATTTGCGCCATTTGACCAATATTTTTTTATTGGTCTCATTCAGTTTATCAATAATTAACCTTTGTTTGTTTTTAAATAGATCACTTTCTTGGTGCGTCTCTATCTTTTCTTTTATGGCCTCTATCTTGGTTTTTGCATCATCTAGACTTAATGTCCTGGATTTCTTAATAACCTCAATTAGCCCAAAAGATGGGCATTGTTGTGTTCATCATTAAGTTCAAAGGTACATTTCTTTTCTAATCTCAAACCTCTCTGTATCATTTTAGTAGTTGTATATTTCTCTAAGAGTATAAGTTCAGTTTTTTGTTTTAATTCTTTAATCAATAAATTTTCTAAACTGGACATTAGTTCTCCTAGGTCTGTAGTGTTAATTTTGCAATTTATGTTATTCTCTGAAACTATATTTGTTAATAATTGTTCTCTTAATGAGAATAATTCAATTTTAATAATTTGTTAAATGAAAAAGACTTGCAGCAACCACTTATAATGGGAACAAAAGGTGAATTTGAGAAAAAAAAGGGTTAAAATGGTGCGCAAAAGGGGTGGTTATCAATATAGTAGTATTTCTACAGAGACAACAAAAGGGGTAAGGAAGTAGTAAAAGAGGTTGATTATTTTTTTTTTTTTTTTTTTTATTGAGGTTTGTAAAGAAGGCATACACGCTTATTAAGACCAACATAAGTAAAAGTTGCAATACAATGTCAAAATATAACATTCAATATACATGCCATACAATTTTTGAGCCGTACAATGAACACAAGGGGCCACTTTTGGACCCCATATAAAACATAAAATATACAGAAGGCTCCTTGAAATATAGGAAACCCCTTATGGATCTCACCTGACAAACCCCATTTTTATAATAGAATATTGAACAACTATTCAGTTCCATAGTGATGTGATATACAAACAAGTTACTGTGACTCATGGAATCCAAGGGCTGAAATTTTAAATAAGGGCACTACCAAGCCACCTAGGATTGGGAAACTATATTGGAGGGTATTAGAAAAGTGGTAAAAGATTGTGGTATGGACAAGAAAAAACACATAATCAGTCCTCTTAAACTAAGAGGCTCATTATAATTGTGTGTGTGTGTGTGTGGGGGGGGGGGGGAGGTGGTTAAATAAGTATGGTAGATAGCAAGTACTAATTAAAAAGGCTATAATCACAAACATATGGGTGAACAAGGGGAAAACAAGAGCCAACTGGTTACTTATTAGACTAATGATATATCTGGTGTAGCGGAGTCTATTTCTGCGCCTACAAAACTATCATCACTCTATCACACTCTATCAAGAACAGTGCAGGCTATGTCATACCATCTTAGGACTACTAGTATTGTTTATGCGTATAATGAAATATTAGTACAAAGAATTAGGTCAAGCATCTCAAGCGTTTAGTTGGATACCTAATAAAAAACACAAGCTGTATGGGTTAAGTGGCAGAAATGGAGCATCGTCCTTATGGGAAATAGACCAAGACAAGTATACACTATAAAACAACTATACTGCTGGACATAGTAAGTATTAGGAAGTTGCCTCGGCCACTGGCAACACCTTTGCTATAGATAAATAAGTCACAGCAATCAAGATAGTGAAAATGGGAATGGCTACCTTGGTTTGCCCCAAAATATAAATAAATGGTCCAGTAGAATGTCAAATAATGTAAAAACGATATTTGCAGACCAATAACAAAAATGTTGTTTTACTTTAACTAAGTTAAGCTATATACTAATAAGGATTATGGTTAAACATGAGGAATCCTAATCATTAATATCAATGAGTATTATGCATTACTGTCACCATCCACTAATAAAATAAAGCTGAAAGAGCATTGAACATTAAGGTCATGACTATTTGAAAAGGAGACAATGGCACCTATACATCATAAAACTTCAAAAAAGCAGGTGACTATATAACTACAAACAGTTGATATATAGAGACATACTACAAGCTCTGACTGATACAAAAAATGTCTCATAAGTCATAAGCTCAGCTGTTCAGCAAAGCTAGTTTAATTCCCATACTTTATAAGTACGTGACTAAACAGCAGTTATATCCAAGAGTGCCCCAATACCATTTGGTTCCATAACACGTCCATTGTGGATGTCTGACTGTATTGCAAGGTTCATATTATCCCAGACTTCAGCACTATGAACCACAATAAATTTTATATGATTTAACTTGTTCACCTGCTTAACTGTAAAACAAACAGCGTAGGTAGCCAGTAAAAACCTTTGTTCACTATATTCAATACAAGAGCCCGTGTGAGGGAGATAAGAAAAACAGAAAGGTTCTCTTCAAATGAACTATGCCACCAATCGCCAGACATAGTTAGGGGCACCTCTTTTTTCTATCCGATGCCTGTTTTCCAGAGCAATGCCGTGAGTATAGGGTAAAAAGTTTCAGCAAATACCAGGAGAGTTTTGTAGTCGGTTGCATGGATCGAATAGGGCAGTACCCGCTGAAAGAAAATTAGCGCCGCTTCTGGCTTCATTCCTAGATCAGCGGAATATTCTCTCCTCTCTGATAGCAGCTTGGGGCTCCGCGAAGCCTGCTCCCAGTCGTTAGACTGCTGATCGCCAATTTGTTCCTCACAGAGATCAGACTGCAAACAAAAGTCTCCTGTCTCCTTTATTAAAAGCTGGGTCTCACTCTGTGATGCGATATCGTGTTGCACTAGCTCGCAGAAAAGCGCACCATCCGACTTTCCCCCATGTCGTTCAGGAGCTTCTGGAGTAGGTAGGTCCATAACAGATTGCAGAGACTCTGTAAAGCGGAGCTGATATTGCTGCAGGAGGACACTAATATCCTTTAAAAGCCAGTAAGCGAATGCCATGATGATCTTGGGAATACTTTTGCAAGTTGTCCTCCCCACGCGGTGAAAAAAATGGCTGCACCCAGAAGGCCTCGCCTAGAACCACCGACAAAATAGACAAGATGCCTTAACTCCCTGTTTCCCCTCGGTCTCTACACTTCTTAGTTAGGATCAGTAACCTATTAGGCACCTTATGAGTATGAAATAAGCTGAGCAGGAAGGCCAAATATGCATTTTTTTAATAGTATACAGCCAGAGCTGTGGCAACTTGCGACCTTTCAGGCTCAGAGCTGGCTCCGCCCCCAAGAGGTTGATTATTTAATCACTTTAAAAAAGATAAAAGAATGTATGCAAATATACAATATTTTTTGTCTTTTCTGCCGCCTGGATGAAGACTTTTTGCCGTCTGAATGAAGACTTCTCGTCGCCTGGATGAGGAGGTCCACACTTCAGGAACCATCAATAGATTTTCTGGGGTTAGTGTTAGGTTTATTTTTTATTTTTTGGGGTGGTTTCTTTTTTAGATTAGGTTTCTTTTGGGCAGTGTACAAGAGCTGAATGCCCTTTTTAGGGCAATACCCATACAAATGCTCCTTTAGGGGCAATGGGTAGCTTAGGTTTTGTTTCAAATTAGGTTTTTTATTTTGGGGGGTTGGTTGGGTGGTGGGTTTTACTGTTGGGGGGACTTTGTATTTTCTTCTAGGTACAAGAGCAATGCCCTACAAAAGGCAATGTTAAGGGCTATTGGTAGTTTATTGTAGGTTAGGAGGCGTTTTTATTTGGGGGGGGCTTTTTTATTTTTATAGGGCTGGGGTTTTTTGTAATCTTAGGTTTTTTAGTTTTTTTTCGTAGTGTTAGGTTGTTTTAAATTTGTAATGTTTTTATTTTTGGTTTATTATTATTATTTAGTTAAATAGTAATGTTAGTTTAATTTATAGTTTAATCATAGTTTTTTTTTATTTCACAGGTAAGTTTATATTTATTTAAAGATAGTTATATTGTAATTTAAATTGAAAGTTAGGGGGGTGTTAGGTTTAGGGGTTAATAGTTTAATTTAGTGTTTTGCAATGTGGGGTCCGGCGGTTTAGGGGTTAATAGGTTTAGTTAATTAGTTACGATGTGGGGGGCTGGCTGTTTAAAGGGTTAATATTTTTAAATAGTTTTGGCGATGTCGGGGGGCGGCGGTTTAGGGGTTAATAAATGTATTTAGCGTTGGCGATGTCGAGGAGTGGCGGATTATGGGTTAATATTTGTATTTACTGTTGGCAATGTCGGGGTGGCGGATTAGGGGTATTTATACTAGGGGTTTATGTTAGGGTGCTTTAACATAACTGTCTTTTCCCCATAGACATTAATGCGGTTGCGTTATGGCAATCTCCATTTGGCGATCGCAGGTGTTAGTTTTTTTATGTCTATGGGGGAAAGCGTGCACAAGCACGTAAACTTAGCCCTTGGCTTTTGTGTGGTATGGAGCTTAATGCAACATATCGCAAAGCACAAGGAGGCTTTTCAGTAACTCATAATGGCAGCACTATGGAAAGTGCAATAACGCAATTTTTTTGCGTTATTTTCGCACCCTGTTTAGAGCAAAACTTATAATCTAGGTGATTGTTTGTTACTTTATGTAATAAATTTGGTGTGACGCAAGAGTGCCTTATAAGTCTCTTCTTTTTTTCTATTTATATATCTTGTTGAAATTGTTTGTAAGTTGCCAATTTAGTCCTTTCTTGTTGTTGAGTACAGGGAGTGCAGAATTATTAGGCAAGTTGTATTTTTGAGGATTAATTTTATTATTGAACAACAACCATGTTCTCAATGAACCCAAAAAACTCATTAATATCAAAGCTGAATAGTTTTGGAAGTAGTTTTTAGTTTGTTTTTAGTTATAGCTATTTTAGGGGGATATCTGTGTGTGCAGGTGACTATTACTGTGCATAATTATTAGGCAACTTAACAAAAAACAAATATATACCCATTTCAATTATTTATTTTTACCAGTGAAACCAATATAACATCTCAACATTCACAAATATACATTTCTGACATTCAAAAACAAAACAAAAACAAATCAGTGACAATATAGCCACCTTTCTTTGCAAGGACACTCAAAAGCCTGCCATCCATGGATTCTGTCAGTGTTTTGATCTGTTCACCATCAACATTTCGTGCAGCAGCAACCACAGCCTCCCAGACACTGTTCAGAGAGGTGTACTGTTTTCCCTCCTTGTAAATCTTACATTTGATGATGGACCACAGGTTCTCAATGGGGTTCAGATCAGGTGAACAAGGAGGCCATGTCATTAGATTTTCTTCTTTTATACCCTTTCTTGCCAGCCACGCTGTGGAGTACTTGGACTGTGATGGAGCATTGTCCTGCATGAAAATCATGTTTTTCTTGAAGGATGCAGACTTCTTCCTGTACCACTGCTTGAAGAAGGTGTCTTCCAGAAACTGGCAGTAGGACTGGGAGTTGAGCTTGACTCCATCCTCAACCCGAAAAGGCCCCACAAGCTCATCTTTGATGATACCAGCCCAAACCAGTACTCCACCTCCACCTTGCTGGCGTCTGAGTCGGACTGGAGCTCTCTGCCCTTTACCAATCCAGCCACGGGCCCATCCATCTGGCCCATCAAGACTCACTCTCATTTCATCAGTCCATAAAACCTTAGAAAAATCAGTCTTGAGATATTTCTTGGCCCAGTCTTGACGTTTCCGCTTGTGTGTCTTGTTCAGTGGTGGTCGTCTTTCAGCCTTTCTTACCTTGGCCATGTCTCTGAGTATTGCACACCTTGTGCTTTTGGGCACTCCAGTGATGTTGCAACTCTGAAATATGGCCAAACTGGTGGCAAGTGGCATCTTGGCAGCTGCACGCTTGACTTTTCTCAGTTCATGGGCAGTTATTTTGCGCCTTGGTTTTTCCACACGCTTCTTGCGACCCTGTTGACTATTTTGAAAGAAACGCTTGATTGTTCGATGATCACGCTTCAGAAGCTTTGCAATTTTAAGAGTGCTGCATCCCTCTGCAAGATATCTCACTATTTTTTACTTTTCTGAGCCTGTCAAGTCCTTCTTTTGACCCATTTTGCCAAAGGAAAGGAAGTTGCCTAATAATTATGCACACCTGATATAGGGTGTTGATGTCATTAGACCACACCCCTTCTCATTACAGAGATTAACATCACCTAATATGCTTAATTGGTAGCAGGCTTTCGAGCCTATACAGCTTGGAGTAAGACAACATGCATAAAGAGGATGATGTGGTCAAAATACTAATTTGCCTAATAATTCTGCACACAGTGTATATAATATAGCCACTGTCATTTGCTAGCAAAATATTATTATCAATTGTTTTGCAGTTCCTTAAGGTGATGGTAAACTCTCCCCTTTTTACAATCGGATCTGTAATGTTAGTGATATTTTAGATAGAGTTTATCAGTTATAATGAGGATGCGCTATAATATACTTTTTAATATAGATATGAAATTCAAACACTCCACCGCCCACTTCAAAAGTTAATTTTACTGTGAGCTAAAGGTTTTAATTGTTCTCCAATAAGCGTTCTCCCCATACGAAGTGGATGGTGGAGCGCGGGGTACTTGAATTTCATAACTATATTAAAAAGTAATTTATAGCGCATCTTCATTATAACCGATAAATTAAACTACATCTAAAATATCACTAACATTCCGTATCTAATTTTACCGTCACTTTAAGTTATCACCTGCACTGAAGACAATCAGGGACAGATATGTGATAGGATTAGGCTTGTGAGGTGGTAGAGAGGCAAAAGAAGCAGTTTCTGCTTTTTAAATGTCTAGCTGCAGCCTCCTCTAATGCAGCTTAATAAATCTACCCCAAAGTGTGTGCTGCCCTTTAATCACTGTACTATGGCTGTTCATGTGCTGGTTGAGAGGTTGACAACTGGTAATAAAGTAAAATATTGACAAACAGTTTGCCTGGCATTTAATGCATGGTTTTCCAACTTCCACAGCCAGGTCTTTATGATTACATTAGATTGCACAGATTAGACAAGTATAATTATTGAGCAATTGATTACTCCTGTGCTGTGCTCCAGACATTCTGAAAACCTGGTCTGTTATTGTCTTCTTAGGACTGGAGTTGTAAATCTTTGAACAGACATAATGTATTTCTGCACCCTAAAACTTCATACGTATGTTGAAGTATAAGAATAAAAAGTACATAGGAATTAAATCCTGCGAGTGTAGTCTCTATGTGGTGACTTATTACATTTGGTTGGTTTTATATATATATATATATATATATATATATATATTTATATATATTTAGATACATATATATATATATATATATAAATAATTATATACACATACATATATATATAACACACAGATAAAGTCCAGCACTTACTCACAAGTAGGGTTGCCACCCGTCCCTTAAAATACAGAACACTTATAAGTTACACATGCTGCAGGGAGTGCAGGGAGGAATATGAATAGTGCTGTCCAGAAACACAATACATGTTCCTCCCTGCACACCCTGCAGCATGTGTAACTCATAAGTATCCAAGAAAACATGGCTGAGGTGGCAACCCTAAGCACTCAACTAAGATAAAAAGCAGCAATGGAAGAGTTAGTTACCGCATCTGGCGAAATGGGAAAAGCCCAGGTACCTCGTCAAGGTCTCTTCCAAAAAAACCTGGGTCCCTAAACAGCCACACAATGCAGGCTCACAATCAAACAACTGTGAAAAAAGCAACTGTGAAAAAATGGAGGGTGCACAGGCTTATGTAATCTCCCCAAACATATACAAAACATGGGTGGGGTTAGCACTCTCAGGCCAGACCGGGTACACATCCTATGACCCTGCAACATGCACAGCCCTGGGTGCAAACCATCACTCTCAAGAAGTTGCACTGTCACCAGAGTCGCAGGCAGTTAACCCCAGACAGGCCTGGGTGCAAGGCCCAGCACTTACTCACAAGCACTCAACTAAGATAAAAAGCAGCAATGGAAGAGTTAGTTACCGCATCTGGCCAAATGGGAAAAGCCCAGGTACCTCATCAAGGTCTCTTCCAAAAAACCCTGGGTCCCTAAACAGCCACACAATGCAGGCTCACAATCAAACATCTGTGAAAAAAAAGCAACTGTGAAAAAATGAAGGGTGCACAGGCTTATGTAATCTCCCCAAACATATGCAAAACACGGGTGGGGTCAGCAATCTCAGGCCGGACCGTGTACACATCCTATGACCCTGCAACATGCACAGCCCTGGGTGCAAACCAGCACTCTCAGGAAGCTGCACTGTCACCAGTGTCGCAGGCAGTTAACCCCAGACAGGCCTGGGTGCAAGGCCCAAACAGGGAAGATTACAAAAAACAGTTTATATACAGTATATATACTATAATCACATTTGTAATGCATCCGTTTCCAGTTGCGCACTCATCCTTAAAGGAATGTTGACTGCGCGAGGCAGCCAAAAGAATGTTGGCAAAATAATCCACCTGGATGCAGTGTAAATAATAAAGTAATTAGCCCCTAATCCGCAAATAACATAATTAAAATATTAACCCCTAAACAGCCAACTTCTCACATTGCAATAAACCTAATTAACCAATTAATCCCTAAACCGCCAAACCCTCACATCACAATAAACCTAATTAACCTATTAACTCCTAAACTGCCAACCCACCACATCGCAATAAACCTAATTGACCTATTAACCCCTAAACCACGGAGAAAGTCTTCTTCCAGGCGGCTATATCATCTTCTATCTTCATCCGGAGCGAAGGCAGCGCGGAGTGGAGGTGCAGAGCTGGCTTCCCTGATGCATGGATCCTCAGCAGCGGTTCTCAATGGTGGTCCTCAGTGGTGGTCTTCATTGGTGGCAGTCCTCAGCAGCATGGAGGCTCCTCTTCATGTGATCGTCCGTCGCACACTGAAGATTGAATGCAAGGTACCCCATATTTATTGGAGTACCTTGAATTCCTATTGGCTAAAATTTTGAAATCAGCCAATAGTATGAGAGCTACTGAAATCGTATTGGCTGATTTGAACAGCCAATAGGATTTCAGTAGGTCTAATCCTATTGGCTTATTTCAAAATTTCAGTCAATAGGAATGCAAGGTACCTCAAATTGAATGCAGTACCTTACATTCAATCTTCAGTGTGCGACGGACATCAGATGAAGAGGAGCCTCCACGCCGATGTGGAACACCGCGGCCGAGGACCGCAGCTGAGGATCCAAGCATCAGGAAGACAGCTCCACACCTCCGCTCTGCCTTCATTCCGGATGAAGATAGAAGATGATGGAGCCGCCTGGAAGAAGACCTTCTCTGCCGGACTTCAGGAATGATGAGTACCTATTTGGGGCTTAGTTTTAGACTTTTTTTGTTTTTTGGGGTGGCTTTTTTTAGATTAGGGTTTTTTTGGGCTGGAAAAGAGCTGATTGCCCTTTTAAGGGCAGTAAAAGATCTGAATGCTCTTTTAAGGGCAATACCCATACAAATGCCCCTTTAGGGGCAATGGGTAGTTTAGGTTTCTTTTAGTGTTAGGTTTTTTATTTTTGGAGGTTTGGTAGGAGGGGGGTTTTACTGTTAAGGGGTAATTCATAATTTGTTTAGTTAAAAGAGCTGTTTAACTTAGAGCAATGCCCTACAAAAGCTATTTTAAGGGCTATTTGGTATTTTAGTATTAGATTAGGGGCGTGTTTTTATTTTTGGGGGGATGTTTTATAGGGGTATTAGTTTAGGTTTAAAGGGACAGTCTACTCCAAAAATGTTATTGTTTAAAAGAGAGATAATTCCTTTATCACCCATTCCCCAGTTTTGCATAACCAAAACTGTTTTATTAAAATAGATATTACCTCTGATTACCTTGTATCTATGCTTTTGACAGACAGGCAGTTTAGCCAATCAGTGCAGACTCCTAAATAACTCCTCGGGAGTGAGCACAATTTTTATCTATATGACAGCTGAGAGTGGTTTTCAGCGGTTTTAGAAATCAGTTTGACCCTAGCTAGGTTTAGCTTTTCAAAAATACCACCAAAGGAACAAAGCAAATTTGATGATAAAAGTAAATTGGAAAGTTGTTTTAAATTGCATGCTCTATCTGAATCATGAAAGTTTAATTTTGACTAGACTGTCCTTTTAAATTGTTTTATTTTGGATAGATTTGTTTATTTTTTTCTGTAATTTTACATTTTTTATTTTGTATAATTTTAGCTTTGGGGTTTGTAGTTTTTTTTTTAAATAGACTTCCCTCTGGGCAGGTTTATCGCCTATTATATATATACTGTATTATATATAATATAAATATCAAGTTTGTAAGCTCTCTGGAGCACAGTTTATATAGATCATCATTTACTCCAATGCTATGTACATGCTTTCTTGCAGTATTGGATAGTATGCATGTTATGCATTATTGTACTCACCTGTTTGGCAGTAGATATTATAGAAGCCTTTGAAAAAATAATAAAGTTGCAAATGTTTATGATAATATCAATAAAAATAATAATATATTTGTAAATAGACAGACAAATAAATATAGACAGACAGACAGATATATAGATACAGACAGAGAGGCAGACAGAGAGATAGACAGACTGATAGCTAGATAGATAAATAAATAGATAGATACAGAGAGATACAGACTGATAGATAGATATATAGATAGAGACAGATAGATTGAGACAGACAGACAGACAGATAAATAGATAGAGACACACAGACAGATAGATAGATCAATAGATAGAAACAGATAGATAGATAGATAGATAGATAGATAGATAGATAGAGACACACAGACAGAGAGATAGATAAAAAGATAGATAGATGAAAATATTACCTCTCAACAAATATTACATTTAGAATTATAGCTACTGATCCAGCCTGGTTAATTTCCCACTACACTATTTTTTAAAACATTGATATAGTTTTAAAACTGTTAATCACTTGATTTATATATGCCAGGTACTTAGACATCTGTCTAGTTGAAAATAGCATTCTAGTAGCTATGGCTGCCCTTATACAGAACAAGCTTCTACAGTAGTGATGTTAAAAATTCAACTTTTCCTATTAATAATAACACTCAGATTGTTTATATATGGATTCCACATCAAAATTAATGAAGTGTTTATATGACAGAAATGTGGGAGGGATTTCAGATATAATCATCATCAATCTGGCTTCAGCCAAAATAAATTCTGTGAAAAGAAAAACAAACTATTGTACAGACAAACTAGACCTTGGGGGCCTTGTGCTATAATCATTGTGATTTTTTTTTAATTTTATATAGGAGTGCCGATTTAAATACTTTGCAGCGTAGCATGTATGTGCAGCTGTAGCAACAGAAATATTACACAAAAAGTTAGTTACCGATACAACAATCACACCTTAGTTACAACACATTCCCCGAGGCATCAATAACCAGAAATAAGCAATTAACAAACAGATCAATTTAATATAAAAATAAAAAAATCTATCTTCTATCTATCATCTATCTATCGTTCTTCCTGACCGTCTGTCTGCTTGTCTGTCTGTCTATCTATCATCTATCTATCTATCTATCTATCTATCTATCTATCTATCTATCTATCATCATCTATCTATCATCATCTATCCTTCTGCCTGACCGTCTGTCTGCTTGTCTGTCTGTCTATCTATCTATCTATCTATCTATCTATCTATCTATCTATCTATCTGTCTGCGTCTGTCTGTCCTGTGTTAATATATATTGAGACTCTAGTTTGTGACCAATAAATAATACTTAAATAAAGTTCATTAAAATGATGAAGGTTGAGAATATGCATACATTCAGGTAAACCTTTAGGCCCATAGTTATCAAGGTCTGTTGGACCTGATCCGACAGTGCGGATCAGGTCCGACAGATCTCGCTGAATACAGCGAGCAATACGCTCGCCATATTCAGCATTGCACCAGCAGCTCACAAGAGCTGCTGGTGCAACGCTGCCCCCTGCAGATTCGCGGCCAATGGACCGCCAGCAGGGGGGTGTCAATCAACCCGATCGTACTCGATCGAGTTGATTTCCGGCGATGTCTGTCCACGGACAGGTTATGGAGCAGCGGTCTTTGTGACCGCTGCTTCATAACTGCTGTTTCTGGCGAGCCTGCAGGCTCGCCAGAAACACGGGGCATCAAGCTCCATTCGGAGCTTGATGCATATGCCCCTTACACTCAAACATTAAATATACTTGAGATTCCCTAACCAGTACTGTTAGATATTAAGCTATATCTACTTATAATTATTAATAAACAGATTGGAGAATTTATTTAAAATTAGCAAATTAATCCTTTTCTTGAGTGACCAACTGACCAATATCCACAAACAATGATAAAAAAAATATTGTTTTAGCTCCACCATAAAGAATATGAACTGCACCTTCTGCTGTTGCCATTCTGTTCCAATCAGACATCTTCATTTAGGGTTTTAACCAGCGGACAAAGTCTTGTGTTTCTCTGCATCGTTTACATCTGTTATCAATTAGTTTTAACACACCCTTTGACTTCATATATTTATAATACACATACAGATCCTGTTTCTATTGCCTGATTACTATGGTAATGACATGTTCTCTTCTCATTTTCTGCTGTACATATTTGATGCTGTTTATCTGACATTTCTTATTATTTATCAATTAGTAGACATTAATTGATGCATCACTTAATTAGTGGTGAAGAAGATCAAGACTAGTATCAACATTTAAAGTTTCAACTTATTCCTATGCTGTATTTTGTAAATGAATGTATTGATAGT